>NC_083361.1:70858634-71161664 GCF_030254825.1 Meriones unguiculatus | reverse complement strand
GCATCAAGAACCCTCAACTCTCCATCCTCTTCTTTTCCACATGCAGAAGCATTGCCTGGTATACTGTCCACAGCCGCTCAGTGGGACAGAGGCTACACAGGAACAAGGAGCATGCTGGGACAAGGATGAGGCTGCTGGTTCCAGCAAGCTGTCGGTCCATCATGCAGTCTTCCCTGGAGTTAGTCAGAGCTGGGCCTCATTAGTTAAAGATGTTCTTTTTCTCAGTACAGGTGTGCAGATGACGAAAGGCTCAGAGACCACACAGTCAGAGCCAGCACACAGGTCAGAAAGAGACCAACCCAGAAGTAGAAAACAAAGACTCAGTGCCCCCATTCTGCATGTCCACCTCCAACCCATGCCCTCCCCCAAAGAGCAAACCGAAGGCTTGTCCTGGTTCACTTCAAACACCTCTGGGCCTAGGAAAGCAGAAATCCACCATGTCAGTTCTTAGGAAAGATACAGGAAGTGCCTTCAAGGCGACAGCCATGTTGGCTCCAAATTGTTTGGAGTTCTCTTCCCTCTTGAAGCTGATGTGTCTGAGGCCCAGGCATCCAGTATTTCCTTTCATAAAAGTTTATTTCTACTCATCTATTTAGATCTATTGGTACTGGTGTGCACTCAGCCATCGTTAAACTGCCGGGATACAAAGCCCTTGACACCTGCAGAAAGTCTCAGGAACATGCAGCTTCCCATACTGGACCCAAAATCAGCCCTCTCTCTTGTTTTCCTCCAGACCAGCTACTGAGTATCTTCTCAAGTACTTTGAGAATACAATGAAGAAGCTTGGTCTGACTGGCTTGCAGTACCTAGATACCCAGCTCCTATACGACCCCTCCTTTCACCTACCCTGCAATATTCTGCATGGTGTTGCCATCACCCCCTTCTATTTCTCTCAGTAGCCCTGGATAGAAAAGTAGGGCATTTGCTGGTCTCAGAGTTCTAAGCAGGGACCTGCAGGAGCTTCTGCCATGTGGCTCTGACAGAGTGGAGCCATACAAAGACATACTGAGAGCTCCACCACAGCCAGGAGTGTCCATCCCTGTGGAAGCACAGAACCACAGTGCTAAGAAAAGGGCATTCCAAGTCTCTAGGATGAAAGAGATTTTACTAACTCCTCAGCTCCTCACGACATACCGACCTCAACCACCCAGAGTTCCATGAGCTTATGATGCGCATGGAGCCATGCTCCCTCCGCCCGTCCTACCTCCCAGTTATTACTGTCTCATCTTGTCTTTTCCCTTCCCATCCCTTTTCTTCTCTTCTTTTCTCTTCTCTTCTCTTCCATTCTCTCCTCTTCTCCTCTCTTCTTCCTTTTCCTTCTCTTCCTTCTTCACTTTCCTCTCTCTGTCTCTGTATCTCTCTTTCTCTCTGCCTGTCTCTATCTCTCTGTCTATTTGTCTCTGTCTCTGTCTCTCTCTCTCTCTCTCTCACACACACACACACACATAGTGTGACAAAGCTGGGTTAACATGGCCATGGTCATTGGATCAGCTGTTTGGAGCCATTCTTAGTTCATCACTGCCAGTTTTTCAATTTATATTATAACCTACTAACAAACAACTGTGTTGCCAACCTTTGTTTATCACACCCTGAAAAAAAGAGAGGGCCTCTCTCCTGATGAGGGGACTGGTGGCATTATGCTTGGTGGGGTTTTCTTAATACGTATTCATTTACTGTTATGTATCTGAGGATGTTGCCTGCTGTGTCTATGTGTGATGTTTACTTAGAGGGCCTGAGGAGGCCAGAAGTGAACATTGGAATCCCTGAAACTGGAGCCCCAGATGTTTGTGCTGGGAACAAATCCTGGGTCCCCTGTGAGAGCAACAAATACTCTCAAATGCTGAATCATCTCTCCAGCCTCTTCTTAGCTGCTTCCATCCTTAAAATTGAGACTAAATCTTCAAACATACATTGGAGCCTCTTCTATGGAAGTGCTTGTGTGATTAGCTGGCAGGAGCAGATGGCGGCTTTTACAGGAGACACAAGGGAGAGTACCAGCCATCCTTGCAGGGCTTCTGGACAGTACACTGCTGCCCTCCAAACAATGGGACACACTCTATTTCCATCCACTTCAAAACATTCCTTTCCTCTAATTTTTGTATTTTGATGCTCTTCTTGTGGGCATCCTATGTCTTGACATTTTTGTTTATTTTTTTTTATGTTTTGACCTTCTATTAAAATGAACCTAAAGAAATAAATGTTTTTATTATATTTTTTTATTTGGCAGCATTTTAATTTGACAAATTTGGAATACATTGTAATTTATTTCAAATAGGTCTTCATCCAGTAACAGAATCTTAGCATGAATCACAGAACTTTAAAGGACATTTTTGGTCTGTGCTTGGAGTAAATTCTACCTAAAAAACCAAATAGTTTTGAAGCATAAAACATTTTAGCAACCAGCCATTGTGAAGCAGCTACAACTAGGAGTTAAAAAAAAAACACGGGTATTTTTGTTCACACATGGTTTTCTGGTGTGTGTTTCTAATAGCCTGGGAATATGAAATCCTGGACCCACAGCTAACATGTAAAGCCTTGAACAAATTCAGAGTTCCGGGAAACATTTACTGTCTCCCTATACACAGAGTTAAAAAATCCTGTGCTTAGGAATCATGAGGTATCAATGCTTCTAAACCCGGCTTAGCCTTGTGCTAGCTGTGTGTGTGACTTGGGGCAAATTCTGCTCTCTCTAACTGAGACCTTCTTTCCTGAACAGCAGGAACCTTAAAAATAATTATCCCTGATCATTTCTTTAAATTGGAAGGCTCTGGTAAGTTAATGTGTGATTGTTAGTTTAAATTGTCAACTTGATACAATCTAGAATCCGTTGTGAGAAATACAGCTGCAAATGTCTGAAGCATTATCTCGATATCATTACTTGGGGGGAGGGGCCCATCCATTGTGTGGCACCATTCCTTAGGCAGTAAATGTTGAACGACGTGAGCGTGGAAAGAACAAGCTGAGCTCTAGCCTACATGCATTATTTCATTGCTTCTGCTCTTAAATGTAGATGCAATGTGACTAGTTCTCTCAAGTTTCTTCCTCTGATGGACTGTGTGTTAGTTAAAGTTTCTATTGATGCGATAAAGCACCCATGCCCAAAATCAATTTGGGTTGGTAAGGGTTTATTTAAGCCTACCACATCACAGTACCTCACTGAGGAAAGTCAGGGCAGGAACCTGAAGGCAGGAACGAAGGCAGAGGCCATAGAGGAATGCTGCTTACTGGCTTGCTCTCTAAAACTTGCTCAGCTTGCCTTATTGTGGAACCTAGGACCATCAGCCCAGGGGTGACACCACCCTTCATGGGTTGATCTCCCCTCTATCAATCATTAATTAAGAAAATGTACCACAGGCCAGTCTGGTGGGGATATTTTATTGATTGAGGTTCTCTTATTCCAAATGACTTTAGCTCGTGTCAAATTGACATAAAAATTGAGACAGAACAAACAGTAACCTAGAATGGTAAGCCAAATAAACTCTCCTTTAAGCACATTTTGGGGGTATTTTATCACAATAGAAGGAAAAGAAACTCAGAATACTGCACACAGAAGTACATAAAGAATTCTAAGTTCTTAGTAAGTTTGAGAAACCATCATTATCTCCAGCATCTTTACCATCGTCCTCATCATCTGCATTTCTTCTTGACTGTAGTACACTGAGTATATCTCAGTCAGTGGGTTGGTTCTAAAGTAGGATCTCTCAACTTTGGAGGTTTTGACTTTCTATGCTCTCTCTGGTTATAGGGCCCTAGGCTGTGTATAGCAGGATGCATTTCAGTATGCCTTGACTCTCTCCACAGATGCCTGTTGCATCCCTTCTTGGTTGTTAAGAATAGAAAGTCTCTCTAGTCATTGTTAGATGTGTCCTGGAGATAAAATCATTAGCACCACTGGCCTAGAAGGCAATTTATGCCCCAAGTATCAAGTATCAGCTAGAAAAAGAAAGAAAGAAAGAAAGAAAGAAAGAAAGAAAGAAAGAAAGGAAAGAAAGAGAGAGAGAGAAAGAAAGAAAGAAAGAAAGAAAGAAAGAAAGAAAGAAAGAAAGAAAGAAAGAAAGAAAGAAAAAAGAAAGAAAGAAAGAAAAATATGGAGACAGACAGGCACATGGCACACAGAGAGAGACACAGAGAGACAACAAATGAATAATGTCCTTTGGCAGACTGAAATTGTTTTCTGTGAATATCTGAGCAGAAATCAAGTGGTTCCTAAGAGAGGTTCATATTCCTTCACCCTCTCTGAGGAGCTGCTGGCAGCGAATGATTGTGGGAGAAGGGGAGTCATTTTCTTCAGTGGTGTAGCCAATGTAAGCTGTCCATGCTCCAGCAAATAACCCCCAGCCCTTGCCACGCAAGTGGATCTAGTTAAATCCACTGTGTCACAAACAATGACTGACGACTGACGAGAAAGCAGAAGGAGGAGCTGAGAAGCAGAGGTTCAGTAGGAGTGGGAATGGAGGAAAGGAGGTGACAGGATTGAAAATGACCAAAGTACAATGGATACGTGTATGAAGTTATCCAAGAATTTAAAAAGATGCAAGTGTCCCCTGCATGAGTTGCTTCTGTTGTATCTTTTGCTCCACTATGCACACACTGTTTTCCTCCTTGAACTCCACCCACTCAATCATTTCCGATAGTTTCACTCATTCGTTTCCGATAGTTTCCTCTTCTAGAAGGTCGTTGTGTTTGCCTCAGCTCCCTCTGCTCTTTGGCTGCCGTGGCCCTGTCCAGTGTAATTTCTGGTGATTACCTTCTACGACCTAGAACTAGAAGTGGGAATGCATGGTAGAGGGATCTGTGGCCCTTGACAGGGCCATTCACAACTCCTGCTCAGCTATGAAGGGCCACAGGCCAAAGGGCTATCATGTCTACCCACGTGACATTCACACTCTAAGACAACTGAAAGGACTTAGGCTTACTGCCATGGGTTCCTGACTACTTTTTGTCCTGCTTGGTTCTCTCCCTAAAAATGGCTCTCCCAAAGGACTTCAGCAATCTCTTTGCACTAGTGAATTATCTATTTTGCTCTGTCTTGTCCAGATTCCTAAATTTACACTGCACTCACCTTGGCCCAGACTACAAATCCAGTGCTGTTGCCCAGACACAGGAATAGTTTCCTAACCTCTCTCTAAACCCAGCCTGTCTTAACATTAGACATCACAAAAATAACTGGAATTTTTAGTACCAAAGTACCTAAACCCCTCTTTCAACACATTTATAACTTCATTTTTTCGTAGTCCCATTTAATTCCATTTCTGTGCAAAAGGAGATTTCATACTTATAAACATATAAGTATAATTGTGTGCACCACTTTTTCAGTTAACATCACATCCGAAGTGCTTTCAATTTCATTTTAAAAGTTCCATTTTAATGACCACCTATGCTTCTATTAAAGTGGTTATAAAAATCTTACTTAACTATCTTTTTGATAAGATTTAGCTTCCTGGCTAGAGAAATACATCAGTGGTTAGGGAAAAAGTCTGTTCTTACAGAGAACCTGAGTTTGGGTCCCTGTCCCCATATCCAGTGGCACACAACTGCCTGTGACTGAAGCTACTGGAAACCGGACACCTTCCCCTGGCATCCACAGGCAAAGATATGCATGTGTGCATACTCAGAACTGGCTCACATATATATATGTATAAGTTAAAATGAAATAAAATACTTTAAAAATAGTATTTGGTCTTATTTTCCTCTCAATTACAGTCTATTCTTCAAGTCATTCAATGTCTTACAGAACATCAAATTTCTATCTTCTTAATTATTTCCTTGTGAAGAATTTCCACAATTAGGTCTAGAGTTCAAAGATATATGTGGTTTATGAGTTTAATATAGACAGGCTACCCCAGGTGACCCAAACATGAACAATATAGCCATAATCTTTTGTTATTTTCATGTTGCTTATTTTACTTTTTAAATACCATATCCTCAATCATTAGTTTCATTTTTAGATTTTTAATCTTATTAAAGACAAATATATTTCATTCTGTTCATGGAAGAGACACAGGAAGGGGTTCACACAACCAAGTCCTCCTAGAAGCTGCTCAGAATCTCACACTAAGTCAGCGTTTTCGGTAAGAAAACACCTCGCTGGCCAGCCATCCTCTGTGCCCTATGGAGGTTCTGCTTGTCTCTCTGACCTCGCCTCCCATGTGGCACAAACTTGCTGGTATCTCCTGCGAACCACAGAACCTCAAGTTCCTCAACTTTTTATTATCCAGGTCTCTCAGCCCAGACTAAGATCTGTCCACCAAACCCATGAAGGCTGAGGGCCCAGAAGCCTAAGAGACACAGGAGAAACAGGAAGCAGCTGGAAATACTGTTTTGTGACATGAGCCTGTTACTACTGGTCTTTCACAAGCAGAAGTCACCAATAGAATGTCCCAGATAGAAGCTGTTCAGAGAATTCTGCTGAAAAGCAAATTTCCTCTACATTATTATAAAGTCCCCATGACTGAAAAGAGTCTGAGCAGAACTCCTTGTCAGAGATAAAGAACCACAACGCCCAAATCCATATCAGACCTCTGAGAGTTCTGACAGTGTTAACATGGAGTCCCAGCAGTAACACGAAACGCTAACACTTCAGCAGCTTCTGCTGTCTGCCAGGGGCCGCTCTGCATGTTTCCCTCACATGAGCTAATTCAACCCTCTCAAAACCTGCTGAGTTAGGTGTGATGATTAGCCCGACTTTGCAGTTGAAGAAATCAAGTCACAAGGGCATCTGGATCTGTGTTCAGTCACGGGATTTGGTACTGTGCTGTGGGAGCCACTGATGACTCCAGAGCTCGTGCAACGCTGGGTCTTAAGGGTAGGAGCCGGGAGCCGGGAGGGGGGTGCAGACAGTGCCTCAGATTCTGTCTGTGTTCTCTCTATGCACGGTTTGGCTATGTAGCTGGCTTTCTAGGCCAGGCCACTCAGGAAGCCCCCATGCCTGTCTTCAAGTGGGATACAGGCTTTCTTTCATTTCTAAGGGGCAGACTTGCAAGCACACTCATCTCCTAATTCTTTGTTGGCTAATATGAAGGTCAGAAGCAACGCGGCAGGATAATGGGTCTCAGTCAATACTGCAGACTGGTATCACATTTTGCTGCTTCTAATGCTTCCTTAAAAATCAATCCCATTGGCATTAATAGAAGGTTCTCATTCAAAATACATGAGACATACTGAGTGGCATATGAACAGAAAATAAACACTGTGAAGTGAGATCTGGAGCAGCCGTGAGTCCACTCATCAATGGCTTCTACTCTTCTCAAACCTATCAGCAGCCCTCTGCTTCTTGCTGATTAATGGCTAGTTATCAAGCAGTAGAAATAACAGCTCTGTAATGTGAATGGCAACCATACAGACAAGAAAGATTGCTTTCCTTGGAGGGGAGTCTCAGCTGTGCAAATGGGGGCAGGTCTTTTGCATCTCTCAACCTCCTGCTCTCAGTGAGGTGTAGGTGAGAGGCTGGAGAGATGGCTCAGTAATTAAGAGCACTTGCTGCTTGTTCCAGTTGCTTTCTGTTGCTGTGAAAAATGCCATGGCCCAAAGCAACTTAAGGGGGTGGGGGAAGAGCTTTATTTCAGCTTAAACCTCCAGATCATAGGCCATCATTGGGGCAAGTCAGAGTAGGAACTCAAGCAGAAACGGACTCAGGAATTGTGGAGGAATGCTACTTGCTCGCTTGCTCGCTGGTTTGCTGGACTAGCCTTCATATGTAGCCCAGACCCACTTAAGTAGGAATTAGGGATGGTGTCACCCACAGTGGACAAAGCCTTCCCAAATGAATCATCAGTCAAAACAGTCTCTCACAGACATGTCTGCATGCCAGTCTTACCTGGGCCGTTCCACAATATAGGATCCCTCTCCCAGGAGACTCTAAGTTGTATCAAGTTGACAATAACCAGCACATTGGTCTTGCAGAGGACCTCAGTTCATTCCAAACTGGGCAGGACAAAACTACATGTAACTCAAACTTCAGGGTTTCTGACATCTTCTTCTGGCCTACATGGGCACCCAAGTACATCTGCTCACAGAGAGAGGCATCTACAGACACGCTTATACATAAATAAAAATAAATTTTTCAAACATTAAGAAGAAATATAAGTAACTAAAATTCCTCTAACTGGAAGACTTAGGTACATAGAAACCTTGAATGCAGAGATCTGTACCAGATTTACTCAGAACTGCTAAAACTTAGAAGCAGCTGAGACGTCCTTCAGAAGGTGACTGGATTAAGAAACTGTTCTATCCAGACACTTGATTATTTATTCAGCGATAAGACAGAAATACTCTCCCAAGCCATGAAAAGCCATGGAGGGGACTTAAATGCATATTACCAAGTAAACAAGGCTATGTGGAAGAACTAGATATTATATCACACCAATCCCATGGCCTTCTAGAAAAGTCAAGGCTATGCAGACAAATGATTTCTAGATCCCCCGGGTTGGGGCAGGGGTAAGATAACAGACAAAGCAAAGGGGGTGTGTGGGAGCAGCGAAGCTATTTCACTTAGTGTTACAATGGCCAATACCTTTCACCACTATACATTTGTCCAAACCCACTGGATATATGACAGGAAGAGTAAAGCATAATGTCAGCTGTGGGTCCGGGTGGTCGCAAGGTCTCCTTGCAAGTCCATCAGTCACGATTCATAATAAATGGACCACTCGAACATGGAATACCATCAGTGAGGAAGGCCATGAATGTGTGTGGCAAAAGGTAGGACAGTTTTCCATGAATCTATATCTAATTTAAGTTTTGTTTTCTTAAACTCTAACTTGGGGTTGGGGAGATGATTCCATCAGTAAAGTGCTTGCTATACAAGCAATTTATGTCTTATAAGACTCTTCTTTTAGCGTCCCTTTAGAAGGCATTTTTCTGGAACTCACTCAATTCTGCTCTGAAAATGAAATTTCTTTCTTGGTCTGCTGTATAACCATTGTCCTGGATTTCTTTTCTTTGGATTTTGTGCATGTGTTCATTTTCTGGACTATACAGTCTTAAGTAATTCTTCAGAAATGGTGCCTGGGAGACAGGTTTTTTCACTGTTTGAATATTTAAAATTGCTTTTATTTAGCATTTATATTGACTAGTAGTTTCATTAGGTATAAAATTTAAACTTAAAAAAATCAGTTCTCAGAACATTTATAAATTTTATAAATTTTGTTTCCTTTGAACATATGTCTTCACATACGTAAAACATGCTATATTTCTCATTCTTAAATGTGATTCCATTCAGTGCTTGAAACTTCTGGATCATTGCTTTTTATATCCAAACCTGAAAAGCCAGTATTGTTTCTGTGTAGATTTTGTTGATGCCATTGCTCTTCGTGCTCATCTAAAGTGAGTCCTCTTGGTTATAATACTCCTGTCTCTTTTCAGATCAGAGTTGTGTAATGTATTTTCTTGATTTGGATAATACATATCAACGATAAATTATGTGACACTTTCCTGAGCTGTTCACATCTCTCCTAATTCATCCTTGCCTTTCATTCCTACATTTAAATATGCTCTTATTTACACATGATTGCTATTAATATTGAATTTTTACATAGCTGCAGTTTCTTCCCAGTATGCCTGCATTCTTTTGAAAAACAAGCAATGACCCAGTGAATCTGTCACCTTAACAAAGTCACACTGGGTAAACAGTGCTGAACTTCTGAACTATGTAAATGAATTACTTCCTCTAGTTCTAATTCACAGCTATGGTAAAATCTAACTAATATTGTAGAAAAGGTACAGCATAACTACATCTTCCAATTGAAACCTCCTCTACTGGAATCAGGAGAGGGGAGGCTGGTTGAGAGTCAGAAAATAAATAAAACTCACTTCCATGTCTGAATAAAATATTCAATTCTAAAACCAGAATTAGGTGAATAAAACTCACAAGTCTCAGAGCATCTGAAATTTATAAGATTCACAAGGTCCCTGCCTAAGGTACCTCGGGCAGTAACACATTGCTGGGGAGCTGAGACTCTTTGTCCAGGCAGAGCTGTTTGCAAACTGCAGAAAGCTTCAGAAATACAGAGTTCATGAGTCACCATCCATGCTGGGATGCGTTGTCCACTCTGAGTTTTGCCTTTAAGTCACGCGGGCTCCTGGAAATAGCCCCAATAAACATATCAATTTACTAAGCTGTGTTTGGTCGCAATCAAAGCATTTGCCAACTCAAGAAGAGGAAGAATCTATGCCAAAGCAACTAGATAAAACTATAAAGAGGAAAATATGATATTGTTGTTCCTTTGGCTTTGTAGCTGTAGTTAATAATTTCTCCTTTTGTGTCTTTTGCTACAAAATATTTTAAATAGACTTGTAACCCTCATTACGTTTCTGCACCATTTTGAGTGCAATCAGTTAATGTCTAGGGAAAAAGGAATTGATTAAGCAGAAGCAAGAAGAGCTCACTGAGTGCCATAGGTCTATTTTCAAGATAAGAATGATGACATCACTGAAGCATATTGAACAGTGAATTGTCCCATCATGCCAAGCGGAGATGTTAGGATTTGTATTGCCATGAAAAAAATATCATTACCACAGCAACTCTTATAAAAGAAAACATTTAATTACGGATTACAGTTTCTGAGGTTTAGTCCATTATCATCACAGAAGGAAGCATGGAGGCATGCAGGCAGACATGGTTCTGGAGAAGGAGCTGAGAGTTTGATAGCTTCCTGCATGAAGCAGGAAGTGAACTGGCTTCAAAGCCCACCCCTCAGTGACACATTTTCTTTAACAAGGCGACACCTGCTCAAACAAAACCATGTCCCCTACTAGTGCCACTTCCCATGGGCCAAACATTCAAACACATGGGTCCGTGGGAACTATACCTATTCAAACAGCCAGGTTCCCCTCCATGGCTCCCATAGGCTTGTAGTCATGACATCATGCAAAATTCATTTGGTCCAAGTTCAAAAGTCCCCATAGTCTATAACAGTCATAACATCACTTAAACGTCCAAAGCTCAAAGTCTCTCTGAGACTCATAAAATCTCTTAACTGTAATTCTCCGTGAAATCAAAATGAAAAACCAGATCACATACTTTCAACATACAGTCGTACAGGATAAACATTTATCATTCCAAAAGGGAGGTAAAGGCCCACAGTGAGGAACTACTAGAACAAAGGAAGACTGAAAACCAGCTGGGCAAACTCCAAACTCTGCAATTCCGTGTCAGATGTCAAAGGGCTCTTCAGATCTCCGACTCCTTTCAGCTTTGTTGACAGCAACACACTTCTTTTTCTTGGTCTGGTTCCACTCCTGGTTATCAGCTTTCTTAGGCAGGTATTCCACAGTTCTCCAGCATTTTGGAGTCTCCAAGGCAATCTAGGCTTCATCTTCACAGCTTCACACAATTAATGACCACTTTTGGCTCCATGCAGGGATAGCCCTCCCACACACCTGGCCTCAGCAGCTTTCCTTGGTCACAAAGGAAGATTCCATAACCCCTTTCTTCTAACCTTGACTCTAAAGACAGAACCACATACCCAATGCTGCCAAGTTCAGTTGTTTTCTAGGGCTGGAAAATACACCCTCTAATTTAATTACCTCTTCACCAGCTTTCTGGCTTTAATGGTTTTCTTCACTGCCTAAGCCTGGATGTCTTGAAACTTAATTTGTAGACCACGCTGCCCTCAAACTCAGAGTTCTGCCTGCCACTGTCTTTTCAATGGTGAGACTAAAGGTATGCATCACTACACTTGGGAATAAACTGTTTTCTAATTCCTTTTCACAAGTTGGAAGCTTAACTAGGTGGGGTCCTGCCCTGAGGTCACCACTCCCTTTATTCCACTTAATATCAGCATTTTCTTTAATCTCTTTACCTCCTTGAACCTAACTCCAATCCACTTCCGAGTGCCCCTTTTCTCTTCAAATTGCACATTTCTGTTTTTCCTTGCTCAGCTTGCTCTCTTTCATTATAGATCTGCATGAGAGTGACCACTAATAAGCACATGGTAGAGTCAATACTAGGCTGTCTCGAGATTTCTTCTGCCAATACAATTAATTCAAAACTCTTCAATTTAGCCCCAGGCAGATTTTGCCTACAAGGATAAAAAGTAGCCATATTCTTCACCAAAATATCGTAAGGACAGTCTCTAAGCCACATACGGAAATTCTTCTCCCCTGAAACATTTTGAGCCAGGTCCCCACAGCTCAAATCACCCTCAGCACCAGTATCTTCCATGCTTCTACTAGTATGGCCCCTTACACAGTACTTAAAGTATTTCACTACTTTCCCACCCCAAGGTCCCAATGTCCACATTTCTTCAAAAAAAACATGGTCTGGTCTATCATAGTAATACTGCAGTCACTGGTACCAACTTCTGTCTTAGAGTTTTTATTGATGTGAAGAGACACCATGACCACAGCAACTCTTACAAAGGACAACATTTAATGGGGCCGGGCTTATAGTGCCAGAGGTTTAGCCCATTATCCTCATTAGCAGGAAGCATGAAGGCATGAAGGCATGAAGGCAGACATGGTACTGGAGAAGATGCTGAGAGTTCTATATCCATATTGATAGGCAGCAGGAAGTGAACTGGCTTGACCTTTTAAGACCTCAAAGCCGGCCCCTACAATGACATTCTTCCTTCAACAAGGCCATACCTAATCCAACAAGGTCACACCTCCTAATAGTACCACTCTCTATGGGCCAAGCATCCACGTGAGTCTATTGGATCCATTGGTATTCAAACCACCACAATTAATAAGCCCCACACTTAGCACTTTTGAATGCCACTGACTGACTTCACTGAAAAGTTAGTGAAAATAACCATGGCTTCCCTGCTTTCTAATGAGATCCATGATGCTACATTGAATGTGACTTTTAAAATTCTGTATAATGAAATAAGTCACAGTTGAAAGATGTAAATAACAGGATTTACATTCAGTATTTTCCAAATTACCAGCACACCTTGTTCCAAAGCTGTAAGCGAAAGACTCATTCATAGGGTGGGATAAATATATGGATTTTAATGTACAAAAAGTGCACAAAAGTGTCATTGATTTCAGATGCCACATTGCAGACAGCACTGAAGATGCTACCGTTGTGGGCTTTTGGTTTTACTAAAATGTCTTCAATACTGAAAAAAAGTCTAGAAAAAATATAATTCTTCCCTCTTCTAGAGACTTACATGTGTGAGTCAGATTTTCTCAGACGCTTGAACCAATGGGCATCAGAAATACTGTCAAGCAGTTTATATGTGAGCTAGAAGTTAAACAGATTTTCGAAAATACAAAACAATGCCTCTTTCCTTACTAATATCTGAGAACATTTATGTTTAAAAGACTGATTACTCATATTAACAGGTAATGGCCATATTGCATTTATTTAAAATGACTTAATAAATACTTCAAGTACTTCTTAGCTTTGATTTTCAGTGGGTAAATATCAAAGGTATGACACAGAAACAAAAGCTCTGTGAGGACTGGATAAGTGGTTCAGTAGTTAACAGCACTTACTGCCCTTTCAGAGGGCCTGACACCTACACAGTAGCTCACATTCTGCTGTAACTCCAGCTCCAGGGGCTCCAACCCCTCTCTTGGCCTTGGAAGGCACTTCAAAAACATGGTACATAGACATACATGCAAGCAAAACACCCATCCACAAAAGATAAAAATAAACAAATCTTTAAAATAAACCCTCTTTGAGATCTTCAGGCATATTTAAAGTGGACGGTTCCAAAAGGAAATATTTTGAAAAACTATATTGGAGAAGGAAGGAGAAATTTTTCCTTCTCAATTTTCAGTCCCTCATTAACATCATGCAACTCTGTGAGATGACACTAGAAAAAGAAAATAGATGTCACTGTTTATAGAGAGGTGATTAGTAAATGGTCAAATAAAACATTCAAATGGAAGCATTTTATAAATGAGGGAGGGTGGGACTGGGAGGAGTTGAGGGAGGGGGCTTCAATCAGAATATACAATGAATAAATTGTGAAAAAAATTAAAAATTTAAATAAATAAATATGATAAAAGATTATATTTCTACCTCAGTCTATATCAAAAAATATCTTCTTTTCTGCTTACTCTTAAAAAAAAAACTATATTAATTTGTAGGTGCCCTAAGTGTTTAAATGTTTTAAAAGTTAAAACAGTGAAGGACTGCTCAACAGTTTTTTATATAAACTTGTAATAATTGGTACAACAACACATACAATGAAAAATAATACAAAAGATAATTTGAAAATGACCCTGTCTTTTACAATTAAAAATAAATGATTAAAACTTATAAGACAAATACAATGTTGGGAAAACATTTGTGATCTATTTCATGAAGTGCTAACATACAGAAACCCTAAGGAATTTCCTTGCTAATTAGGAAGTGAAACCCATCCCAGAGGGATAAAGTGGTGGAGTAGCAATTCACAAAGTAAGAGAATCTGAGGTCTAATCAACACATTACATTTCTTTTTCACTATGATTAAAAGCAACAGAGCAATTAAAACAAGTATCATTTTGTACTAATTTCATTAGCAGGGATGTTTAGTATCCAGTTCTGAGATGAGCACGGAAAAAAGAGCATGTTCACCACTGTCCTCGGGATCCCTCAGGTCCAGCTAGAGAAGGAATTTTCCACCTAGGAAGAAATGTTTCAAGGTGACATGAAACATTTTTAACGTGCTTTTTATTTCACCAGAAACTTTTACTTAGAAATAAAAAGATAATAATACAATAATTCAGGAGATGCAAAACATTTGCTTAAGAATTTATCATAGATTCTTTGTGGAGAGCCGGGGTTTGGTCGCCATGGCGCTGGCTTCTGCCCTCAAAACTGGTAAATAAGTCCTAGAGCACATGACCGTTCGGTAATAGCGCGCCAAGTCACGAGCCTAGCCCAGGCGTCATATGGGGTGATGGGTGAGCAGCCAATCAGGGGATGATACGTCATCTCACACCATGGGTGAGCAGCCAATCAGGGAATGATACATCATCTCACACCACTCTGGTGTGAGCAGGGCTTATATAAACAGCGCCACTTCGGGGCTCGGGGTCTTCCTCCTTTCATCGCTTGACTGCAATAAAGCTTGCTGCAGAAGGATCCTGTTGTCTGTGTGCGTTCTTGCTGGAGAGACGATTATGCGGGTCGCAACAATTCTTGAATGGAGATCCAAGATGGCAGCACTGATGATGTCCCTCAGTTGAAGAATGGATACAGAAATTGTGGTACATTTACACAGTGGAATACTACTCAACAATTAAAAACAAGAAAATCATGAAATTTGCAGGCAAATGGTGGGATCTAGAAAAGATCATCCTGAGTGAAGTATACCAGAAGCAGAAAGACATACATGGTATATACTCACTTTTAAGTGGATATTAGACATATAATATAGGATAATCATACTAAAATCTGTATACCTAAGGAAGCTAATCAAGAAGGAGGGCCCTGGTAAGATATTCAATCTTCATTCAGAAAGGCAAATGGGATGGACATCGGAAGAGGGAGAAAACAGGGAACAGCACATGAGCCTATCACAGAGGGCCTTTGAAAGACTCTACCCAGCCCAGCATCAAAACATACACTAAGATTCATAGCCAAACTTTTTGCATACTACAAGGAATCTTATGGAAGAAGGGGAAAGTAGAAAGACATAGAGGGGCAGGAGCTCCACAAGGAGAGCAACAGAACCAAAAAATCTGGGCACAGGGATCTTTTCTGAGACTGATACTCCAAACAAGGACCATGCATAGAGATAACTTAGGACCGAGGCACAGAAGTAGCCCATGGCAGCTCAGTGTCCAAGAAGGTTCCCCAATAATAGGAGCAGGGACCATCTCTGACATGAACTCATGAGCTGGCTTTGATCACCTCCACCTGAGGGGGGAGCAGCCTTACCAGTCCACAGAGGAAGACAAAGAAGCCAGTCCTGATGGGACCTGGTAGACTAGAACCAGATGAAAGAGGAGGAGGACCTCCCTGATCATTGGACTAGGGGAGGGGCATGGGAGTAGAAGAGGAAGGGAGGGTGGGATTGGCAGGGTATGGGGGAAGGGGTTGCAGCTGGGATATAAAGTGAATAAATTGTAATTAATAAAAGTAAAATAAAATTTAAAAATTATTAATGAAAAAAAAGAATTTATCATAAAATCGAATTGACCTGATATTCAACCATTAACTGATAAGGAATTATTCCAGCACGAGACGATTTAACCTTGCCGTGGCATTCTGGGTAGCTGCTAACAACAAAGAGCAGCCATGAAAGGAGCCCGTGGCTAACAGTTAGCTGCTAACAGTAGACTGTAAGTTCATATGCACATACAAGCCAAGCTTGGTTGGCATCACCCGGCACTTGAGAACACACATTTCTTCTTTCTTTTCTGAGAATGTAGAAAGCTGTCTTTTCTGGTTCCTTGGAACTGGGTGGGATCAGGATTGTGCAGTTAGTTTTAGCCAGCGGAGTAGTGTTTACAGAAGTGACCTGTATGGTTTCTGGCTGGAGACGTGAAAAGCTGATGCCGAATTCTTCCCTTCGCTTCTGCGGTCATTGTGAAGACCACGTGAGCCAGGCAACATAGTCGGGACAGTGGGGTCTCCAGCAGCCTGATGGATGAATAGTTGTAAAGAGCGGAGTCTCTGCCAACCTGTGCTGGAAAAAAGGATTATGAACTAGGAATAAATCTTTTTTATTAAGCCACTGAGAATCCAGAGTTAATTTATTGCTGTAGTAAAACTTAGCTAGTGTAACACAGTTTTAAAACATAAACTCACAACAAATGGGGAGGGGGTGTGAGCACATACTAGCATACAAATGTATATGTTTACTTAGCAAAATATCTGGAAAATGTTATTTTGAAATGCAAACCGTGACTTGCTCTGGCTGCTGGATATTCAGAATTGTAATTGTCATTCTCTATTCTTTTTCCTGAACTTTCTACAATAAACATGTATTGCTCTCACACACAGAAAACACCGAAACTATTTTCATCTTGGAAAATAAAAATCGTGTTATCTCAGGGGAGTGATTTTGGTTGTGAGGGCTAATGTTTACACTCTCTCAGCTGTTATTTGTTGGGGATAATCATCTTTGAAGCATGCCCTTCTCGGTAAACAAGCCTATCGGGTTTGGGTGGGAATGTTTTCCCTCTGGACTAGTACTGAGAAGGCTAGCGTTGAAATGGAATATAAGACTGCCAGAGTGGATAGATGTCAAATTAGGCAGGCCTTGAATGTCAGACCACAAAAAAGAAAAAAAGAAAAAAAAAAAGACCTGGAACTGGAGAAAGAAGGGATTGATTGAATGAAACCCTGAGGCCAACTGGCCCACAACATCCTGTATTCCGTCATGTCCTCAGAGCTGGACAGGCAGTAGCATGGCCAACATTTATGGAGGCAACCCTGTGGCTTAGGATGATATTTGTGTTTGTCCATAGAGTGTGAGTCATGCTGTGATGCAGTTTAAAAAAAAGAAAAGGGGCAGGGACCATCTTTGAAAATAGGAACTGAAAGCAGAGACTTGGCCGCTCTCATGGGAGAGACCAGCACTTCCTGCCCCCGGCCTGTGCTGTGGCTGTCCCTGCGGCAGCATGGCCACCATCACCTTGCTCAGAGCTTTTCCAAGTAGGCCAGGGCTGAGATCTTCGGAAGCCCTGGACAAAAACTGAGCCTGGAAGAGGGCTGGAAGATGAGGCCACGTGTGGCATTCGGTTGATTTTCCCTTACCACCTGGTCATGTCCAGAGCCTTGTGGAATCTGTAATTTCTCATAATGTTCACACTGACATCTTTTTTTTTCCTATAGGTAGAATAATCACATAAACACCCATCAAGAGGGGCCAGAGAGATGACTCAGTAGTTAAGAGAATATACTGAGAACTCACATTCGGTTCCTAGCACCCATGTCGGGTGGCTATCAGCTGCCTGTGACCCCCAGCTCCAGGGGATCTGGCTTTCTCTTCTGGTCTCCATGGACACTCCTATGCACAGACCTCCAAACAGACACGCATGTATGTACATAACAAAAAGTAAATTATTAAAGATGTCTTTCCATAAAAGACACCACAGGGGGTAAGGTAACAAAATCCATTTGCTTTCTGTTAAAATGTGTCTCAGCTCTAAGCCCGTGTGCCTGGAGCTGGAGGTGACAGGTAGAACTGTGAAAGCCATGTTTCTGCTCTGCCAACTGCTGCCTGGTAGCTCTAGTAAGAGGGGAAATGAGAGGAGAGTTGCCCGTTAAAATACAGGATGCCCAAGCCACTGTAAACTTTTAAACCAGTAACCAGTAGCAAACACAAAGCTTTAGTGTCTGTGTATCTCAAACACTACATGGGGTAGATTCAAGCTAAAAAAAAAAAAAAAAAAAAAAAAAACACGCACAAAAAAAATCCCTCCATCTATAAATCAGCTGAAATTTCAATTTAACTGGGTGTTCTGTGTTTTTACTTCTAAATCTTGTGACCGTAGGAGAAATTCTGACAGCAGCTCCCAGATCCCCTCCCCAACCCACCTGTAACAGGTGTATTTGGGGAACCAGCCCCCATTCCTATCCATTCCTACCTCATTCCAGCCACTACACCCAGGGAGCTCCTGCAGGGAGCTCCTTCAGCAGGGTGCTCTTCACAGAAGTGTGAGATTTACTTCAGATAATTCCAACTTCTACCCCTTCCCTACCCCTGCTGATGAGAGCTGCTTCCTGAACTCGTTGCTTCTTGATGCCCTGAAAACAGAAGCCATTTCTTACAGCTTTTGGTTCCTTAACAGCCGATGAGCACTTGTTCTCATTAAGTTTTCTCTGTGAAAATTCACTGGCAGGGTTTATGCCTTCGGACTGGCCAGCCTGATAGGTACATCTGCAGCTGATTCTGGAGGCAAAGAGAATGCCATGGGAGAAACAAAGGAGAGAAAGCCAGGAGGCTGGCGACATTATAAGGGATGGGAGAACAAGGCAGAGGAGAAAAAGTTTTGGAAGAAGTGAGTTCCAGGGTACACAACCCCCAGGCTTCCTCATAGGGGGGTGAGAATGAATATGCTCCAGGGACTGGTGTCAGAACGCTGTGATGTTAGAATACAGCAAGGGCTCAAGCAAGCGTAAGGACAGACACTCCTCCACGGAGAACCAGCTAGAGCACAGGTCAAGAGCAACATGGTACCTCAGGCGTTACACCGTTTGTAGCTTGGCAGTTGGGATTTTTGCTCTAGAATATCTGCCAAGTTGGCCAGCAGCAAAGGTTTAATGAATATGCTCAGCCAGAAAAAGCCATGTCTCTTTGCTCACAGTCCGTCTAACAGACTATGACACACAAAAAAGTCTAAGTACTAACTTTACAACCTGAGAAATCACAGGACACCCAGAGTAGAAAGTGGCTCCAGAGAAACATCTAGAAGGGAGGCCTGGCAGATAAGCTGTGACCCAGACATGCATGTCTAAATCACCATTTGCTTCTTCCTATTTTAGGCTCATGTCATGCATGGTGAGCCATCCAGGCATGTGACTAAAGGACACTACACACACGTGCATGCATTTGTAAGCATGGCAAGCTTATCACCCTTCCTGCTGCATAGCATCTTCTCACATGAAAACATCTCCAGATGTCTGAAACACACCCTTATTTTTCAAATGAAGAAGCCACCTAAAGAGAGTAAGTGACCTAACCGTAGTGATTGAACTCTATGAGCTGTCTGCTGTGGTTGTCTTTGGGACTTAGTGAAGATGGCTAGCTTCTTCACAGGACACAAAGCCAGGGAGAACTCTGGCTGCGAGGTGAGTAGTTAGGATGTGAAAATTAAAGCAAACAGTGAGAAAATAACATTCAGAGGGTTTAGAGGGCAGTGTCAACAGTTCTGGGCTTAGAAGGAAGCAGAGGAGGAAGGAAAGGGGAGGAGCAGAGGAGGAAGGGAAGGTACAGAGATGGAATGGAGGGGGAGGGACACAGGTAGAGGAGCCAGAGTTTGCTTTGGGAGCTATGAGCCTGCAATTGGGGTGGTGATGGTTGGTCTTGGTTGTTATCCTGACCAGATTAGGCAATGTCTGGGCCATCACTACAGAGAAGGAACATGGGTAGGAAGGAGAAAACTTGCCACTAATGGGCATGGCACATTCTAGTAGTACAAAGAAGTGTAAGGAAAGCAGCAACATTACCTGTAAGCCTCTTTCTTTCCTGAGTGAGGTTGTCCATCATGGCTGCCATTGCCCACTCACATCATATCACCACTGCTTCAGCCTTTCAATGGGGGCTCAGTAGCAGTGACTCCCTAGGACTCTCCAAGCCTTCACCACAAGACTGGAGCTGCTAAGGCATTAAGTTTTCCTTCTTATTGTGTCAAAATGGCCAATACAAACAACTTAAGGACAGAGTTGATTTTGCCCCACAGTTTCAGGGGGTGCAGTCCATCACAACAGAGAAAGCATAGTGGTTAGAGTGGGTCAACTTGTGGCCACAAGAGTGTTTGTCAGCAGCCTCTCAATTGGCACCAGCCAGGAAGCAGAGAGTTTGGGCTGGAACCAGAAGAGTGTTGTTTTAGGAAGTTTTTCCTCCCCGTCCCATAAGCTGCTGGAATAACATTTCATGTGACTCATTAGTATTATACAAATACATAGGACATATAGCTAGGCTCTTCTCTGACTAGATAATAACTTAAAATAACTTATTTATATTAATTAACGTTCTGCCACGTGGCTGGTTACCTGGACACAGGCACCATGTTTCCATCTTCCTCACATCCTGTCTGCTGAATCTACCACCTGGCTCTATCCCAGAATTCCCTCTGCCTGCTGGATGTCCCACCTATTTCCTGCCTCAGCCATAGGCAATCAGTTTTTTAATTGAAAGGTGTTGTACCCATACAATACAAAAGAGATTCCTTCTACAGAAGTGAGTACAACTTTTGTTAGGTCTAGCACCGGACACCTACTCCTGCTAGCTGGGACCACACATCTCAAAGGTTATAGCTTCCCCAAACAGTATTGCAGTCTGGGGACCAACCATTAAAACATATCAGCCTGGGGGGAACTGAATCACAACAGGCAACTGTCTGGGTTCTTTGCCTCCCTACTCTGTGAGTAGGAACTCTTAGATTATGTAGCCTCGCTCACATAATCCGTGTCAACAATTCCTTTGTATAACATATATAGTCTTGGTTTTGTTCCTCAAACTGTGGCATATGACTGTGTATGGGGGTCATATTACTGAATACACAAGCAACAATAAAAGGTGTCTAAGCACACGTGCACCAAGACCTAATTAGAAAGCAAACGTGTAATGAGGCTGAAGCATCTCTGGCTATGTCTATTTGTGTTGTACTGCACAACTTGGCTATGGTGCTAAGTTCTGAAAACACAACATGCCCACCATGCTCTGGGCACACCATCATGCCACACAACACCAGCAAATCCTGCCCCCAAACACCACAGTTCAGATTCAAAACTATTATATGTCATAAATTACACTGTTTTAACGGTACAAACTTGTCTGCTTTTACAGAAACACAATGATTTAATTACAGCCACTTGGAGCTCATCATGCCCTTGAGTCAAGAAGCTAAGAAAACAGTAACAGTGTGACCAGGGTGACTGATCTAGACTTCCAAGGGGAAAATGGAATGGTGTTCTACAGAGGAGGCAAGGAAAAGTGTGTCTGGAATACAAGAAGTCTCTCAGGGTATCTCCTAGTATTACTTATGGTCAGTGTCCATGAGAAATGACAATATAATCCAGACAGAGTGAGAAATGGCTCTGATCCTTCAGGAATGAAGGTATTTTTCGCCTTACCAGGTAAAGAATAAGATCTGCTGAAGGGAGTGGGAATACGTAATGAATAGAAGGCAGCTATACTATCGTCTGTGGCAATATGCCAGTTACAGAAAACAACTGCATTTCTTATGCATGCTCCTTTCCTATTTTTAATACACATTATATATAATTTACACATATTTGTTAAAATATATGTGGTGGTTTTCATGAGAATGGCCCCTATCATATGTTAGAATGCTTAGTCACCCAGGAGTGGAACTATTTGAAATGGATTAGAAGAATTAGGAGGTGTGGCCTTGTTGGAGTAGGCATGGCCTTATTAGAGGAGGTGTGGTGGAGAGGGGATTCACTGTTCATTGGTTTTTCAGCTTCCAGAATCTCTTGGCATTTTTTTGGCTTGCGGTCACAGCACATCTGCTGGTGACACTGCAGTGTCCCTCCACCTTTCTCAATAGAAGCTGCCTTACAGAGATGTGTAAGCTTAGAGCCCACATGGTTAATTCAAGCTAAGTTCCTCTCAAGATCATTCACGGGTTCCACAGACTAAAATGTCAATGTGCTTTTTGACTGAGGACACAGGCAATCCAGGGGGATCTAGGAAAGGGAGACCTGTTGACATTGGTAGAGAGAAGCCCGTCAGAACACCTACCAGACCAGCTTGGATCACCCAAACCATCTGGAGCTCCTTTAAAGTGAACTGGGCTGGAGAGAAAGCCAGAGGAACACCTGAGATGACAGAGCTAGTGAGGCCTCCTATGTGGCCACAATCTTGCCTGGTTTGCAAACATGAGCCAACCTCAGTTTGAAGCATTTCTTACAAATGGCTACAATAAAGAAGACTCAAACTTAAGTGCCCCCAGTTAGAAGTGGAATATGATCGTAAAACTGGAACTTTCCAAGGGGAAAGACCAGAGTCAGCAACTGTGTCACTGCAATTAATTTCTTCTCTGTGTGTTTTATTTCCCCAGTAAATACCTGCTCCACCATCTTCTCAGCGGGGCTCTCAAATTCATTCTCTGACTCAAAGAAACCTTTCAGTTGTATGGTGTCTCCAGACATGGGCTGCCTGGTGGGAAAGAACAGCAGAGAGGAAGAAAGGAAGAATGGGAGGAAAATGGGATTTTGGAACAAGGTCATTTGGAAAACTCTGTTCCCTCTTCTGCTTCAACCTCAGGAATGGTTCCCTTCATACCCAGGACTTCTTGAGAATCCAGGAGAGACCTTGGGAAACTCAGGAATTCCTTGCATTGAAACGCTAACAAAAGACCTGACGAAAGTGGAGGTCATGTGATATTTTTCTCCTTAAAACAAAAATAACTAGCATGCAGTAAAAATACTGGCAGACTGGTGGATGCCAGGAGCAGAAAGGACGAGAAAATGTGCATGACTGCTTGCTAATCGGGGTTTTCCTCTGAGGGGACTACAAATGCTCTGGAATCAGACAGTGATGGTGGTAGCATTGCTCTGTGAAGACATTAAGTGTCACTAACTTGTACCCTTTACCTTAAAGTGGTAAACATTAAGAATATAAATTATTTTATCTTTATATGTAACTTTTAGCAGTGCTGTATTTTCTTACAATAGAAGAAAATTAAAAAGCCAGACATGCATGTTTGGAAAGGAACCATGAAGTACTCTGGACACAGTGTCTCTCTCTTTACACAGCCTGCTTCATGCCACAGAGAGCATCAGTCGCTTTCTGTGAGGCTCTTTCTGAGGCTCTATCCTGGAAAACGGAGAACTTACAGATGATCAGAGTGAGGGCTGAAGCCTGCTGAGATGGCTCACACAGACAAGCAGCCCACAGCAGCCCTTCTTGTAGGTCTGGGGCCTGCAGGAACCCACATGATAGAGCTGTGTAATCCAGAAAGATCTTGGATTTAACATCTTGGCCTTCCATCAGCTCCCAGCCAGGGGGTGATGGTTAGTCAGAAAGCATGGAACTGGGTGGCAGAATCTTCAGGGCTTGCTGTGAACAAGAGGTGGAAAATTGTGCTTTGTACCCTCATCTCTGTACAGAGATCACTGGATGGAGGTCAGGAGCCGTGACCAATCTGCTCTGATGTCACTGTTCTTTTGTACAGCTTGGAGGTGTTTCATAGGAAGGTGT
This sequence comes from Meriones unguiculatus, assembly GCF_030254825.1. Classification (NCBI taxonomy): domain Eukaryota; kingdom Metazoa; phylum Chordata; class Mammalia; order Rodentia; family Muridae; genus Meriones; species Meriones unguiculatus. The sequence goes on along the minus strand of NC_083361.1, from coordinate 71,137,884 downwards.
CTGATCTCTGGAGGCTTACAGGGTCTGCCAAATAGTCAGTGCTGATATTTTAGAAACACCTAACCCGCCCCCAAGCATCTGCTTCGTGCTTAGTATGTCCAGCAGGCCACCATTCTTCTGGGAAGGGGCGCCCCAACATCCTCAATCTGCAGAAGAAGATTAGGGGCCTCAGATCATTAAGATCTATGTCCTGTGTGTCACATATATAGAGGTGTCAGAGGTGGACAATTCTGACTCCAGAGACCCAGAGACCGTGCAGCAAACTGATGACAAGAGGATGGGAAATGGGGTCAACAGCTTCTATAGGGAGATAACATCTTTATACATAATGACCCCCTGGAAAAATAAAAGGCTTTCCTTTCATGGCCTTCACATGAATTCACAGCTTTTGCTCCATATAGGTAGGGGGTGTATGGGTTTGAATGAGCAGGTCTTCACTTCACTCCAGGAAAAATGACTCACCAAAGCAAGGAAACCTAGAAAGCTGAAGTTCAGGCTAGGCATCCATGCCAAATGGCCCTGGTGAAATGTTCTAGAATCTGGAACAGATATTCTCCAGCTGTAGGCAATGCTTGGCTAGGCATTGTTGTGCTCCTCATTTTTAGTGGAGAAGGAATGCTGATATAGGTTCTGGAGATGAGGAGGTTGGAGACATAGAAGCAATGTTAAGAACTGTTGGATGTTATTTTTCTCTTTGTTCAAGCTCAAAAACCAGCCAGAAACAACATAACAGTTTGATTCCATTGCGGTAAGGAAGGTGCTGAGACCAGCTCAGATCATGCTGGGGGCTTGTAGTAGCATCTGTTCATGTGAGAAACAGAGAGACGAGCCAGAACCAGGGGTAGCCTTCAAAAGCATCCCCCTAGTGACCTGCTTCTACTATCTAAGCCCCACCTCCTGAAAGTGTTACGTTCTCCAAAATATCACCACCAGCTAGGGAGCAAGTATTCAAAATAGGAGCCTATTGGTGACATTTCAGATTCAAAATATAATTCAGCCCCTACCCCCAAAGACTTATGAACATCTAATAATGCAAAACCTGTCTAGTCTAACTTCAAAAGTATCCTTACTCTTAATTATAATATTGTTCAATAGCTGAAAGTTCAGAGACTCAAGCCAAACTCCTCTATATGCCCCTGTAAATAAAGTTGAATTCTAATATTCAGTGGCACACAGTGTTCATTTCCATTCCAAAATGGAAGGAGGGAGGCATAGAAAGAAGAAGCGGTGTGGTATAGCCAGCTGTTTCCTCCAGATTGGACACAATCATCACTGTTTTGAAGTGGCACAGCTGTTACTATTTGTATAAAATGTTCAAGCTCCTTAAGATTTCCCCATGGAGGTAGTGAGTGGAATGCCACAAGACTCAGGAGATTTGTGAGGCTCACGGTCTACTCATGAGGCCTTCCTGAGGCTGTCATGAATCAGGACATCTGTGAGGACTTGCATCCCTTCATGGAAGTAGTGAGGAGAGACACAAATCACAAGGTTTCCTCTCCTCTCAAGATTCCAGTCATCACTCTAGAGCAGGAAGCCAGTTCACTAGGGTAATATTTCTCAGTGAGGCTGCTGCCTGTAACTACTCATGGTACCTACCCAAGGGATCAATGTTTTAAAATTACCCTTGCTCCTGTAAGTAACCCCAAGACATGTATCAATTCACCAAAGTAGATGTGGGTGGAATACCGTGTTTGGCCTCTCAGTCCATCCTCTATCAGGGTGAATAGATTTTTCTCTGTGTTTCCAGGTAAAGTCACACAATAAATGAGACCAAAGTGCAGTGTCATTATGTAAGCTCCTCTGGGCAGACCTATTTGTTTTATCTATTTTATTTGGGTTTTAAAATCTACCACCCATCTCTACCCCAATCCCTTCCAACACCCCAACACCATGTAGGATGGAAAGGTTAGAGGAGGAAAGGGGTGTTGAGTTCTTTTTAGACTACTTCCTGCTGATTAGGGACATTGAGTTCTTTGGGGCAAGTCCAAGCTTCATCTCATCAGGATATCTGCAACTTTTTCTTGTCTCTTTTTCTCTTGACCACTTTACAAACCAGCAACAGCAGGAACAAGAACCAGAAGGAGGAATAGCCACTACTCCTCTCTTGGACTCCTGGTCTTTTTATACCCTCTCTAGAGTCCCGAGAATTAAACTATCTTTAGCTTGCAGAATCATACCCCTGCCAGAGCACAGACAAGGCAAATAGTCTGCTGTTGTGGACAATCTGAAACAGTCCCATATCCCACACCTAGGATTAAAACAAAAACATATTCACATAAGTAGGCTTTTAAAGAAACCAAAACTCTCACTACACCTTTAGGCTTAGGCAGTCCTGCACCTATGACCTTGCCACTTGTAGGACACAACAAAGTTTTTCTCTTAGACCAGCTCTACAAGCTACCTTCAGGTTTCTGTTATCATATTTTTAAATCTATGTTATTTACATTCTTTCATCTCTTACTCCCTTCTCCACCCCAATCCCTTCCAACACAACAATACCAGGTAGGGAAGAAGGAATCTTAGTGGAAAAAGGAGGCAGAGTTCCCTTTAGGTACTTCCTGCTGGTTAGGGTTATTGGGTTCCTTGTGGAAAGTCCAATCTTCATTTCAGGATATCTCCAACTTCTCATCCAGTTGCATCAACAGCAACTTAGCAGCAGCACCCTTCTTCTTTATTGGAGCTCCCTCAACACTCTCTGAGCTCTGGTATTTATTTCCTCTCAGAGCCCTCAGATTTGAACTATCTGTGGCTGGCAACGAGCCCTCGTGAGACAAATAGTTTGCTGCTGTGTATAATCTGAATCAGTCCCATATCCTACACCCAGGATCAAAACAAAAACATGTCTACATCCACAACAGGTTTCCTCAGTAGATGGTTCCAATTTGTGCCACCCAATATCCTAGAATCTCCATCACAACTAGTCAAAGCTGCTCCATGCAGCCCACCCTGTAAGAGACTCCCAGTAGGGACCCTGATTCTCTTAGACCTACCTGGCCCCATACGCTTTTTTAAAAAATCTTGGTGGATGTCTTCTTGGCCCCATAATTCTTGCATTCTGCATGCATCCCATCCAAAACCAGCACCAGGTAGATGACATCATGAGATACAGTGGGTCTCCCTTGGACTATAGCTAGAGTGGCCTCCAACTGAGCCTGGAAAAATACTTCCCTAAGTAGCCTGCTGCAAGCAGAGCTTCCCAACAGCATGCTTTTAAAAAGGAGGTCTTTTAAATGAGTTTCAGTTTTATATTGCAGAACTTACAGTGAGTGAATGAATGGGGAGGGTTCAGGGGGTATCTTGACAATTGCTGAAATACATTCAAGGAATCTTTCCTATTATCCCAATATAAAGCAGGCAGCTCCTTTTCAGTGGAACTAATCTCCTTATCAACCACAAGTGCTTTCTTTTCAGATTTATACGTATTTCTTTTCTGCCTAAATTCCATTTTTTTAACAAATATTTGCACTTTGCTTTTTACTATCAGTTCTTACTGTAAGCCTGACCAAAACAGACAGCAATAACCATACCACTGCCTGAATGCACAGAACCTACTTGAATGTCTTGAAATTTGTTCTATCAATAAAGCAGTCTATTAGCTTTTAACTTTGCTTCCCTCAAGTTTCCGGAACAAGAAGAAAAATATAATTTTATTGCCAGAATAAAACATGAATGTCTCCTAGCTTAATTTCTCAAAGAACGTTTTCCTCTATCTGAAGTGACACCAGCAGGAGCTTTACCAGCAGCGTTTATTTTTAAATAGTGTATGTGTGTATGTGTGTGCCATGTTTCTGTGGGTGCCCCTGAGACCAGAAGAGGGTCATGGATAGCCTGCACTGTAATTACGGGTGGTTGTCTACAGCCTGACGTGGGTGTGAGAACCGAACTTAGGTTTTCTTGCCTGAGCCGTCTCCCCAGCCCTACCAGACAGTGCTTCTCCCAGCACTGTAGTCTCCTGAACTCCTAGAACCACTCATTAAGCTCTACTTACAGCTTCCTAGGGCCTCTCTATCTCAGGTCTCTAAACCTTTCCAAATTCTCCCCAAAACCAGGAACAAAGGCCGGAGAACTTCATGGTCAGACTTAATCACACCAACGGTATCAGGTTTATGCATTACTTACTTGGCCAGACATAATCTAAGGGAGGAAATATTCATTTCGCTTTTATCATGGCAGGACAGGCAGGGCAGGAGGGCTGATTTCGAGGCAGCCGGGATGGGTGGTAGAAACTGTTGGCCTTTTGATGGCTCAGGCAGCACAGACAAGAACCAATTCCAGAGGCCAGGTCTGCTTTTCATGGGCTTCTTCTCCATGCTCGGCTCCCTCTAGCTGAACTCCATCTCCCAAAGGTTCCATCCAACACCTTCCAAACTCCTGCCAACAGCGGGGGAACAAGCATCAAAACATGAGCCTATTGGGGATTTCAGATGGCAAACCACAATCGATGCCCACCAGAACCTGCTTCAAAAGAACTATTTTTTAAGTGCTCTAGACTCTGAAATTTTCCTTTTTGTACTTTATATCAAACTGCATTCACTGTACAGGCAACTTTATGAACTGTCAGTGCACAGCTTGTAGCTATTACAGACTGAATCTCTTCCTAGAATAAGATCCTGACTCACAACGGCACATCCACCCATCCCTTTCAGGTTGTGGTATTCTTACCACCCACCTGAAGTTACTACGATCTTGAACTCTTACCCCACAGGTGGGTCTCGTGAGACTCTCAACCACAGCTACACTGGATGACACAGTGGTTACCGCTTCTTTTCAACTTACAGTGGGGTTACATCCCAAAGAAAACATTATCAGCTGCAAATATTACACATCAGAAAGCACTGAGCTCACCCACGTTACCAAGCATCCTACCACAGACACACTTACATTGTATAGTCTATTGGTCCATTGTCTCCCACTGTGTGACACCCATTGTGTCTCTTCATTGTGTGGCTGGCCAGAAGCTGTGAACGCTGCTACCTATCTTGAAGAGAGAGTACCTGGCTGGCTATTGAGAGCCTAAGAAAATCAAAGTTCAAACCTGGAAGTGAAAAGTCCGCTAAATGGGCAGTGCTTACTTATCATTGCCAAAGGTGAACAACTGTAAGCCAAGCCTCTGTAAAATCTGGCAGCTGCCCCTACTCCTTCTGGCTTCACATCTTTTGGCCAACACTATCTTTGCCTGTTCACATTGTTGCATGAGGCTTACTTAAAGTTTGTTCATTTTGTAGTTGTGCAGTGTTTGTTTCCTTCTATGACTGTAATGCCACCTGTCCACTCTAATGTTTAGGATGTTTGAGTACTTTCCGGTTTTGTGGTATCGTAAATACTGCAGACATCGTGACACAAATCTTCCTGTGACCTTTGTGTGAAATTTTTAAAGCCATAGTATAGCCAGTTCCTAAAAAGGTTTCTCTCGGTGCCACTTAGCTGCGTCATCTCCAATGACGTGTCTTACATATGCAGGTTAGGCTCAAAATACATGCATACATACATACATGCATACATACATACATGGAATCAAATCCCAAATTCCCACAAGTGGCATAACTGATTGGGGTATTTGCAGAGCATAGGGCACTCTTACATCATGTCATGTTACAGGATGATGAGCATGCGAAGGATGTAGTTTCCCTTTGCTACCCTACCCCTTCTCTGGGGCCATCAGGGCCAAGGTCATGTTGCATATCCCCATGCTAATCAGCTGCTAACTTGTGTTGGATAAAGTTGTGTTTCTCAACAAGGACAATCAGAATGTCTAGGGTTGGAGGAAAATCACACTGCAGGGCACCTCACGACCCTCACAGGCCAGCTGTCTGCAGGCACCCCCCTTCACTTGGATGCAGTTTCATAAAGTAGTTTCCTATTTTGATCCTCATGCTACTGAGGAAAGGCTTTTTGAGATACACAGGGACAAAGTTTCAGGAGTAGAGTTGAGTGGAGATTAAGATGAGAAAGCTTAAAAGAATGTGTGCAGGTTGGAGAGAGTTTAGTCAAGCAAGTGCTTGCTGCGCAGGCATGAGGACTTGAGTTCAATCCTAAACTCATAAAAAAATACAAATGAAAATGAAAAAGTCAGGTGTAGCAATACATACTCATAATCCCAGCACTGAGGAGGAAAAGATGGGGAACTCCTGAAACTTGCTAATCAGCCAGCCGAATATGAAATGAAGCTGAATCTGAAAGCCACAGGCCAATGAGAAACCTTGTCTCAAGAACACAGGGGTTCTTGAGGGGTGTGGGACCTACACACACACAAGAGCATATGCATATGAATGAGAAAAGGAGAAGGGAGGAACAGAAAGACAGAGAGAACAGAAGAGAAAGAATAATTGAACCTAGTAGAGGTATCATATGCTAAAGACTGAAGATTTGAATAGTTGACTCAAAATTCACACTGTGGTTTCCATGCCTAGTAAGACTGAGTCTAAGTATACATCCATTGGTCCATATAAGAAAAAAGGCCCAGCAGGTCAATTCCTACTTCATATTACCCAACATCTCTTCATTTCACTTTTTTTTTTTTTATTAAATAATCCCACAAGGTGCATAACAGAATTCTGCAGTATAAATGAAAAATTTGTTTCCAAATCAAAAGCGGGGAGAGGAAGTCTATAAGGCTTGAAAAACAAAACTTGAAAAGTGCCCTGAACGTCTCAGAGCTCTGAGAAAATACGCATTAATATTGATAGCTTTTCAATAAATGCTGGTGAAGGAAATATCTCTCCCCAAAGGAAGTACACAGAATTGCTTTATTTCAGATAATTTTCCACATTTCCTCTAAACTCTCCATAATTCACTTCCATCCACCTTTGAGAAGAAAATAAATAAAATCACTTTCCAGGAGTGAGTCTCAACAAATATTTCCACTAGGAGAAGCTATTGGCACCATGGTGAGGTGTCCTGAGGCTTCAGGGGAGATCAGTTTCACTTGAGAGACACAGCAGAGTCCCCCAGGAGCGCGGTCCACACAGGGCTGCATGCCCTTTTCTTTTCCAGGAAAGACAAATGATTAACTAAGAAAGAGAAGCCATTCTCTCCACCAGTGGCTGGGTAGGAAGTTCTCAGGTGGCCTGGACTGATTATTTTCCAGTTTAACTGTAGTGTGTTTGCATTTTGCTTTTCATCTGTTCCCCAGACACCTAGCCCGAGAGTTTCCAAGTGCATTTCAATTTTGGTAATGCTAGCAGTGACCAGACATTCATGGATCCTTTGGCTCCAACATGGGAAAAGCAGAGCAATAGAGCTGAGGGGACTACCCAGCCCCAATGATTGCGGATAGAATGACCAAAACTGCAAACCAAATAAGAAAAGAATAGACATCATGTTTTCATCAACGAAAGAGCTAGGCATAACTAACACCAACATGTCTTCACGCTGCCATCTGGAACCCATGAGGACACTGAGGTTTCTGTCCAGAGGATTTATCTGCAGCTTAGACCCTGTGTTGGCCAAGGTTTCGCACAGAGGAAAACTGTTAGACAACATAATGCCAGCATAGTAGGTACGCAAAGCAACTGGCACGTGTTATTTACTCAATGCTTCATCTGAGTGTGCCGGGGCATGCCCTATGCTGGAAGGGCATAACCCTTCCAGGAAGAACCAATGGGCCATGGCCACCCTGCCTCAGAGCCTACAGGATGATCAGGACATGGATAGTAAGTGTGAGAATCCACTGAGCCAGATGAAAGAGGGTTTAGTCAGCTGAGGTCTCTAGAAAGAAGTGGCCCTAATCTGAATGGTGGGAGTGGGCAGTCAATCAGAAGGAAGGTCATGCCAGGCCAGAAGTGAGCAGAACTCTCCTCACTGAGAACTGGCTTTCATGGTACCAGAAGGCACCATGCATGCTTTCAAAGCAACCACTAGTCCTACCCAGCAGTGTCACCTATGAACCACAAAATGACCTGCATGGCTTGCTAACCCTGAGGTGCACTAGCGGCTTACATGCCTTTGCTGGCATACATACCCGTTAGCTCTCTAATTGGAATTCAAACCTACTCAACGAGCGGGAAATCATGCCTAGTACTGTAAATGTATGCAACTACCCAGAGCGAGTGATGTCATGGACCTTGGAGGAGACTCTATAACTGCTACTTTTCTAAACCGATGTAATCCCTAACTACATTCTAAACATTTCTCCGAATACCCAGAGTACATTTCTCATCTTTCATCAGGAAAAATTCTGTTTACAACAGACAGAGACCATTACAGAAAATCACACCTAAGAAAAATTCAGTGTTTAGAGCCCAACTCCAGTGGACATACTAACAGAACAACTCCTGTACTCATACAACCTTGAGGAAAAGGTGGTAGAAAGGGTGTAAGATATAAGGTGATCATGGAGTTTGCTGTGATATTGTGTCTCCTTGTAATGTCAGAAACTACACTCATGTTTCACCAGCAGACGGCCTTATACATTAGCTGAACAGCAGCAACAACAGACCTGCTAAAATGGAGGGAGTTGGGAAGCCCACCAGGCCTCCACTCGATACAACTAAAGAATGCTGAAAGCAGGAATCACAGCATTCTCCACGGACCAGTACACCAACTGGTTATCCAAAACCAAATGGTCAGTCATAAAAACACACACAAGTAACATTATACAGACTGAGCAGGCTGTATTTCTAAGTGATACATGTAACACATACAGAAACATGAATTAACAATTAATGAAAAAAGAGCTCATAAGTTTAAAAGAGAGCAAGGAGAGGTATATGCACCTGGAGAGAATGTTACATTGGCTAGGGAATAATAAAACAGTAAATAAATAAAAATCTGTACATATTGAGAAAAGACAAAGTTTTTGAAAAAGAACCTTTGGCCTACAGATGCAGAGTCCGTGGTACAGAAGAAGACAGACACGATCACAATGAAGTCTACCATGAGATGAACTTATTTGCCCCACACTACCTGGCCTATGTCGCTACAGGCCCAAGGCAATGAACTCAAATGATCATGTGCTGAAACATCTAAAAACATGAGCGGAAACAAACTTCTACTCCTTTTCGAGTTGTTTGTCTCAGGTATTTGTTACAGCTGTGGAAAGCAGAAGAAAAAGTTGGAAACAGAGAGTTTCATATACATGTTCTCGCTCAAAGGGGGTATATTTGGTGAAACGAAAGAAATTATAAAGCACTCTCCTCCCCCCACCGGGTGAGGTCATAGCCACAGAAAAACAATTTCAAGTGCTCATATGTGCCAAATGCAGCCAAGAGGGTTGGGAGTAGCTTGTGGCTTTACAGCAGTAATGGCATTCAAGAACTTGGTGGTCATTTGCCTTAGTGGCTTCAGTGGACTCAAACAAGCAGGACATTTTGAAAGGAGATGATTGGAAAGGTTTGAGCCACATGATCAAGTGAGTAAAAGCCTCAAGATCCAGCTGTACATGGGACAGAGCTGAGCTCGTGGAAGGTGACTACTGTTTCCTTCTTATTTGTTTTCAGAAATAGAGAGCCTTACATGTGACCACGGGCCACCGATAAGGTGATGGGGGGGGTGATGAAAGACTGGAAACATGGAAACAGCAAAATGAAAGTTGTCTGCCTGACCGAGACAATGGAAGTGAAGCTTTCCTCAGAGCAGAGACTGAGGGAAAAGGCTAATGTAGACAAAGGAGAGAAATTAAGTGAGCAGCTGTTGATTGCCACCCAGAAGACAGAGCTGTCTGCTGAGAGTGAAATGCAAGGTGGGTTGGCTAGTTTGTATGTCACTTGACCCAAGTATGTCACCGGAGAGGAGGGAGTCTCAATTGAGAAAATGCCTCAATAAGATTGGGCTATAAGCAGACCTATGGAGCATTTTCTTAATTGGTGATTAATGTAGGAGGGCCCAGGCCTTTGTGGGTGGTGTCATCCCTGGGCAGGCAGTCCTGGGTTCTATAAGAAATCAGGCTAAGCAAGCCTTAGGGATCAATCCAGTATGTAGCACCCCTCCATGGCCTCTACATCAGCTCCTGCCTTCAGGTTCCTGCCTTGTTTGAGTTCTTGTCCTGACTTCCTTCAATGATGAACAGTCATATGGAAGTGTGCGCTGAATAAACCCTTTCCTCCACAACTTGCTTTTGGCTCTCCTGTTTCACCACAAAATAGTAACCCTGACTAAGACACAGGCAATCTAGTGCAGAGACAGGGAGCTTGGTGGCAGCTGTTGACTATGGCAAAAGGTCATAACCTTTTGTATTCAAGGTTTACAAAACAGTGGTTTTTCTCATTGATGCTTAGGCCCTTCTATATTGGTTTGAGGGTGAATGACTGAACTGTTTTAAGACTGGGTCAAACAGGGTGGAAACGAAGGCTGTAGAAAGAAAAGGGATAGCCAGAACTTAGACGGTCAGTGAGGCATGCGCATAGAGTGATATTCTCTTTGGATCTGGTTAGATATGAAAGGAAATGAGGCAAGTAGTGATCTGACATTGGGAGGCAGAAATGGAAGAGCCATAGTAGCCCAAGCACTGAGTCATAAGTCCAGGAGGTCAAGGTCACCAGACAGGAGGCAGTCACAGAACTCTGGAACCGGGGATTCTGATAGGCAATCAAGTTCCCAAGCAATGTGATAGAGATTAGAGTGGATGCAGGATTCTTCAATTAATTTTATGATTGTAAACAATAACATTGAGGCATAGTGAAAGTGTCATGTGAAAACAGGTTTGGTTCAGAATTCAGAAGACACAACTGTGCTGGCTAGTTTGTATGTCAACTTGATATAAGCTAGGATCATCTGGAAAGGAGGGATCTTAAATATAAAATATAAAATATAGGATTGGCCTATAGACATGTCTGTAAGGCAATTTCTTCATTGATGGTTGATATGGAAAGAGATTCTAACTCACAGGGTAGGTAGTCCTAGATGGTAGAAAAAAGCAAACTGAGCAAGCCATGAGCAGCAATCCAGTAAGCAGCATTCCTCCATGGCCTCTACTTCAGCTCCTGCCCTGAGTACCTACCAAAACTTCCTATGATGATTGACTTTGGTGATGCAGAAGTTAAAACCCAAACAAATCCTTTCCTCCCCAAGTTGTTTGTGGTCATGGTGCTGGTCATGGTGTGGCCGCAGCAATAGAAACTCTAAGACAACAACCAAACCCTCTTTCCCCAGCTTCACCAACAGTGCAGACACTGAAGCAGTCCCTGCTAATGAGGCCAAATAGGCAAAAAATTTCACACCTGTAACGTGGATCAAAGTTTTGACTGAAGCCAAAGATGACATAGCATTTTATAAGGAGACTAAATTTTGAGAACATGTCCTGAAAATGGCAAGAGTTTCAGGGGATATAGCATATGGAGTAGAGGGATCCTTGGTGAGCATAATGTGGAAAAGCTGACCAAACAGTCTCAAATTTTTTTAATTTTTTATTTAACTTTTATTAATTACACTTTATTAATTTTGCATCCCCCATAAGCCCCTCCCTCCTCCCCTCTCGATCCCACCCTCCCTCCCCTTTCTGCATGCATGCCCCTCCCCAAGTCCACTGACAGGGGAAGTCCTCCTCTCCTTCTTTCTGATCTTAGACTATCAGTTCTCATCAGAAGTGGCTGCATTGTCATCTTCTGTGGCCTGGTAAGGCTGCTCCTCCCTCAGGGGGAGGTGATCAAAGAGCAGGCCAATCAGATTATGTCAGAGGCAGTCCCTCTTCCCATTACTATGTAACCCACTTGGACACTGAACTGCCATGGGATACATCTGTGCAGGAGTTCTAGGTTATCTCCATGAATAGTCCGTGGTTGGAGTATAAGTCTCTGGGAAGTTCCCTGTGTTCAAATTTTCTTGTTCTGTTGCTCTCCTTGTGGAGTTCCTGTCCTCTCCAGCTCTTGCTATTTCCCACTTCTTACATAAAATTCCATTCACTCTGCCCGACAGTTGGCCATCAGGTTCAGCATCTGCTTTGATAGTCTGAAGGGCAGAGGCTTTCAGAGGCCCTCTGTGGCAGGTTCCTAAGTTGTTTCCTGTTTTCTTCTTCTGGTTTTCATAGGCCCTCTATGGCAGGTTCCTAGGTTGTTTCCTGTTTTCTTCTTCTTCTGATGTCCATCCTCTTGGCCTTTCAGGATGGAGATTGAGCATTTTAGTTAGGCTCCTCTCTTTTGCTTAGTTTGTTTAGATGTACAGATTTTAGCAGGTTTATCCTATGTTGTATGTTTATATGAGTGAGTATATACTTATCACCCTGCACAAAACTGAAGTCCAAGTGGATCAAAGACCGCAACATAAAACCAGACACACTAAACCGCTTAGAAGAAAAAGTGGGGAATATCCTAGAACTCATTGGTACAGGAGAAAACTTCCTGAACAGAACACCAAGAGCACAGGCTCTAAAAGCAACAATCAATAAATGGGACCTCATGAAACTGAAAAGCTTCTGTAAAGCAAAGGACACCATCATCAAAACAAAGCGACTGCCTACAGATTGGGAAAGAATCTTCACAAACCCTTTATCTGACAGAGGACTCATATCCAGTATATATAAAGAACTAAAGAAGCTGAAAAGCAACAAACCAAGTAATCCACTTAAAAATGGGGAATAGAGCTAAACAGAGAACTCTCTGTAGAGAAATATTGAATGGCAGAGAAGCATTTAAAGAAATGCTCAACCTCATTAGCCATTAGGGAAATGCAAATCAAAACAACCCTGAGATTTCACCTTACACCCATCAGAATGGCCAAGATCAAAAACTCAAGTGACAACACATGCTGGAGAGGTTGTGGAGAAAGGGGAACCCTTCTCCACTGCTGGTGGGAATGTAAACTTGTACAAGCACTCTGGAAATCAATCTGGCACTTTCTCAGACAACTAGGAATAGCGCTTCCTCAAGATCCAGCCATACCACTCCTAGGCATATATCCAAAAGAGGCTCAAGTACACAAAAAGGACATTTGCTCAACCATGTTTGTAGCAGCTTTATTTGTAATAGCCAGAAGCTGGAAACAACCCAGATGCCCCTCAACTGAAGAATGGATGCAGAAATTGTGGTACATCTACACAATGGAGTATTACTCAGCAATGAAAAATAAGGAAATCATGAAATTTGTAGGTAAATGGTGGGACCTGGAAAAGATCATCTTGAGTGAGTTGTCCCAGTCTCAAATTTTTAAGGGGAGCTGAGAATGGTTGGAATTAGCAAGCCTCATAATTACAAAGACACACATGACTCAAACGCTGTGTTGAAATGGCCCGAGATGCTTTGATTCCTCAGTAGGCATTTGCCAGACTAACGCATCTCACATGGGTGTTTGGAGTAGTTTCTTAGATATTTCTCTGAATAACCAGTTGCTTCTCCCACCTATCTTCAACCCCCATAGGTCCCTGTTTTCCTAAAACATGGATCTGGATTAATGATTCCCCGTTTAGAATGTGTCTTCATCACATCCAGAATAAATATAGAGACATGTGGGTGTCACTGAAGCCTCACTATAAAGCAGCCTCTCTACCTTCCAGCCTGGTCTCTCCCTGTATCTCATTCATGCCAATCGCTTTACAATGCCTCTCCTGGGAGACACTTGGAAAATGCAAAGACAGTCTCCACAGACTGATGTCCCACTGACATGGACTCACTGTGTGACCTTGGCACAGATACATAACCACGATAAGCCCATTTCAGACATCTCAGAATATTGTTGCAGGATTACATGAGTTAATAGAACAAAATGTCTGATACACCAGTGTCACTGACGCCATGGCAGGCACTCTCCTTACTGTGATAGCGTCCCCTCAGCTCTCCGACGAAAGTGCTCTTCCCACTTTGCCCATCTCAAGATTGTCTCCTCTCAAGCTCACATCACCATCTCTTTGAAGTTTTCCATTTCCTTATGTTCATATCAGCCAAGGTAAAACTTAATGACTGCCTTTGTGCTCCCAGGAGGTTCATTTGGTCCCAATTAGAACAATATTGGCATTGTGTTTGAATTCATTCTTCACCACAGTGCTCTGAGCAAAAAGCAGGAGTGGGCTCATCCTTTCACTGAGGGCCAGGGGCTAATTCAAGCTTTGCGGTCTTTGATGCACAAGCAATGAAAAGAGAGGCTGTGTTCTTAATCAGAAATAAAGAAGCATCACTTGCTACATCTTCAAGAAAAAAAAAATCCTCATGCTTTCCTGACTGATAATAAAAAGCCCAATTACTGTCCTATTTAAAACATCTACAGCTCAAGGATTTAAAAAGTGCTTAGGACTTGGTAGTTTCTCAATAAAAGTCTTCTTAATCATGTGGGATGGAACAAAGTCATCTCCCTGAGGATAGAGCTGTCCCTGTCCACCACCCAGGCCTTATCATCACAAAGTACATCTATTTTGAAGAAAAATTCTAAAGTGAACGTCTCATAATATGAACAGCTAGGATGCATTTTAATGAGCAGCAGAAAGCTTATAATATCCCATGGTACTAGCCGACAATATGTCCCTCTTCTTGCCAGTAATATTTCCAATGAGGAAAGCATCTACAAGTATTTCTAGCTTCCTTCATGTTATTAAAAGTACCCGTGTAACCTAGCAACCACCAAGATACAGATATTAAAACAGACACTTCATGATATATTCCAGTACTTTGCCATCCATTTAGCATAAACATCTACATTCTAATAATTACTCACTCCTTATTTATGGGAATAATTCTATGTCATTTTCCCCCACTGTCTTTTCCAAAGCCCCTTACTCTTCCCTCAATATTTTGACTGATCTGCTTAGAGGTGAAATGAGGGGAAGATAGAGTCAACTCAAAAAGTTAGCATGGAAGAGTGTGTTCTGGTGGGTCAGGAGAAAGCGTTTGGAAAGTGGAGCCCACCCAGTCTGTCAGTAGCACTTAGACCTCCCCTTTTAGATGTGATCAGGCTGTCAGTGTGTGGGAGCCTCTTTAGTTGAAAACTCTGCATCATTACACAGTCGCTGAGGCCGCCATGATGAATGCCTTTTGTCTATTTGTAGTCTCATAATCTCTCAGTTTAGGCATCAGAAACTGGTTAAAACTGTCATGTGACCAACTGTAGAACAATGCAGGGAATCTGCTCATTTATGGCAAGGGTGGAAAGGTTGGTGTTCTCAGATTGGGCTAGGCAGAAGACTGGAAGTGAAGTTAAGGTAAATTGAAGAGACTAAGAACATCGCTTCCTAGGGGCTGTGATCATCGGAGATGGAGATGTGTTTCTGGAACAAAAGTTTTCAGGGGCAAGAAGGTGTCTCAAAGGGCAAAGCACTTGCTGTGAAAGCATGAAGGGTTGAGTTTGGGTCCCCAGCACCTGTGGACAAAGCTGGGTGATGGAAACATGTTGATAATCTCAGCATTCAGGAGATAAAAACTGAGTGGAGCTCCCTGGCCACCAGCCTACATGACCCCATGAGCTCTGTGTTCAGTGAGAAACCATGTCTTCCAAAATCAAATAGAGAGAGTGGCCCAATGTTGACCTCTGCCCTCTGCAAGTACACCAGTGTATGCATTCATATGTATATACTACTGCTACTCGGCATACTGCACAAAAAAACAACCTAACTTTAGTTTACTTTACTTTGATTAAACTCTTTCCACCACACCTTGGCCTGAGTACTGGGGAATAAATCACAGGTTTAGTAGCCAGGAGAAACTCAAAACCAGAAAAATCAGAGGCCTGGGAGATGGCTCAGAGTATAGAGGTGCTTGCCACCAAGCCTCATGACTTGACTTTGATCCTAGGGTCCCACACAGTGCACAGAGAAGAATAACTTCAGACCCTCAAAACCTGTCCTCTGACATTCCAAGTGTGTCACAGCACTAGCACATCACATCAACACACACACACACACACACACACAAATAAATAAATAAATAAATAAATAAATAAATAAGTTTTTACAGAGAAGAAAGTCACAGTTGTGATGAGACTAATGAAACAATAAAAACAGGAAATAGGAGAAGAAAAAATGCTTAATCCAAGCCTCAGTCAGGATGACTTCTAAGAGGTGATAGTGTGCTCTGGTGATAAGAAAAAAAGATGGGTGCTGTTATCAGCAAGTGTACTGTTTATGCTCTGGTCTCTGTGTTTCTGGACACCCAAGGAAGACCTGCACCATCTTCCCAATGCACAGGATCAAATCCACTGTACCAACCCATGCCCTAGAAAGTAGGTGTATCTAAGGACCTTGGAAATACAGACAGTGGAGGAAGCCAAAGCAAATATTCACTGTGACTAAAGATGGGGAGGATAACTCATCACAGTAGAAACATAAGGTGCAGTAAACTCAGGGGTGGCATAGAGGAAGACTTCAAACTGAGGAAAGAGATAGAACCAAAGGCCTTGAGCTTGACAGTAACAATATCAAAGTGGACAAATGTTGGCACTAGGTTTAGAAAGATGCAGAATGATTGTGACAAAGGCCTGGAGGTGTTCAAAGTTGCCTCTCACAGAAGTTGCCTCTCTGTGGAGCATTCGCTTAGCAGAAAGAGACAGGGAAAGACATCAGTATTCACCTGAGAAGCCAGGAACCCTTCTCCATGATGCCAGCCCATCTCCTCCATTTAGCTTCTCTTAACAATGTCTTACAGAAGTGACACAGACAATATGTGCAAATGTGAGTCTTGCTGCCACACGCTCATAATTGGGGTGACTGTTACCAGCTGCTGTGCTGATAGCTCAAGGGAGTGAAGTCTGGAAGGTCTTTTGAGACTAAAAAGTTACTGAGAGAGTGTTCTCTTAGATATTAGGGTTTCCCTATGGTGTTGTCATGATCTGTGTGGAGATTTTTAATGGGAAACCCATTGAGAAGGACACAGAAAAGTTCAGGTGTTTCAACACCATGGGGACAACACCACGATGAGAGATCAGATGTGAAGATTCTGGAAATGTGTGCCTAACTTTTCCTCAACTGGGATTCTCTAGAGTGGAGTCCCTCAGCTGTGTTGAACCTCAACTACAGGAAAGACTTGTTAAACTATAGATTACCAGGCCCATTCCCAGAGGTTCTGACCTGCAAGTATGAGAGTCTGTCTGGAAATTTTGCATTTCTAATGAATTACCCAATGGTGCTGGTGTGGCTTCTCAGAAAAAACAAACAAACAAACAAACAAACAAACAAAAAAACAGGCTGGTTTCAAACATCTCATTAAGCATACACTTTCCAGACAGCAGAAATCTGGGTGATAATAATAATAAAATCTTACTTGGGGTTCATTTGAGGCAAAGAAAGGATTAAAGGACAAGCATAATGGGGAGATGACGCTATAAAACCATGGAGGGTAAATAAAGAGAAGTAGTGAGGGAAAGGACCTGGGGGAAAAGAGCAGTATCATCCAGTTACACTGTGGGTACCTAAAACTTCATGGAGGACTCGGGGCAACAATGAGAAACCAGGTCCCTCTGTGGATCTCTCTGGGAGTAGTCATGAGGGAGTATTACACATTAAGTTGCGTTGACCATTAATTGAGGGCCACTCCAGGAACGCTGGGTGCTTAGCATGTCCATCTGGATATACCGGCTGGCAGGCTATTGAGATATTAAGACCCGCACACGCAGCATCAACCACAGCATCCAGGAGGTGTTGCTTGCAAGCAAACGCGTGGACCTGTGCATTTCTTTGCCTGAGAATCTGGACACTGTTTCCAGTGGAAGCTGGTTGGCTTCTGTGTCCGTAAGTCATTGTATTTAGGTTAAACATCTAGGGGGTGTCTTCCACGTGAACAATCTGTTCTCAGATCACAGATGAACACCAGAGGGTTAAAGAAATATGAAGGGGTTATTTGAGAGGAAGAGACATCCTTAGTAACCCTTACCTCATGCCCCTTTCAGTACAATTCCCACACGCTCTTCCAGCACCACTGTGAATGTGTTGGCTCAGCTCCAACCTCCTCTCCTAGAATGCTAGCCTCAGAACCCAGCCATAAAGACCAAGCCATTCTCCTGTTTCAGCAACATCCCAATTTCTCCTGCTAAAACCCGGATTCCTGTGACCACATTCATCTCTCCTTTCCAGCCGCACACTCTCCCCTATTCCCAAAGGAAGTTGAAGCAAGTTGAATACACAGGTTCAGCTGTTGTCTAGCAATCTCTGTGCCTTCTGTCCACCCCGCCTAGAATCCCTGTGCTCATGCTCAGCATCTTCAGACACCTACCAAGCAGGGATCTGGAAGATCAGCCAGCTTGCCTGACATGGCTCGGTTTTAAGGCAACAAGTTTTATAAATACACTTCCACCTAACTGCTTAATTGTTTATTGTTTGATTTTTCTCAAGTCTGGTGGCAAGAAGCCTTTTTTTTCCTTCTTTATTGAGAGTGCCACCTAGTGACTCTGCCACATAAAAATCCTCCCAGATGCCTGGCATCCTCTGTCTTGTCACATGAGCGAGTCCAGTTGGTACTGATCAACTGGCCTGGCAGCAGCCATGTTGGGAACTACCTGCCTCCTACAGACAGCTCAGCTTCCCTTGTCTGTCTGATTCTATTTTTATTAGCAAAGGAGGAAAAATAGTATCGCTGGTGTTTTATAATTGGAAACATGACCTATATACTCTTGGCTGGCCCAACCTTTCCTAGAAGGGGCGAAAAAGTGAAATATAATTTCAGAAACAACAGCTTTCTGATCTGTATACTTAGCACTAATACCTCCGGGTTAATTAAGGACAAAGTAAACACGGTTGACAGGGAAACAATGTGGGTCAGAGGCAGAAAAGTTGGATTCCAGAAGTGCCAGGCTTCCCAGAGGAAACTGAAGAATAGCCAGTGGGCCCTCGGCAGTCACGAGAGATTTAAAGAGCTGGCACTACTCAAGTTGCAGCGTTAGCCGTCTGCACCCAGCACAGGGAGCAGGCAGGTCTGTGAGGCCTGGAAAACCAGCCCAACAATGGTTTCAGTTCAACCCTTGGCAGACAAAGATCCCAGCACCTGCTCCCTAAGCAGAGAACTTAGTGACAAAGCAGGAAGGACACAGCCTCCTGCTCCTGCACGGCTCTGGGTTAGGGAAAGGACCCAAATACAGCAAATAAGTGAAACTTTGTTCTTCCTGGGACCTACTGACTCTAACTTTCCTGACACTCCCCCCTCTCTCTCATTCCATGAGAGTCTTTAACGTGGAGGTACAGCCTCAGAGGACCCCTGAGCTGATGAAAATATGACCTGACAGCCAAAAGGGGGCTGTGTCCCACCCTGGTTCCAGGGTCCCTGGGGTGATGAGTCCCTGAAGGTAGGACTTCCCTAATCTGAGATTTTTTTTTTTCCCCTGAGGCTCCCAGGTCCACATTGGGATTCAGCCTGCATCTTAGAAATGCCCGATTATACTGTAGCTGGTGCACTACCATGGAAGATAAAGTATACAATACAGAGTCTCAGCCAGTCTCAGAGAGCCAGACCTGCCACCAGGAGCAGCTGGCTAGGAAGCCCTGCACAGGTGACCAGCCGCAGGACTCTTTCTGTGACAGGGGTTTTCTTTCACTTTTTTTCTGGGAGATTCTTACAGGTTCTATCTACATCCAATCCTATCTGACAACCTCGGTAGTCTTAGAAATGTCACTTTCTGAGCTTGCATTTGCTTCAGGGGAGTGAACACAGTGACTTCCTGCATTTGCCTCTACCATTCTTCACTCCCTGCTCTTGTCACAGAGCCTATTAGTGGCTTTCTTGAGCCCTAAGGCAAAAATAAACCTGCCACGAAAGTAGATCATTGACCTTAATTGTAAGGTGACTGACTGGGAAAGAGGGACAAAAGTGGCAGCTGCTAATGGCCGTCCCCGTCCGTTGTCTCTGCTGTCACCTTTCCCATGCCTGTGATCTGCTCTCAGCAGATTTTTACTTGGATGATGCCTTGCTGACCTCTAGGGATTCTGGTGAGGCTGCCAATCAACTGTCCTGTTCTGCAGAGCCGGGCCACAGGGCGGGCAATTAACCAAGCGTGGACTTCTGTACAGCATCGTCAAACAATCGAGAGAAGACACACTAGACAATCAGCTCATTTTTCCTTTACATGTACGAAGTCCCAAGGATTGAAAACACATGGCTGATGACCATTTCCTCAGCAACGTGGAGGAAACTAATGAAAAATGGAGGCAGACTCTGCCAGGCAGAGAATCAGAGGAGCAACACCCTTATCTTCTGTTGCCTGTAACCCTGCCCCTCCTATGCCCTTCCCAATAAGTCTCTTGTCTACAAACCCCACTTTTGTTTGTTCTTTTAAGCTAGTATGACATAACCCTTTGTTTCTTGAATTTGAGAGTAGCCAGAGTTGTGCAAACTCTTTGTTTACTTCTAATCTTTCCATTAATCAGCCCTCGGGAGTTTTCGCCATCTTGATTTTCTTCACAACACAAAATTTCCATTGCTTGTTCCTTCTGCCAGCCCTCATGTACCTGAAGGTCTTCAAAGTCTTTCAAAAATAGTTTTAGGTGCTTGTGTGTGTGTGTGTGTGTGTGTGTGTGTGTGTGTGTGTGTGTGTTTCATGAATGTGTATGTGTTTACGTGTGTATACATGTATATGCACATGCACATAAAGGCTGGAGGTTTATAGTGTGAATCTTATTTTATTGCTCTCCACCTTATTTTTCTTGTATTGAAACTTTTTATGTAATATATCTTGATCAGTATTTCCCCTCCCTAATCTCATCCCAGACCCTTCCCACCATCTAAACCCATGCCTTCTTTTTCTCTTTAGAAAACAAACAAGCAAATTAAAAAAAAAAAAAAATAGACTTTTCAAAAAGATAAAAGAAAAAAAAAAAGCATGAGAAACACATACAGACAGGCACACCACAAAAACAAAACCCACAAAAACACAAAATTAAAAACCATAACATATAAGCAAAAGACTAGTAAAGAAAAAAGCCCGAACAGAGCAATAGGAGACCAAAAAAATGTACAAAAATACCATTATGTTCATTTCGTGTTGGCTGTCTACTGCCGGGTGCCATACCCTAAGTGTGGTTTTTATGCCCAGTGAGACTTGATTGGAGAAACATAAGTTTTCCTTTGCAAGCAGGTGACAGTTGGAGATAGGTTCTTGGTTAGGAATGGGAGCCTATGGCCACTTCCTAACCTTCTCAGTGATGAGACCCTTTCTTCTGCCTTGAGCATGCATACACTCTGTAAGCTTGTATGTGCGCCATTCCTGTTGTGTGCAGAAGGCCTTGTCTTCCTTAGTGTCTTCCCCATGGGCTCTTACAATATTTCTGCCTTCTTTTCTGCAGGGTGCCATGAGCCCTGAGGAAAGGGATATGATGGAGACACTCCATTTAGGACTGAATTTTCCAAGGTCTCTTACTCTCTGCACATTGTCCAGCTGTGAGTCTCTGTGTTAGTTCCCATCTACTGCAGGAAGAAGCTTCTCTGATGATATCTTAGCAGGATGCTGATCTACAGGTATAGCTGAATGTCCTTAGGAGTCATTTTTTTAGTGTCTTCCTTTAGTAGAACAAGTGTATTTGGTTTTCTCCTAAGTCCATGGCCTATCAAATCTCAGGTTCTAGACCACCCAAGTGCTATTAAGCATGGGTGCCTTTTCATGCAATGGGTCTTCAATTAAATCAGATGGTAGTTGTTTACTCCCACAATGTTTTTGCCACCATTGCATCAGTGTTTCATGCAAACAAGCCACAGTTGTAGATCACAGGATTTCTATCTGGGTTGGTGGTTCCCTTTCTCCTCTGATAGAATACAGAGTACCTTCCAGTGTCCTGAACACTGATCAGTAAGGATGAAGTCTCTAGTTAGACACCAGCCCGACTTCCTCATACTCGATGAGATACATGAGTGTTGTTTTTGGCAACAGGCCTTATCAACAGTTTGTAGGAAAGCAAATGATAGCCTTGGCAACAACTTGAGTTGTTTGGGGGTTTCATTTTCCACCTTATTTTTTGAGACATGGTTTCTCACTGGACTTGGAGCTCATTTATTAGGCAAGATTAGCTTCCCAGCAAGACCCAGGGATCCCCTTGTTTCCACTTCCCCACAGGTGCATTCAGAGACTGGCTTTTTATATAACTGCTGGGGATCCAAGCCCAGATTCTCATCTTTGTATGACAATAACTCACCAAAATTCACTGTTTCGATTTGTATCTAGACTCAACACAGATCTCCATACAGAAAATGATTACCCAGATCAGACAGACCAGTGGGTCTCTGCCTTCCTAACACTGAGACCCTTTAATACAGTTTCTCATAATGTAGTGACCCTAAACCATAAAACTATTTTCTTACTATTTCATAACTGTAATTTTGTTAATGTTATGAATTGTAATGTAAATTTCTGATATTCAGGATATCTGATATGCAACCCCCAAAGGGGTAGTGACCCACAAGTTGAGAACTGCTGAGTTACACTAACCAGGACTACTAATCTCAAAGTTTCCTCTGTGAGTGGCTTCCTCATGCCTGTCACAAGGAAAGTAACAGAGACCTACCGCTAGCATACATGCTAGCAACTGAGTCTCACTCAATCCATTCACACCTGACTTTTTAGAGCTCCTGCTGCTGCTTTGGGTTGTGAGGAGATCATGCAATTTTTAGAACCCTAAATTAACATATCAGATACACTCTCACACCTTAACTTTCCATGAATAACTGCATCTACTTTAAGTGTGTCTTTTGGCAAAGCCACAAAGCCCAAGGAAAATGCCCCTTAATGAACAATTTTCAGAGAAACAGCTCTGGAAAAATATTAAGGCCTTTTGAAATGCAAAATTCAATTTTATTTTTCCATTTTTTCCCCAGGTTTCAGGTAGCAGAGGCAATCTGATGGGCTTAGGACTCTCTATCTAGGTCATTGGCACATGTCTGCCTGAGAATCATTTTCCATGAGATTTTTTTGCTCAGGAAATGAACATATCTAAAATGTAAAGTCTTTTTGGAAAGGTTAGTTTGCGATTCAGAAAAAAATAGACATTTTCCTTTTAAGATGTGTTAGCAATGTTGGTTTGGTATCATTGTGTGTTCAACCTGATGATAATTACAAAGATGAACACCAACTATCCCAGAGTATCACACAGTCAAAAACTGTATGGGTGGTAGTGGCAGGGGACAAATTTTAGTTCCATTTACAATTCGCAAATGCCCTTTCTAGATTTATGCCCAGAAGCATCTTGTTATTTGTTTTGTCAGTGTATCCTAAAGATGATTTGTGTGTATGTGTGTGTGTGTGTGTGTGTGTGTGTGTGTGTGTAATTATTTCCATGAGTTTTCACAGAACCCTCCTGCTCTCAGATGAGGGTACCCAAGAAGAGAATGATGGTGGATACAGAGCCAGAAAGCCAAAGACTATGAGTTCTCAAAATGAGGAGTAGGGAAAGGGAAGAAAGGATATGGGATAGCGTTTTCAGTTCTG
Organism: Meriones unguiculatus; assembly: GCF_030254825.1. NCBI lineage: Eukaryota > Metazoa > Chordata > Mammalia > Rodentia > Muridae > Meriones > Meriones unguiculatus. The sequence goes on along the minus strand of NC_083361.1, from coordinate 71,114,634 downwards.
TCCAGAAATACACTCATTTCCTAGGTTTCCAAGTCCAGCAAGGAAGTTACTTTTGCCTTTGCTTTCGTCTTTCTAACTGGTTCCATCTAAAGTGGGGTTAATTAGAACAATTTCACTTTGCGTCTCCTTAACAACGTCCCCCTAATACAGTCTACAGAGGAGGTTGAGATACCCTGACAGTGATGCTGTGTGTCTTTAGTCAGGTTATGAATGACTGCCTATACCTGGAAGAAGATAGCCATGAACCTAGGTTACAGGAAGAGTGACAGCTAACCTTTGACCTTTGGAACAAAAAAGCCAAGGCCAAGGATTCTATTGCTTGCAGCCACCAACAGTTCCTGAAGCTAAGAATAAAAGCCACTGCAACTCCCCCTACTTTTCCTACCCACCTCCTCCCCCACCTCTACCATGCTACATGCAACATGGTACCATCTTTGAATGGCTTCCTGTTTTCATTGCTCTCTTCCTCCTTGGGAATACACCATCATTAGGGTCCGTATGTGCACCTCAGAGCCACAGAATCCAGACATGGTAACTGAAATCAGTTTGCTTTTCCATTGAGTTTTTCTCAATCTGTGATGGTGAGCTGAGCCAATTTTTAAAAGATGCTACCAGGGTATTCTTATTCCTGATCTGGACAAGGCACAGAAGACTGTGTGACTCCGTTGGGCTTCAGCCACGTTCACTCTAGGCAGTTATAATGTGTCATCCTCTGAGCCTGGCTGGCTTGAAGATGCTGGGATCCTGAGAACCTGTGGACAAATACCATCAACCCACTTCCCAACCACAGACTCTTTAACTCTGTGAGATTCAAGCTTTCACAATGGCCTTAGAGCCAGACCCAGTTAAAAAAAAATAAGAATGGGGGAAAAGATGGACCAGGGCTTTATCACAGAATCTGCTTTATGATCAGACAACTAACATACATTCTTTCTGTGCCCAGCATCCTGCAAGGTGGTGGGAATAGAGCAGACACTAGAACATGCATAGGTGTTGGGGAAGTGATGATAGAGGGCAAACATGTTATAAAAAAACAAAGAGCCTGGAGCAGACTTGGGCTGTAGGTACTTACTCTACAAGGTGATCCATTAGTCATGATGGAAAGAAGGGATGGCACCATGGCCACTGCTCCTGTAGACAGAGACAACCTCAGAGATGACACAGAGTGTCAATCTCAAGCAATGACAAAGCAGAAGTGTGGCTTCTGACAGGAGAATCGCCACAAAAGAAATAGCAGGTAAATATTTAGGGATCAATTATTGGCTTTCAAAGTGGCTCTAGAGCCAGACCCAGTTTTAAAAAAATAGGAATAAGGGGGAAAGATGGGCCAGGGCTTTATCACGGAGTACCCTTTATGATCACACAACTAAAGAACAAGTTCTTCGTGCCTAGCATCCTCAAGGTGGAAGAACTACAGCAGAGACTAGATCAGATAGTCCTGATTTCATGAGGTTACAGTAGGCTGGTGAGAAAAAGCAGACAAATGCCTAGACAAGATTAGTACTGCCAAAAGGAAACCCAACAAGCTGGACAGAAAGAGGAAGAAATGGAGGGAAAAAAGAGGGAGAGGACGAAGGAGAGAAAGAAAAAGAGAGGAAGAGGTATAGGCTTAGATTTTTCACCAAAGCTACTTCATATTTAGGGTTCTTAGACATCTTTACCTCCATTCCAACCGCCTTGTCCTTAGGTAGGAGATTAGTAGGCAAAAGGGCTATACACCTTTTTTATCTCCTTCCTGCTAATTAGGGTCAATGGGTCCTTAGGGCATTACCAAACTCAATTGTCAGGATACCAGCAGTCCAGTCCAAAGGATAACACCAAGCAGCAACATATTCAGAAGATCAAGACAAGTCAGCAAAATCTTCATGACTCAGTTGGATTGCCCAGAGAAGTTCTCTGGAATGTTTCTTTCTGCAAACGCAGCAATGTCAATCCAAAAGGTGATGTCTCACTATCCATGGGCTTCTATATATCTCCTCTCCTCAGAGTCCACCCACAGATGTTCTCAGCTGGCCAAAGTCACACCCCTCACAAGAGAAAGCTTACATCAAAACATCACTTGCCCTCTCACAAGCCAGCCTCTAGCAAAACATCACAGGCCCTCTCACAAGACAGTCCCCAGCAAAGCATCACATGACTCAACTGAGTCTTCAAAGAAACCAGAAACTTCCAGTTCAAAGAGGATGGAGAAAAAGGAGAGGAGGAAGAGAAGGGATGCTATTTTTCAGTGGCTTAAGGAGACAACTTAGCAGGAACCTGTAGCAAGTGGAAAGCCAGCCAAGGAAGATGTCTATCATTGTAGTCCCAAGCTGCAAGCTCTCAGGTGAGCCTTCTGCCCTACAATGTCATATCCCACCATCCCCCACCCTGCCCCACCTCCCTGCTTGAATCATACTCTACAGAATTTTCTAGATCTTTCCACCCTCCTGGCCCCTGTACCCCTGGCCTGCCCTTTCTCATGGCACATAGTGCCATTGTCCTGTGGTATGGGGTCATTCATGCATGGCTGTGTGTCAGAGCTTCTGTCTCCTGCTCTGAGACTATGGACTTTCATCCCTCTGGTTGCTGAAACTAGACTCACCCAAAGCCAGAGCACTGAGATCCCACTCACCGATTCACTGACAGGATGAAGATGCCTGACCAGCTGACGTACTAAATGAATCCCATCTGTCACCACTTTCACCAGTCAGCACTTAGTAGCTCTAAGAACTTTTCTGTGAGGAGCTGAGGAAGTAGGTGGCTCACCAAGTGCCTACTGCCAAGCCTGGAAACCTGAGCTCAGTCTCCAGAAATGACATGGTTGATAGAGAGAACTGACTCCCAAACGTTTTCCTCTGACCTCCACACACCACCTTACACACCGCCTCCCAACTAAATCAACAAATGAATGTAGTAAAACTGTTATGGCACTAAAGAATCTCCGAAGGGCTCACAGTTGAAAGCTTTGTCTGTACCTAGTAGTTCTGTTTCAGATGACTATGGAAACAAGGAGATGGGACCCAGATAGAGCACTAACTTATTAGAGATAAGCCTTGAAGGTTTTACCCTGTCCCCAGCCTCACCTGCCACTCCTTGTCGGTCAGATATAAGTGGCCTGGCCATGCTTTTGCTGCCATGATGGACTGAACCTTCTGAACTGTCTGACAAGGTTAAGTATTTGGTCACAGTGACCAGAAAAGCAGCTAATACAAAAGTATCTCACCCTTAGTGGTGTTTTAGGAAATATGACTTCTAGGTATTAAGTATTTTATGCTAAAGGCCAAAATCTCAACCTTAAAAAAACAAAACAATTAATTTTCAAATCTTTTAAAATGTATTTTGGTTCATGCTTTTCCCAACCTTTCAGCATCTACAAAATATATATATATATATATATATATATATATATATATATATATATATATCCTTTCCAACTCTCTCACTTATTGTGTATATATATATATATATGTTACAAGTATACAATCCATATTTTCCTTTCAAAACAACATTTTTTTGGGGAAGTCTCCTTCTTCATCCCCTGATTTTAATGCCTTAAGGTTTCTTGTCTAATTTCTCTGCAAATAGCTAGTGCATGAACACAACTGTTTCTTAGTAGCAGGAAAGTCCCAACATTTTTGAAACATGTTTTCAGTTATGCCTGATTTCTTTTGCTATTATTTTTTTTATTTAGGTTAGCAAAAGCCAAAGAAAGAAAGAAGACTTAATTGGTAGAAATGCAGAGAAGATTAGTATGAGAAGTTAACAAAAGAACACTTAAAATTAAAAAAAGAAAACCATACAGAAAAATGCACTCAAAAGCATCTAAAAGAAGTCAAAAGAACCATAGATCTTATCACATGTGAAGTACAGAACTTTGAGTTATAAAAACAATTTTAATGCAGAAAAACTTAAATTTGCTCTACAGTCTCACAATATTTGATTAGTGCAAAATTAGCAAATTTTATAGAATCTCTAGCCCCAAATCAACATTTATGGTAAACCTATTAAAACAGTCATTTAAACTATAAAACTGCCACTGATAAACACAACACATTTGGGTTGTTATTGATGAGTTAAATTTTGACAAATTACTTGACAATTCACTACTGACAGATTGCCAAGTACCAGTTTTTCTGACCCTTTGATGCAGTTTGTCTGCACAACCAACTTCCCATGAACACTGGTCCCCAGGCTGGTCACCCTGGTATCTATCTGTTCATTCTTACAGGTACCTCCAGCTTGTTTTTAAATCCCGACCTAATCCACAGCCATCTTTGGATCCCTCAGGTCTGCTGCCTTGTCTCGGGATGTGGCTGGGATCATGGCTGTTCACCACAGCTGCTTCTGAGCCCGTTTCTGTCAGTCTCCTGCATTATCCCTTTAGGATCTGTGCCCTTTCTCTCAGCTTAGACCACAGCAAGGGCTTGCGTTGAGCCGCAGACTTTTATTTTGCACTAAGTCCAGGTAAGAAGTCATCCCATGGCAACTGCGACATCAGTTCTAAAATCCCCACTGTCATGTTTGGAGCAGAGCTATTCTTCCCGCTCTGACAATGTCATCCCAGGTCTACAGAAGGGAAAACTAGAGATTTACCTGCAATTTCAAAATCTACTACAGTGGATAACAATGCTAGAGGGAGAAAAGGACCCTGCTGGAAACTCAGACCATCGAAAGCCCATCTGAGATGCCACACTGTGTGACATCTGCTCCTTAGACCTCCGATCCTCTCACTGTGCCCTTTGGGGTGAGGTCGGGGAGCTGAGTGGCCTCTGAGACCTCTCAGCATTAGCTCTGTCCTTCCACCTAAGAGCTTGGCCTCCATTCGGAAAAGCAGGGCCCTTCCCAGAAACCACACATCATCATCAATGCTAGCCACTCACTTCACCTCTTCTGTTATCCACGTTTTGGGTTCGGGGCTAATTAACTAACGAACCCCAGAGGCACTACACCATTAGAATGGTAGCATCAATGGCAGAGAAGTCAGCCACACCAGGTCCTTTAAGGGTCTGTTGCAGGTGCTCTTCTGTCTTCAACAAATCACTCTTTCTGCTCTTCTCCTTTTTAAATGTGGACATGATTTTATAGATTGTCAGATTAAGAAAGAAAAGTGGACTTACAGGGTAAGATACAGTAGTCTTTGATTAGCATAGTTACTCACAGTCAGCACCTCTGAGGGCCGGGTCTAGATCATTCACTGTGGTGCGTTGTGGAGCATTTAACAGCATTCCTGACTGCTGTGCGGTAGGAGGAAATACACGCCTCTTCTCAAAATTGTGACAACCGAAACAGTTTCCAGACGGTATCAAATATCATCCAGGGCAACACTGCCTCCACCCGAGAAGAACTATTATAAAGAAAGCCGGAGATAGGAACCTAAAATTTAAGTTGATGATAACAGAAATGATTTTCGTATGTTCATTTCTCTTGTTTTCCGGAAGTTAATTTTCTGGCCAGAAAACATCACATTAATACAAAAATATGAATTTAAATTCTGGTTTCCAACCTCTTTCTTTTAAAAAGATTTTTTTGTTGTTGTTTTTTGTTTTACATATGTGTGTTTTGGCTGCATGAATGTATGTGGACCGCCTGCATGCCTTGAACTCAAAAAGGCTAGAAGAAGGTATGGGGTCCCCTGGAGAGGGAATTAAGGATGGTTGTGTACTTTTCTGTGGGTTCTGGGAACTGAACCTGAGTCCTCTGGAAGAGCATCAAGTACTCTTAACCGCTGAGTCATCTCTCCAGGCTCTGGACCTACTTTTTGAGGGGCAGTGAGCAATCAGCGTGACTTCCCTGAGTCTCCATGGATTTACATGCAGTGTAGGATGGTGAGGGGGAGGGGCGTAAATGTGATCACTGGAGTGTTTAACGAAGTAGTTGTTAGTTGGTGGAGTGGCACCTATGGGCACAGTTTAACAGTACTCAGTTCTAGAGAACTTTCAAGCACATTTTTCTAAAGAAGTGGCCTGGGAAGGCAATGCAGACTTTGAAAATACACTGTTTAGAAATGACAAAAAGTAGCTGGGCAAAGGTGGCACACACCTTTAATCCCAGCACTCGGGAGGCAGAGCCAGGTGGATCTCTGCAAATCTGAGGCTAGCCTGGTTTACAAAGTGAGTTCCAGGACAGCCAGGGCTATTACACAGAGAAACCCTGTCTCAAAAAAAAAAATTTTTTTAAGTGAAAAAAAGAAAAAGGTGGACAATAAATGCCCACCAATAATGGAATTTTATTAAGCCCCATGGGGGTATTTTATTGTACCTCATCATAAATATCTGTTTCAATGTGTTTGAGGTTGGTTCACCTACTGGCATCATAAAGTAATATATCACACAGTAATATACCACACTCAGAATAATATTCAAAGACTAAGTAGTTGGCTTTTCATAGTTCACCATGTATCTAGACATTGCAAAGAGCTGAGGTCAAAGTTCACGGACTGTAAATTTCTAATGTACACTACTCTATTGCTCAACATGGATTTCAAGTCACCTCAAAGGAGTCAACCTCCTGGTAGCACTCATACTGTCTGTAAATATCCCCAGATCCCTGGTATGCACAGCTAGCCTGGGTGGGATGGTTTCTGGGTAAAACCTGGGCTCCTCTGAGGAGTGGGTGGGAGAAAGGAGAATCATGGGAGAGGCTGAGTGAAACATTTGCCTTCACTACCATTCCAGGCTTCCTTGACAACCAGGGACCTCTGTGAAAATGCAAGCTTAGCAAATCATCCAGCACCCATTTTACAGATTCACACCCAGCCACTGAGCAGAGAAGTTATCAATCCAAAATATCCTCGATCCCAGCTTTCACTCTAATGATGACCATGTACTCTCTAGTGATGCAAACTGTGTCACCACAACAGCTGGATAGAAATGGTAGAATCAGAGCCTTAAGAAAACAAAACATGGATCATCAGCTTTGGGGCATGGATATGAAGAGGTTAACACTGAACGGGAGTGAGGAAAAGGACAGCATCCTACAAGACAGAACCAAAAGCAATGAGTGGCATGAAATAAAAGATTCATGTCTTACAATTTTGCTAGGAGCTGAACCACTGCAGATAAAAGGATGCCAGGCACCTGACAAGGCCACGCCTGTTTGCCCTGGAAAGCTTTGGGACAAATAGCCTCCTCCAAGCCTTGCTGCATGCCCAGGGGAAGATTTACAGTTGCAAAGAAACTGCTGAGAGAGGTCAAAAGATATAGCTGGTGTCAAGACACCAGCAATTTGCTCTGGCTTAATTTCTCCCTGTCCCTTCCAGCCTATTTTCACAGGGCACACAAAAAGTCTCTCAGGAGTGAGAGCAAAGCCAGGAGACAGTTGCTTCCATGATTGTCCTTGACCCCTTGACTTCAGATGCCTGGGTTGGGTGTCGCATGCAGACAGACGGCCCCCACCACTGTGCTTCTCACTGTCTCCTGGTCAATTTTGTCTTGTCCCAAACTCTGGAGCAGCAACATAATGTGACCTTCACCTGCCCCCGCTTAAAGAGCAGAGCTGGATGAACTGAAAGAGAAGATGATGCTGTTTATATGGCCACATTCATCCTGGGTTCTCTCGGGGACAGCAAAGATCTTGCTCACCATTGCAGGCAGTAAAAGCTCACAGCGGGCAGAGCATAGGCAGTGCTTCTCTGAGAACAGAGGCCATGCTATCAGACTCAAGGTTTTAATTCAAGATCACAGTTGGGGCACAGGTGATTGTGCAGTGATAGAACATGTCCTTAACATCTATGACTCTCTGTTCAATACCCAGCCCCACAAAACCAAAACAAACTCCTGAACTAAAGTCATGGCAACAATATGAAGCATTTCTAGGTACCGTCCAACATCTGTCCCCGCTGCCCCACCCACAGAGAATAATTTTACCGTTCCCTATGTACCCAGAAGAGCATTTTTGGTACCTTACATTTTCATAGCCAGACCTCCTCTGAACAGTCCTGGATGGCCTAGCAGATGTCACTGTGTTCAAGTCTACATCATCCTTCATCCTTGAAAACCACCAAAACATGTCACAGGTATTTACCAACGTCATCCAGGAAGAAGATGCTTCTCCCCTTTTAGATTCCCAATGGGGGGATCCCAAAGACACCTGCTTCCAGCCTCCCAGCCTGCATCCAGATGCCTTCTAATCAGGCAAAGAAGTGCACAAAAATGCATTTTCTGAAAAAATACTGGTTTCTGACAGAACCAGTATTTCCACTGTCAGATTTCTCCTAAAATGGTAGAAAGAAAGAAAGAAAGAAAGAAAGAAAGAAAGAAAGAAAGAAAGAAAGAGAAAAACTGAGAAGAAGGAAAGATGTGTTATGGATCACAGATTTCCAGGGTTTAGCCCATGGTCAGTTGGCTTCATTTCTTCTGGGTGGGGAAAACACAGCAGCGTCTGGGAAGCAAAGAGAAGAGAGACACTAAGGGCCTGAAGCATCAACACCTCCACAAAGGTCACTTCTCCAATGACCTAACTTCTTCCAACTATACCCTACCCCCTAAATGCTCTACCACAGTAGCCAGTGGCCAAACCTTTACCATGTTGGGCTGTGGCTGGCATTTAAAATCCAAACCGTAGCAACCTATGTATCCTCTGTGTGTTCTATGTGTCCAAGCAAAGTGAAGCCCAGTGCCTGTGCCAAACGGACAAAGCATCACCACTGCTCATGTCACTCAGCTGAGACCACTGGTACAGGAGCAGTCATCAAGACCACTCCAGACTCCAGAGCAGTGCTCAGTGTTCCATGGCTCACGTGTTTGATCTGTGCCTGAGGCTTACCATCTCTGACCATGGCAGTGACCGTGGAAAACCTGCCCAACCTCTCTGTGACTGATAACTGAATGTAGAAAGATCTTTTCCCCTACCCCCTCCCCCAATACACACACTTCATATGACAACCTGAAACAAAAGGAAATGTGCAAGTGTTTCACAGCCCTCTAATATATCTATGCATTGCCAGGTATGCCCACAATCCCAAAAATCCTCGGAACAAAAGCCAGAAAGGATGGTTATAAGCACTGGCTCGGAGGGGGGGGGGCGGGGGAGAGCCAAGATGGCGGTGCTGGGAGAGCACTGTGTCTGAGAAGCAGGACAGCAGTCTCCGTGCAGCGACCAGGAGACTGAACTCTGGGCCCTGAAACCACAGCAGTCGTGTTCCCCAGGTGAGGGGAGGCTCCCATGGCGTGGGAATCGGTCGGGTCCACTCTCTGCTGCCCAGCCAGAACCCGGAAGAGATCCCGGGTGGCGCGGGCTTTGGGTCTTCGGGCTGGTGCCTTAAGCCTGCGTGTCCCCATCACTTTCCCAGACTGATCCGTGGGCACAAGGGTGCCTGAGACTGGGAGTCGCATTTCCCCAGAAGGTCTCTGAGACGGCAGTTGCCCGCCACCATCACAGCTGAGCTCCTGCCACGCCCAAAGATCTGCGCGCTCAGCTCAGCGGTACAGACAAGCTGCCTGCCCCAGTACAACAGGGACTGGGAAGCCCTGTCCGGAGAGGACCCCACAGAGAAGGAAGAAACCGTGCTACTGGGGTCACCTAGGGAAAGTCTAGCAGCCTGCAGATTGCAAACAGGTGAGTTCGCCCAGCCATCACAGATCTGGGCCCAAACAGGGAGCACAGAGTGATTGGAAACTCAGCTCCGCCTGCCCAGAGGCCTGCTTTGTACCAACTACTCCTTACAGACAGAACTGTGTGCCCCAAGACACCAGAGCAGTACTCACCCACCACAGATTACCTCTTGGGTTCTGGGGCACAGAGCCCCAACCTCAGACCTACAAAAGACTGGGAACCCTGAGATCAACCCCCAGATACTGCTCCAAGGGGCAACCAGTTATCCCTAACAAAACCGACCAAACCACGGGGCACACAGGTTACAGCAGCTGATCACTAAATTTACAGCAAGAAACCCAGAAGGAGGGCAGCTGTCTCCAGGACTTCTCCCGGTGAGAGGAGAGCCCTCTTGACTAATCAAGACCACAGTTACCACCCAGGTCTCTATGCCTGAGGTGAGCTGTAGCAACTCCTGAAAAACACCAGACATCCAGAGACTATACCCAAAAAGCTGGGAAGGCTTCCTTCAGGAAAAACCATCTTCCTGCCAAAGGGATTCTCTCCACTACAAGAGTCCAGGAACAACGAGAAACTTAATTCAAACAACTAAGATAGCCCAATGGGTAGAGGACAGCGTAAAAGTTCAACCAACAAAAGCCAGAGCGTTATGGCATCTCCAGAACCCAGTTATCCAGGGGCAAATAGCCCTAGACACCCCAGCATAAATGAAATTCAAGGAGACAACCTAACATCTATGCTCATGAAGATGATAACAGAGGAAACAAATAAAATACGAAAAGAAGTAGAAGAAGCTACAGCCAAATAGTTTGTGGCCTTTAGAGAGGAAATGCTTAAATCACTGAGTGAAATAAAAGAAACAGTGGATTGTTCAAACAAACAGCTGAAGGAATTGACGGAAAAACATGAAAATACAGTCAGACAGGGGAAGGAAACCAACAAAATAGCTCAAGACCTGAAGATAGAATTGGAAAAATTAAAAAAAAAAAAAACACAAATGGAAGAAACTGTGGAGAGAAAGAACTTAGGGAAGAAAGCAGGAACTACAGAGGTTAGAGGTTAGCATAACCAATAGGCTACAAGAAATGGAAGAAAGAATCTCAGGTGTGGAAGATACAATGGAAGAAATAGATGTATCTGTCAAAGAAAATGTTAAATCTAAAAAATTCCTGACACAGACCGTCCAAGAAATTCAAGACAACATAAAAAGACAAAACCTAAGAATAATAGGAATAGAGGAAAAAGAAGATTCCCTGCACCAAGGCCCAGAAAATATTTTCAACAAAATCATTGAAGAAAATTTCCCCAACTTAAAGGTGAGGCAAATAAGAATACAAGAGGCCTATAGAACAACCCAATAAATTAGACCAGAAAAGAAAATCCTCCCGCCACATAATAATCAAAACCGTAAGTATACAGAACAAAGAAAAAATACTAAAAGATGCAAGAGAAAAAGGCCAAGTAACATATAATGGCAAACCCATTAGAATTACACCTGACTTTTCAACAGAGACTATGAAAGCCAGAAGGGCCTGGACGGATATCATGCAGACCCTAAGAGAACACAGATGTCAGCCCAGGCTACTATACCCTGCAAAACTCTCAGTCTTCATAGATGGAGAAAACAAGATATTCAATGACAAAAACAAATTTCAACAATACCTACATACAAATCCAGCATTACAGAAGACACTGGAAGGGAAAATACAACTCAAGAAAACTAGCTACATTCAAGAAAACACAGGAAATAAATAAACCCACTACAGTAAAACAAAAAGCAACCAAGCATACAACCGTATGACCACAGCCAACATCAAATTCAAAGGATCTAACAGCCACTGGTCATTAATCTCTCTCAATATCAATGGACTTAATTCTCCAATAAAAAGACACAGACTAACAGAATGGATACGTAAACAAAACCCAGCAATCTGTTGTATACAAGAAACACACCTAAGTCACAAAGATAGACATTACCTGAGGGTAAAGGGATGGAAGACGGCTTTTCAAGCAAATGGATGCAAGAAGCAAGCAGGAGTAGCCATTCTAATATCTGATAAAATAAACTTTCAACCAAAATTAATCAAAAGAGATGGGGAAGGACACTTCATACTCATCAAGGGAAAATTCCACCAAGAAGACATCACAATCCTGAACATCTATGCCCCAAATACAAGGGCACCCACATTTGTGAAAGAAACATTGATAAAACTTAAACCACACGTAGATCCCCACACACTAATAGTGGGAGACTTCAACACTCCACTCTCAACAAAGGACAGATCAACAAAACAGAAATTAAACAAAGAAACAATATCTCTAACAGAGGTCATGAATCAAATGGACCTAACAGACATTTACAGAACCTTACACCCAAACACAAAAGAATTTACCTTCTTCTCAGCACCTCATGGAACCTTCTCCAAAATAGACCACATAGTTGGTCACAAAGCAAGCCTCAACAGATACAAGAAGATTGAAATAATCCCTTGTATCCTGTCTGACCACCATGGAATAAAGCTGGACCTCAGTAACAACAGAAATAGCAAAAAGCCTACACGCACATGGAAACTGAACAACTTGCTACTAAATGACAGCTGGGTCAGGGACGAAATAAAGAAAGAAATTAAAATCTTCCTAGAACTCAATGAAAATGAAGACACAACATACCCAAACTTGTGGGACACAATGAAGGCAGTGCTAAGAGGAAAGTTCATAGCACTAAGTGCCTTCAAGAAGAAATTTGAGACAGCACATTCAAGCAACTTAATGGCTCACTTAAAAACCCTAGAAAAAGAAGAAGCAGACACACCAAGAAGGAGCAGATGTCTGGAAATAATAAAACTCAGGGCTGAAATCAACCAATTAGAAACAAATAAAACAATTCAAAGAATCAATGAAACCAAGAGCTGGTTCTTTGAGAAAATCAACAAGATAGACAAACCATTAGCCAAGCTAACTAAAAAGCAGCGAGACACCATCTAAATCAATAAAATCATAAATGAAAAGGGGGACATAACTACAGACACTGAGGAAATCCAAGCAATCATTAGGACTTACTTCAAAAGTCTATACGCAACAAAATTTGAAAATTTAAATGAAATGGACAATTTTCTTGATCGATTCCACTTACCAAAGCTAAATCGGGACCAGGTAAATCAATTAAATAGTCCTATATCCCCCAAGGAAATAGAAGCAGTCATCGAAAGTCTCCCATCCAAAAAAAGCCTAGGATCTGATGGTTTCAGCGCAGAATTCTACCAGACATTCAAAAAAGAGCTAACACCAATTCTCTTCAAACTATTCCACAAAATCGAAACAGAAGCAACATTACCAAACTCATTCTATGAAGCCACAGTCACCTTGGTACCTAAACCTCACAAAGAACCAACAAATAAAAGAGAATTTCAGGCCAATCTCCCTTATGAACATTGATGCAAAAATACTCAACAAAATACTCGCAAACCAAATACAAGAACACATCAAAGATATCATCCACCTTGACCAAGTAGGCTTCATCCCAGGTATGCAGGGGTGGTTCAATATATGGAAATCGATCAATGTGATCCACCATATTAACAAATTGAAAGAAAAAAACCACATGATAATCTCCCCAGATGCTGAAAAAGTATTTGACAAAATCCAACATCCATTCATGTTTAATGTATTGGAGAGATCAGGGATACAAGGCACATATCTAAACATAGTAAAGGCAATATACAGCAAACATATAGCCAACATCAAACTGAACGGAGAGAAACTTAAAGCAATCCCACTGAAATCAGGGACAAGACAAGGCTGCCCACTCTCTCCATATCTCTTCAACATAGTTCTGGAAGTCCTTGCTAGAGCAATAAGACAGGTGAAGGAAATCAAGGGGATACAAATTGGAAAGGAAGAAGTCAAATTATCACTATTTGCAGATGATATGATAGTATACGTGAGTGACCCCAAAAACTCTACCAGGGAACTCCTACAGCTGATAAACACCTTCAGCAAAGTGGCCGGATAAAAAATTAACTCAAAAAAATCAGTAGCCCTCCTGTATACAAAAGACAAAAGGGCTGAGAAAGAAATTAGGGAAACAACACCCTTCATAATAGCCACAAATGACATAAGGTACCTCGGAGTAACCCTAACCAAGGAAGTCAAAGACTTGTATGAAAAAAATTTCAAATCTCTGAAGAAAGAATTAGAAGAAGATATCAGAAGATGGAAAGATCTCCCATGCTCATGGCTTGGCAGGATTAACATAGTAAAAATGGCCATTTTACCAAAAGCAATCTACAGATTCAATGCAATTCCCATCAAATTACCAACACAATTCTTTACAGACCTGGAAAGAAAAATTCTCAACTTCATATGGAATAACAAGAAACCCAGAATTGCTAAAACAATCCTCTACAATAAAAGATCTTCTGGAGGTATCTCCTTCCCTGATCTTAAGTTGTACTATAGAGCAACAGTTTTAAAAACTGCATGGTACTGGCATTGAAACAAAATGGTGGATCAATGGAACTGAACAGAGGACCCAGAAATAAACCCACACACTTATGGACACGTGATCTTTGACAAAAACGCCAAAACCATACAATGGAAAAAAGATAGCATCTTCAACAAATGGTGCTGGTCCAACTGGAGGTCTACATGTAGAAAAATGAAAATAGATCCATACTTATCACCCTGCACAAAACTGAAGTCCAAGTGGATCAAAGACCTCAACATAAAACCAGACACATTAAATCGGCTTGAAAAAAAGTGGGGAATACCCTAGAACTCATTGCTACAGGAGAAAACTTCCTGAACAGAACACCAAGAGCACAGGCTCTAAGAGCAACAATCAATAAATGGGACCTCATGAAACTGAAAAGCTTCTGTAAAGCAAAGGACACCGTCATCAAAACAAAGCTACTGCCTACAGATAGGGAAAGAATCTTCACCAACCCTTTATCTGACAGAGGACTCATATCCAATATATATAAAGAACTAAAGAAGCTGAAAAGCAGCAATGCAAGTAATCCACTTAAAAAATGGGGAACAGAGATAAACAGAGAACTCTCTGTAGAGGAATATCGAATGGCAGAGAAGCACTTAAAGAAATGCTCAACCTCATTAGCCATTAGAGAAATACAAATCAAAACAACCCTGAGATTTCACCTTACACCCATCAGAATGGCCAAGATCAAAAATTCAAGTGACAACTCATGCTGGAGAGGTTGTGGAGAAAGGGGAACTCTTCTCCACTGCTGGTGGGAATGTAAACTTGTACAACCACTCTGGAAATCAGTCTGGCGCTTTCTCAGACAATAGGAATAGTGCTTCCCCAAGATCCAGCCATACCACTCCTGGGCATATATCCAAAAGAGGCTCAAGTACACAAAAAGGACATTGCTCAACCATGTTTGTAGCAGCTTTATTTGTAATAACCAGAAGCTGGAAACAACCCAGATGCCCCTCAACTGAAGAATGGATGCAGAAATTGTGGTACATATATACAATGGAATATTACTCAGCAATGAAAAATAAGGAAATCATGAAATTTGCAGGTAAATGGTGGGACCTGGAAAGGATCATCCTGAGTGAGGTGTCCCAGAAGCAAAAAGACACACACGGTATATACTTACTCATATAGACATACAACATAGGACAAACCCACTAAAATCTGTGCATCTAAAGAAACTAAGCAAGAGAGAGCCCTACCTAAAACGGTCAATCCCCATCCTGAAAGGCAAACAGGATGGACATCAGAAAAAGAAGAAAACAGGAAACAACCTAGGAACCTACCACAGAGGGCCTCTGAAAGCCTCTGCCCTTCAGACTATCAAAGCAGATGCTGAGCCTGATGGGCAACTGTTGGGCAGAGTGAATGGAATTTTATGTAAGAACTGGGAAATAGTAAGAGCTGAAGAGGACAGGGTCTCCATAAGGAGAGCAACAGAACAAGAAAATTTGAACACAGGGAACTTCCCAGAGACTCATACTCCAACCAAGGACTATTCATGGAGATAACCTAGAACCCCTGCACAGATGTAGCCCATGGCAGCTCAGTCTCCAAGTGGGTTACATAGTAATGTGAAGAGGGACTGCCTCTGACATAATCTGACTGGCCTGCTCTTTGATCACCTCCCCCTGGGGGGGAGCAGCCTTACCAGGCCATAGTAGAGGACAATGCAGCCACTTTTGATGTGAACTGATGGACTAAGATCAGAAAGGAGAGGAGAACCTCCCCTATCAGTGGACTGATAGGGAGTGGCATGCATGCCGAAAGGGGAGGGAGGGTGGGATCGGGAGGGGAGGAGGGAGGGGCTTATGGGGGGATGCAAAATGAATAAAGTGTAATTGATGAAAAATTTAAAAAAAAAAGAAAAGATAATTTAAGAACCTTAAATGACTTTCAAAAGTGGAGGAAAACATGGAGTTAATCAATTTACATGGAGCACGTCTCGCCCTTGGGGACAATGGTCTCCTGAACCTACTCAGACCTCGGACTCCACCACTGCTAGTTCTAGAACTGATGCAGGATGTTCCAACGAGGGGGTTAAGGCTTCTCAGAATATTTCCTATAAGTCCACACCTGTTTGTTTATAACCCCCATTTTTATTCATTGTTAGCCAGATAGAGCCAAGTAATTGTGGTAATGATACTTGCTTTTTTGCCCAATGCTGGAATGCTAGTGAATTTAGGTATGCCCTGGTTACTCGCATGCCTCGCTGGGTGCCTGTGCCAATTGATGCCCCTCACGCTATGACTCTCTTCAGACAGAAAAGGGATCTTGGAATTACAGCCGCCATTGTTACTGCCATCTCATTGGCGGCTGTTGGAGCTACCGCTGCGGCATTAGCCATGAGTCATACTATGCAGACTGCTCAGACCCTAAATAATCTTTTAGCCAATGTAGCTCATGCTTTAGATGTACAAAAAGGAATTAATGCTCAACTAAAAGGAGACTTGATGGTGTTCAATCAGAGGATTGACCTCGTGCAGGAGCAAATTGATACCCTATGGCAAATCTCTAAACTTGGCTGTCAATGGAAGTATGCTGGACTTTGTGTCACTAACATACAATATGAGAATTTTTCCCGTGCTGCAAATCTGTCTAAACAATTGTCTAGCTATATTTTAGGTAATTGGACTGAAGAATTCGATACTATGATGGAGCAGCTGAGAGTGGCCATTGTTATGGCAAATTCTACCAGAGTGGACGCAGGACTAGCCACAGGATTATCACCATGGATTGCTGCAGCCATGAATCATCTGAAGGAATGGGCGGGCATGGGAGTGTTAGCAGGCCTTCTGGTGTTGGTCTCCTTGGTGTGCCTGTGGTGTATATGCAAGATTAGAGTCTCACAACAGCGTAATGCAGCCATGACCATTCAGGCCTTTACAGCCATTGAAGCAGGACAGTCTCCCCAAGCATGGTTGGCTACCATAAAAAGCCAAAATGTTACGCTCAGAATGCGAGGCTAAGCACTGCACTCAGGGTCAGCCGCTTTGGACCCAGAGAAGAGCATGTCTGATTGCATGAGGGTTGATGCCCCAGGTCCCGCCTCTGAGAAAAAGGTATCGGACAGGTCTGATGCTCTTTGGGTGGATGACACCTAAATGAACATTGGTACAAAGTCCCAATTTATTTCTAATATCAGAGATCAGACCTCTACTCTTGCCTGATGCATCTAAAACAAAAAGGGGGAACTGTAGAGAGCTGCGTAATGCCGCGCCTGAAAGATGGAGCTGGTTTCTGCCTTCCACCTTCCCGATGGTGAGTGCTCTCTGTCACAAACAACTCCATATTTGGCTAAGGCTGAGGATCTGGCTTGCTTCCGTGTATGTGGACCTATCTGCATTGCCCACGAGCCATGCTGGGGTTGGCTACCCAGAGGCTACTTAAGCTGTGGGCTGGCTTTCCCCAGGGTCAGAAGATTGTTCAAGGTTCCTGAATAAACTGCATTGAGAAGAAAAAAAACAAAAAAACAAACAAACAAAAAAATAAGCACTGGCTCCAAGGCCAAAGACAACACCAAAACTCATTAGCTCTTTAATTTTCAACAGGAATGCTCCTCTTCCAGACCTCCCTTTTCTCCATGTTAAATGCAGATAATAATGAATGTTGAGTGAGAACATCTGACATTCAGCGAACATTTTCTCTGGTGATCATGCAGATTTACCTTGAGGCTTGCTGAGAATTTGTCATGCACATATTTGTTTGTTTCTGGCTAAGTCGGGGTTTTCCAGAGACACCAAAGACACACACACATACGCAAAAGGGGAATACATGAAAGGCGAGTTTCTTTGGGCTCTTGGTTCACATCATTACAGAGGCAGTCTAGCGACAATCTGTCTGCAAGCTGGACACCCAGGGATGTCCAAATTGAGGCTCAGTTTAATAGCCATGACCTGGGAACTGGGGACTGGTGTTCAAACATTAGGCAGCCCCAACTTCTGACACCCAAGGCAGGGAAAGAGGGTATCTTATCTCTGGAAGAAGACACCAATTTGTTTTGGCTTGGGTTTTTGTGTGTGTGTGTGTGTGTTTGTTATTGTTTTGTTTTCTGTTTGCTTGCTTGCATGGAACTCTCAGCCATACTTACGGGTGGCTCTTCCTACCTGATCCACACAGACTTACACACCAAACTCCTCAGAAAGCATCCTCACATGTTCAGTCCATTTCCGGATTTAAGACACTTTACCATGAGGAGGATGACTTAAACTCTGCAAAGCAAGTACCTTTACTCTTTAAAATAACAGTGTGCAGGTAACTATGGTGACACATACCTGTAAACCCAGCATCCAGGAGGTAGAGGCAGGAAGATCTTCCACAATGAGACCAGCCTGGGCAACAGTGAAACTGTGTCTTAAAAAAAAAAATCAAAAATAGGAAATGTAACTTTACTTTATGGGAGAAGATTTGTATATTCTCAATTTCTGCTACAAGTTGGAACTTGAATGTCCCACTCCCCACAAAGGCCTGCTTGTTAGAAGTCTGTCCCCTGATTGGCAGTACTGGGAGGCAGTGAGATAATGGGTCTAATGGGAGATCCTTGCTTAAATGGGTACCTCAGCCACTTGTCCGGGATCTGAATCCAAACACTTTTCCCTTCAGAAGTTGATGGTGTCAAGGCTGTATTATAGTGTTGTAAGACTAGCATAGTTACCCACCTTCAAAACAATGGTATTGTTGTACTGTGCACCTTGGTGAGGTGATAAGGATTGGTGCCTTCGGGACAAAGCAATTAAGAACACTTGCCGCTCTGACAGGGGACCTGTACTCACTTCTCAGTACCCACATGGTGCTCACAACTGTCCTCAAGTCCAATTATCAAATTCTGTCTCGTGAACTATGAAGACACAGAGCAGGCTCATGACATGCATACATACATGCAGTAGAACACTCATATCCATGAAAGAATTTTTTTTTAATCTAAAAATAATTTTAATGTAATAAAAGCCTCAGGCCCTAACACAGCCAGATTCCACGGTGAACATTATTATCTTACTCATATACAAACATTAAAGATCTGGACATATTGAAAAATGGGGTACAGAGCTAAACAGAGAATTCTCAATAGAGGAATATCAGATGGAAGAGAAACACTTAAAGAAATGCTCAACTTCCTTAGTCATCAAGGAAATGCAAATCAAAACGACCCTGAGATTTTACCTTATACCCATCAGAATGGCTAAAATAAAAAGCTCAAGTGACAACACATGCTGGAGAGGATGTGGAGAAAAGGGAACCCTCCTCCATTGCTGGTGGGAATGTAAACTTGTACAGCCACTTTGGAAATTAATCTGGCTCTTTCTCAGACAATTAGGAATAGTGCTACCTCAAGATCCTGCTATACCACTCCTGGGCAAATATCCAAAAGATGTTCAAGTATACAACAAGGACATTTGCTCAACCATGTTCAAAACAACCTTACCTGTAATAGCCAGAAGCTGGAAACAACCCAGATGTCCCTCAGATGAGGAATGGATACAGAAATTGTGGCACATTTACACAATGGAATACTACTCATCCTTGCATGTCGGAAATACACTGCAGTTAGGAATGGTATGCAATTTGCTCAATTTGATTCACTTCCTTTGGCTCATTTTCCTAGGTATGATACAACTTTGTTCTTTACTTTGGGCTTTTGACATTTTCAGGGGGGGAGGAGT
Organism: Meriones unguiculatus; assembly: GCF_030254825.1. Classification (NCBI taxonomy): domain Eukaryota; kingdom Metazoa; phylum Chordata; class Mammalia; order Rodentia; family Muridae; genus Meriones; species Meriones unguiculatus. Next base: position 71,094,945 of record NC_083361.1, on the reverse strand, counting down.
GTCTTTATTAAAAATAATATTGAGTCAAATGCCACTTTTGATCAATTTACAAACAGCTTATATTTTGATAAGAGCATTTAGTTTCATAACTCATGAAGCTGGCCTCACTTCAGTCCTCCACACTGTATTTCTTATTTCAATACTTTATACTTGTTTCTTTTCCATATGTCACTTTTGCTATTCATTCAGCAACTTGGAGAAAAAAATGTTTCAAAACTGAAAGTGTCATATTTAAGTTTTCTTTCAGTATACTTACTATGGTACAATAAATATTGGCTCTGGCCATGGACACAGAATAAATTAGTACACTAGACACCATTCATGGCTTTTCCCCAACCTCTCAAGATTCTAGATGTAACTGGAATTTTCTTTTCACCCAGCTTCTTAACAACAAATTGTTTTTACAATGTCATGTATCTTATCCTTGAATAATTTCTGGAAAATATTTAAATTATCCATTGAAACCATGACAGTAGCAATTGTTTAGGTTTAACTCATCGTTAAAATATTTCAGAGTTTTCCTTTGTTCTTTTTGTGCAGCTAATTCTCCATGCTCAAGTCCCCGACTGTCTTATCTCTCACAGCTGTCTGGTGTAAAACTTCAGGTAAAGTTTTGGGGGAGAACTATGGGGCTCTATATTTCCTAAGCGTTCATATGCCTACTTTTGTATTCCTTCTGTTTCTTTCTCTGCTTATGAACCATAAAGTAGGCTATGAATAGCATTTTTGGATCATGGCATTTTAAACTAAAAAGCCTGTCAACCTTACTTCACTGCCTTCTGCCATTGATTTATGGTCCCATAGTTTCTCTTACATGGCAGAGTGATGTATATTTGTTGTATAAGCATTCTGCTACCCGACAATGCACTATGGAGCGCCATGACAATATCTTAATGATCTTTGGCTACCATACCAAACACAGCACATTGCAGGAACTCAATTAAGTTTACCTAATTAAGGGAGTCTGGTGTGTGAGTTAAGGGGTCCCACAAACTATAATGTTCTACATAAGTATAAGGCCACAACCTTCATGAAATGCTCTTCTATTATCAGAAGTCATACAGAATGAATTGTTTAGATACCTTCCTGTTAAAATTAACATTGATTGAATTCTCTTTGTAAATTGGCTTTGCAGATGAGAAATGACTGAGACTTGAAGTAAAACTGTTAAGAATCCACTTCCCTTTAGGATTATGTAGGTGAAGGCTGTGACCTCTCATTCCGTGAGTGGAAAATTGCAATTGATGAGTTAATAAAGATAAATTAAGTTGGGATTACCAGTAACTTCAGAGAACAATAAGCTCAGGAAAGCTGATGGGCCACTACAACAGTGTCAATCACCAAGCTAGCTCAGGGCACAGAGAATATGTATCACACACAGCCAAGAATCTTCTTTAAAAGAGCATCGGAGTACCCTGGTGAGTTCCAGAGCTTGACAGTCTCAGGCCTGAGGGCCACTACAGTAGCTCAGGACTCTAAAAGGTGCCTCAGAAATTGACCCTCCTTTTCCTCAGGTAAAATTGTAATAGTGACCTCTACCCCCTGGGAGTCTTTTAGAGCGAGTAGAATAATGTACGGAGAGGGCAGAACCTGAAAGTCCCAAGTATGCCATATTGTGGTCTGTGTTCTCAGCCACCTGTGGGCAGGCTTTAGTAAAGTACACAATGGAGTGGGTAATTCAGGCGTGGCAATTATCTCAATTGTTCAAAGGAGTATTGGGACTTGGCATCACGCTATAATATTGTATGTGTGAGAATTTATTTGTAAACTACCAACAGCTACTTTGCTTATTCTCCATGTTAGTTAAGTCCATATATCAGAGTAGTTCCTCAAAACAGGACTTCATGGGAAACCTAAGTAGGTACCCACATGTGGAAAAAATGACAGTAGACTCCATCTCTCACCCAGTACCAAAATCAATTCTTACTGGGCCAAAGACCTTAAAACAAAACCCGAAACTCTAGAGCTGTTGCCTGAAAATGTGGGAAAGATACTTCCAAGACACAGGCAGAAGCACCACCTTTCTGAAAAAAAAAAAAGCTTCAGTCATGTGACAAAGAGACCTCATGAGATTAAGAATCTTCTGTGGAGAATTCGATACTACGATGGAGCAGATGAGAGTGGCCATTGTCACGGTAAATTCTACCAGAGTGGACGCAGGACTAGCCACAGGATTATCATCATGGATTGCTGCAGCCATGAATTATCTGAAGGAATGGGCGGGCATGGGAGCGTTAGCAGGCCTTCTGGTGTTGGTCAACTTGGTTTGCCTGTGGTATATATGCAAGATTAGAGTCTCACAACAGCGTAATGCAGCCATGACCATTCAGGCCTTTACAGCCATTGAAGCAGGACAGTCTCCCCAAGCATGGTTGGCTACCATAAAAAGCCAAAATGTTACGCTCAGGATGCAAGGCTAAGCACTGCACTCAGGGTCAGCCGCTTTGGACCCAGAGAAGAGCATGTCTGATTGCATGCACGTTGATGCCTCAGGTCCCGCCTCTGAGAAAAAGGTATCGGACAGGTCTGATGCTCTTTGGGTGGATGACACCTAAATGAACATCAGTACAAAGTCCCAATTTATTTCTAATATCAGAGATCAGACCTCTACTCTTGCCTGATGCGTCCAAAACAAAAAGGGGGAACTGTAGTGAGCTGCGTAATGCCACGCCTGAAAGATGGAGCTGGTTTCCGCCTTCCACCTTCCCGATGGTGAGTGCTCTCTGTCACAAACAACTCCACATTTGGCTAAGGCTGAGGATCTGGCTTGCTTCCATGTATGTGGACCTATCTGCATTGCCCACATGGCATGATGAGGTTGGCTACCCAGAGGCTATTTAAAGTGGGCTGGCTTTCCCCAGGGTCAGATGATTGTTCAAGGTTCCTGAATAAACTGCATTGAAAAAAAAAAGAAAGAGAAAAAAAAAGAATCTTCTGTACAGAAAATGAAACGACAGAGTGAAGAGACAGCCTACAAAATGGCAGAACATCTACCACCTACCTATCTGACAGAGTATTAACATCTAGACTGTACAACTAATTGAAGAGTGAGAAAAAATCAACCAACGCAATTAATAAATGGGCTGATGAACAGACAGTTCTCAGGAGATAAAGTGTGAATGGTCAGCAAATGTGCGAAAATGTTCAACATCAGTAGCCAACCAAGAGGGCAGATTAAAACGCATTGAGATGCCATCTCAGAGTAACAATCACTAAGAAAAGGACCAACATCAAATGCTGGCAAGGACATGAACAGAAGCAAGCCCTTATGCCTCAAGCACTGTGGACATCAGCATCAAGGTTCTTTAAAAAAAAGAAAAAAGGATGGGGGAACCTTACATAGGACCAAGAACAAGCCATGTAGGTATTTATTCAAAGACCTCTGTCAGCATATGATAGAGACACTTGTAGATCAGCATTTACTGCCTCACTCTTCACCACAGCTAAGTTGCAGAGGCAACCTTGTGGTCCATCAGCAGAGGAATGGATAAAGAAAATGTGGGGAGGGATTTTACTCAGCCCTATGGAAGAATGGGATTCTGTTACTTGTGGGCGCTGGGGGAAATGAATGCAAAGGGAGATACACATATTTAGTCAGTTAAGTCAGCCTCGGGCAAATACCACAGAGCCCATATTTTTATACAGATATATAAAATAATGAAGGTGCCACATAATGAATCTATGTCCAAAGGGAAAAGGGGGAGGAGAAAAGAAAAATTGTCTGTGTGATAAAGAGGGGAAAATAGAATAATAGTAATTGTAATCTAAAAAGACATCGGCACACTTTCAACTCAACACAGCTCAACAGGAAGAAATGATCTCCTGTCCTTTCTTCTATGCTCACTGCTGTTACAAAATGTATTGTGTAAGTGTTCTTCAAGTGCTAAAAAATTAGAAACAAATGGGAAAATTCTTAAAATGCAAATATGGGCTTCCCAAAGAAAATTAGTTCCTGAAGAAGTAACTCAGTTGACACATACAATAAACATGAAGAATTCCAGGGCTGGATGGTAGATGAGAATGCTTGCTCAGCATGCACAAGGTCCTGAGTTCCATCTCCAACACTGCATGTTTAAAAAGAGAAAAACAACAACAAATATGTTAGAATGATTTATAGCGGCTTCCTAATAAATTATTGATATAAATATAAAACTTTATTTGTTAAAGATCATCTTGGATTTACAGGTTCATTGTGCACATATCATAGTAGTTATTTCACTTATTATTCTTAATAATCAGTAAATGTGTTAATGTAAAACCTTAGTTCCTCTAGTGAAACAAAAAGTGCAAATGGTAGAAATGAAAGTAAAGCATAATAAATTCTTCCTTACAAGGAATGAATAAATAAGTAAACAAGAAACAAATAAATGATGTTTACTCTAGCAGACAGATAGGTGTTATTATGCTTACCTTAAGGTAATCAGCATAGGTTAAAATTGTATACATTTTCTAAAATATTGAAAAGAAATATTGATAGTAACCCTGAGAGAGTATGAAAAGCAAAAGACGTATCAGGAGGCTGGGAGTTTACTCAGTGGTGAAGAGTGTCTGGATCTCTTGCAGAGAGTCCCAGATAGGTTCCCATCACCTGTGGGAACCGCCTCTAAGTTCAGCTTCAGGGAAATCTGAGGTCCTCTTCTGGAGGGATATCCTCAACCATGTAATGTACAAAGAAACATAATTATTTTAATAAAAATTTTAAAGATACTAAGGAAGCAAAAATAGAAGGAATAAAAATCACTAAAAGTAGATGCATCTGTTACCACAGTAAGTATGAATGTCTAAAGCTCCTAATTAGAAACATAACATTTCTGTAAGACTGAGTCAAATAATAAAATTCAATCTTGCTGTTTACAACTCGCTTAGGGCAAACAAGAGTAGACAGTCTCGGACTCAGCAGGATACATACACACACATATATATTTGATATATTTGTCTACCCACTTGCATGTGACAGTGTGTGTGTGTGTGTGTGTGTGTGTGTGTGTGTGTGTGTGTAAATAATAATTAAAGAAAAGAAAGTTATCAGCTTGAGAGTGGATGGAGATATCGGAAGGGTTCAGGTAGATGGAAGAAGCTGGAGGCAGGAAGAGGAAGGGACAAAGATATAATTCTATTTCAACAAAAAACATTAAATATATGTGCTTTAATAAGTAAAAAGATGAGTAAAGAGATAGCAAACATTTTTACAAGAACAGCAATACTACTACACTGAAAAATCCTAAGCAAATCATATTTCATAACGATAAAATTAAATTAGTGACATGCATATAAATTAAGAAACATCACGTTTCACATAATTATCCTGAACTGCATGAAAGCCGTCTACCAGGAGGAAAGGCTCTCACAGCCACAATCACAGTAGGAGAGTTTAATTTCTATCTTTGCACTTGGAAGATCAAGTTAATCAAAATCATATGTTACAGATTATTCTGGCGGCAAACCAATAAGCCACTTTAATAGTTACGAAAATTTAGAAACTCTGCAGTGCAAACACAGAACCTGCACCTTGTCCTGTGTGTCTCGCGGGTTCACAATGCTTACAAAGTTGGTCTTCAGGCTGGAGAGCTAGCCCAGCGGTACGGGGGCGCTGCTCCTGCTGAGGACTCCAGTTCAGTTGAGTGTCACAGCAGCTCCAGGGAATCCAACACCCTGGATTTCAAAGAAAGCTGCAAGCTCAGTACACACCTCCACAAAGAGATAAATTCAAATGCTCTTGATATAGCTTTATTTCAAAGCCCAAAAACCTCAATAAGGGCAAAGAATAGAGCTAGCACATCTTATATTCTTTTAATGAAAATCTTAAAAACCTCTTTTCACACCAAAATTGGAAACTTTACCTTATTCAAAGAAACCTAAGCACTTAGATCTTAAGTATCTTTTCTAACATTGCATGGGAGATGATGGTCCCTAGTATGATAGGAACTTCTGAAGAATCCGCTCACAGTCACCCACTGTGGGCCACGGTGACACTGTTGAATATTGTCACTGGGGAGGAGGGGGAATGCCCCTTTGCACACCCACCCCCATCTGAAGTCCCTGCTGCTGCCTTCCAGCCCATCTGGGAATGGCTCCCACAGTGGGAGACCAGACATACAGCCTCCTCCTCCTCCTCCATCTCTGAGGAAGCTGACCTTAACATCTGCTCCTTCACCCAGGCCACAGCTAGCTCACTGGGTAATCTTGATTTCTTAAATTTATTCTTTCAAAATTCTGCCTGGGCCCCAACTTCACAGTAATCTTTTTATTTCCTGTATTTCTGTGTTCCATTTCCTAAAGCTGCAGGCTTTAAACATCCAAGCTGTAGACGGGCTGAACCCAGTAAGAAGAGAATAAAAATACATTTTCAGTGCTATTTACCAAAAATGGTAATATACGAATGTAATTTCTATTATTCAATGTGAACACAGTCTTGGTTTCAAAGAAAAGCAACTGGCTTCAGTGTATCACAAAACATATGAAAACTAGAGCAATCCCAAAAGGTTACATATGATGTGTGCACATACATGTATAAATACACATACAGATGTATATACAAATAACAGTAATAGTTAAAGAAGAGATTCTGATTTGGGAGGAAAAGGCAGGAGTTAAAGGGAAGAGAAGAGAGCAGAGGTGGTGTAGATGCAATTCTCGTCTATGACGTTCTCAAAAAAATTAAAATTATTTTTTACAAAGTATGGATATTAACTCATTTGTAATTGTAAATATAAGTGGTAATACATAATTTGAAAAATACATAAATAATATTGGCATAGCGCTACATCATGCAGCTTTTACTACTTTTATTCTTCTTTTAATTTTTTTGGTAAAAATTGTTTCTAAATTACTCTTCCCATAAAGATGGGAGGGTAATTATTCAATCACACTGAAAGTGGTTCAACATTAGAAACCCACTTCAAATCTCCTTATAGCACTAGAGAAGAAACAATATCTGATACTATAAAAGAGTCATTTTTAAAGAAAATATCCTACTCATCCCAGAAAAAAAAAATGTATTTTGTTAAAAATAAAACATATTTAAAGCTAGCAGCTAGCATGATCTTTATAAATGGAAGTACGCATGTATATAAGATTTATTAGGTATTGTTTTTCCATTTTGGGTACTTTGTATGTGTAAATGTCGTTTGTTTTTCCTGCTAAACCCATAAAGAGTATATTATTACTACCATTCTCACTTTATATGCTGTGGCACTAAGAACAGAGAGTTAGGCTGCTGGCCCGAGTTCAGATAGCTCATCAGGAAGGGCTGGGATACAGGCACAGATGCTTCGACTCCAGAGCCCACCTCTCAGTCTCTGTGCCTTGGAGCCTCTCCCATTGTGCTTTACCTGAGGGAAACCGCACAAAAATTTCATCACTTGCATCGGAACCACACCTACTTTGCCCCTGTGATTTCACAATTATTTCACAGTCATTCTGAAAGCTCTAGCAATTAAGAATCATGGCCAAAAGAAAAAAAAAATCACAAAGAAAAACAAATATACTGAGAAAGAAAATGTATATTTTTTTCCATTATCTGAATGCTGAAACTATTTCCTCTGGGAAATTCAGAATAATCGGTTGAAAATTATTGGAATGAATTAGCCAATATAGAATAGCTAGTACACAGAAGAAAGTTGTCCTGTGTTTCAGAGATTTTCAGTTAGAGAACATAATGAAAAATAGATTCCCTTAGGGATGGCAAGAAAAATATCTGGAATGCCTGGAAACAAGAACAGCAAACAGTAAAACGCTGTGTGTGAGTAAAGGAGAGCAAACATTTTGGGTTTGTGAAATAAAGTAAGACTATAAAAACTAAATTATACGCCATGTCCCTGGAGGCAAAGTTTTTATTACAAAGATCTTGATTCCCAGAATTAATTTGTAAAGATCATATGTTACTATTACAACCCCAATACAGTGATCTGGCTGGTGTCTACCTTGCCCTAGATCTAGCTGTAACTCAGGCCTTCCAGAGGAGGAGTTTTTGAGAGAGAAGGATCAGAAGGGATTGGGGTGGATGAGGTCATGAGGGCAGGATCTTAAGCCAGCAGAAATGTGGCTCGTATAAAAAGATGTTTTCCTCCATTCCCCTGCCCTGCCTCTGCCTCTCCCACAGTGAGGCTGCAGGAGGGGGCCCTGAATGAACATCCCTGACTGTGTTAGCACCTTGACCCAAGACATCCAATGTCCAGACCTGAGAGGAAAGCAATTTCTGTTGCTTAGGTCACTGTGTGTTTTGCTAGGATAACCTCAACTCATTCATATGTCATGCAGATCTTTGTTAAGTATTTAGTAAAATTGTTCTTAAATTCATCTAAAAGACTGGAGGATTAAGAAATCTATTTTAAGGGGGGAAATCACTATATTGTCATGTTTCGTAGTAATGATTTATTTGGGCAAGAATTATCAATTTTCTCAAACTAGGAGGTGAGGATTTGGTGTGTAAAGGGGTATTCACACAACCTCAAAGGATGTCCCCACACACTAACTCCTCATAGAGAGACAATGATAATGTCACAGTGGGATGCCTGACAGTGGGATGCCTGGCAGAGCGCAGCTTCATTCAGGTCTGCCAATTAGCGCTACTATCTGACTGGCAGATGGATCGGCAGGTGAAGGCACCTGCAGTCAAGCCTGGCAACCTGCATTTGATCTCCATCCTGGGACTTGCTGGTGGAAGGAGACAAACAGCTCATGAAAGACGTCTTCTGACTTCCACACATGGGCCATAGCACACACGCACGCATACATGCAAATACAGATGCACACACATTTCGGACAGACGGATAGACCGACAGGTCAAAAATCACTAGCAACAAGATGGTTCAACATGACATTTGTAAGCAGACACTAAGAAGGTAGCACCACATCTGTCACCACCAGCCCCAAACTGAACAATCTGAATCTATTCAGATTATTATGTGTGGCCTACGGTCCCAACACTGGAAGTCAGAGACAGGAGGATTCCCCAAAGCCTGGTGGCCATCCTGCCTAGCCTGAATTAGAGACCTTGTCTCAAGGGAATAGGTGGAGGACAATAGGAGGCAGACAACATCACACACACACATGTACAAACACATGCATGCCCTATACACCACACACATCAAGTTATGAAATACCAGGAGTGTGGGGAGTGTATGAAGTCATGAGTGGGTGTGTGTTATTGACGTGAACTGTAAAAGATGCCGACTATTAGTGTCTGTTAAAAGTCTTCAGGCTTGGTGATAAATACTCTGTACCCCAGAACCTGGGGAAGAGACAAGCAGATGTGTGTGAGTTCAAGGTCAGTCTTGCCTGTACAAGTTCCAGGCCAGCCAGGGGTACAGTGAGACACTGTCTCAATCTCTTTCTCTATCTAGAGTTCACTAGAAAATTGAAGTCTGCATGCCTTGCTAGAGGATAGCCTCTCAGATGTCTGGAGTCCAGGACAGAGCAGGCAAGTGCTCTGAGACATTCCATAAGCAGAGAAAAAAAATTTCCAGGTCCCCAAAGATCCCATAGTGAAGACCCCTTCTTCCTTGTGGGGTGACATGACGCAGCAGCACTCGTCCTCTTGCTTGGATGGACAGCACCCCCGGAAGTTACCGTGCACGGGAGCTGCATCCAAGCCCTACCACCATGAGGAGGAGTCTACAGAGAGAAGTCTGAGCAATGCCAAGTGCCCAATGGGAAAACCAGGTTGAATTTCATTAGAAACCACTCCTTGTCCAACAAAGGATAAACAGCTCAGGGACCAGCTGTCAGTCTTCAGGGTAGAAGGAGACTTGTACAACTAAGTCTCCCCCAGAAGTAGATTTAGAGGTGCTGGTGCAAGCCAGGTCGTCCATTTTAACAATGAGGTAAAAACATGGTAGAGAAAAAAAAATCAGTCAAAGTGATTATTGAAGCCTGGGGAGATGGCTCCGCTGGTGAAGGGCTTGCTCTACAAGTATGAGGACCCGAGTTCAGATCCCCAACACCCACATAAAAAGTCAAATGTGCTGTGTACACCACTAGTCTCAGTGCTGTCTGCGGGCAGAGACAGGCAGATCACTGGCCATCCAGCCTAGCCAGAAAGACCCTGTCTCAAAAAACATAGTGGAGAATGATTGAGGAAGTGTTGGCATTGGATCTCTACATGTACATACACACACTAATGTGCTTCTTTGGCTGATACTACTGTGGACCTGAAAACACCTGAAGTGGCTGCACAGAAGTAGCTGCACAATGTATCTGAGACATGGAAGGAGACGTCCATTTGAAGTATACTTACCACCTACGGGTGATGGCAACACCAGTCTTCTTCCAGGTACACTTATACTGAGACTCCAGTCCGCTTTGTGGTGCATCGCGTCGCGTGAGATCCTGAAGCTTCTGAGCAGAGCTGTCATTGGCTGAGCACCATCAGAAATAAGTGTTGACCGAAGAGCTGCGAAGTGGGTGAGAAAGACATTTGTTACTATAGAAACCGCACTCAGGGGCAAGTCCCAACAGAGAAAAGTGACAGGGACCCAGGGGTAGGACCCATTCTTTCCATTATATTCACATAGCTTAAGAACTAGTTTTTAAAGATTTGTTTATTTTACTTTACATGTACATGTGAGTCTGCACATTGTATGTATGTGAACTATACGAGTACCTGGTGTCCACAGAGAGCAAAACAGAGTATCCTGGGACTGGAGTTACAGATGGTTGCCAGCTGTCCTGTGGGTGTTAGCAACAGAATGTAGGTCCTCTGCAAGAGCAGCCAGTGCTCTTAAGCACTGAGCCATTTGTAGTGAGAATTTTTTTTTAAACACAGCAGTGTTATGGGAATGTGTTTTTTGTTTTAATCCCAGGTGTCGAATATAGGGCTGCTTCAGATTGTCTACCTCAGCTGACTGTAATGTATCTCGTGCTCTGGCAGGGGCATGATTTTGCCAGCTGAGGATAGTTTGTGTTTGGAATTCTGAGGACCCTTGTACATGCCAGAGCCCTGAGAAGGGCCAGAGATGCTCCAAAGAGGCAGCTGCTGTTCCCACTGCTGCTGCCCCTGCTGCTTCTGGTTCCTGCTGCTGCTTTTGCTACTACCGGATTGCTGGATTGCTGTTTGCTGAGTGGCTGGTTGTTGGTATTCTGACAACAAAGATTGGACTTACCCCAAGGAACTTGACAACCCTCCTCAGCAGGAAGTAGTCTAAAGCTATGTATGTCCCCCTTCCCCTTTATCCTTCTTTCTGTCCTATCTAGTGTTGAGGGATTGGAAAGTATTGTGGCGGAGAAGGGTGGTACATATAAGAACCCAATAAAGTTGCCAAAAAGCCCAGTTAGAGCCATTTCTCCAGCCCATTGTAGACATTCTTGAGTGAGTGTTTACTATGTACAAACACTGCAATGCCCGTCAAGAAAAGCAGGGCAGTGCAGAAGACTCAGCTCTCTGCAATCCGAACACCCACGAGGAAAGAATGCACTCTCTCTGACAACAGCGTGCCCCAAAGCCATTTCTGAAACCTTTGGTGACATGGATGACTATAGGATAAGGTTTTGTTTGTCCAAGAAAGACACCTTTTGACCTTCATTTTATTCTTATGGAAGGATATGCATCACACACCTATTCTTGAACAAAGGAATACAAAGGAAGTAAAAACCTATTTTCATAACTATTTTATAACTATTTCAAAGTAAATAAGTAAACTATAGCTAGGGAGATGGTTCAGCTGGTAAAGTGCTTGCTGTATAAGCACGAGGAAGTGAGTTCAATCTCAGCATCCACAAAATACAACAGGAGTTGTGGAGTACACTGGTAATTCCAGCGCTGGAGAGATGGAGACAGGATTCTTTGGGCTTTGTGGACAGCCAGTCCAGCTACATGAGCTCACTCAGGTCAAGAAAGACTTTGTTTTAAAAATAAGGTGGCAAATAATTGAGGCAAGCACCTAACCTCAACCACACACACACACCCACACACACACATACACACACACTCTCACACATATACACACAAACGGTACAATATATATGGAATCTAATGTCTAATGCTCTGCAGTGGAACATTGTGGGTCCTAGCATCACCCAAACCTATCCTGGATCTGAAACCTATGAGACAAGCCATGGTCCCTTCATAAATCATGAAGTAAACATCTATCTTTCTAGAACTTTCTACAAAATATGACTTTCTCCATTTTTTAAGTTCTTCCAACACTTACCAGGACCCACCTCTACTTAATTTTCATGCTTTTTGGCTTTCAATCTTATTATAATATTCAAAAGCTTTGTGTTGAAGCAATCCACCTCTAACAATGAAATGAAGTCACCATGATGGGCTTTAGTGAAGTGTAAGAGTCAGACACAAAAAGAAAATTCCATGTTTGTGTGTATTTGCCCGGGAAGAAAAATGCCTGAAAATTGGTATTCCATCCATGGAATAAAAAGCTCTCAAGATTTCAGAGCTAGAAAGGCCTTGCATTGATTCTTAAATTCCATTGGCCATATTCCCAACAACAAGTATTCTGAATATGCCAGGAGACAGGCAGCAGTGGGAATTTATTACTGGCACAGCAAGCCAATAATAATAAAATAAAGGCAAAGGATTAAGCATTTGCCATGAGCCAAGCCCTGTGCTAAGCACTTTGCCCAGATTACTTCACTGAAGTCTCACAATAATCTCAAGGGGTGGACAATACACTTCCTACTCCATAAAAATAGAAAGGGAGCCTTGCCCGGGACCACAGAGCTAGCCTGATGGAAGATCCAGCACCCTTTTCATTTTCTAGGTACTGAAAGTATTTTCTCTCTATGTAGCCAAGTGTCTCTCTGACTGCTCATCGAAATCCAGCTCCACAGGGCTGTGGATGGTATAGCATGCTTCAAACATCTAGAGTCCATAAAAAAAACAAGGACGCTCCCAGCCCTAGGAAAGGGCTGAATATAGAGAAACTTAAAGTGTGGAAAGGAAATGAGGCCTGACACCAAAGCCACACTCAAAACTAAATGAAGGAAGAAGAGGCCAGTGGGATGGGCAGAGGTCAGATGTGAATCGGGCACTGAAAGGACCCTGAGGCTGCCCTCTGAGAAAGATGGGTTGGTAGCCGGGGGCATCATCCAGGAATCTTCCAAGAATCCGGCCATTGAAATGTATGCAGAAAGTCTGAAAGTCAATAGATCATGCTTAGGAGTTACACGAAATATACCTTAATTTTTCGGGTGTTCAAGACTTAAAGAATAATATGCTGGGAGCCTGCTGAGCTTGGCAGTCCCTGGCATTGTGTTGGAAGGAGACAGCATTTAACCTCTTGGAAAGTGTGCCTTCATCTATCACATGGAAATTAGCCATAACTTCAGCACATTGTATAGCTTAAAGAACTAATGTGTAAAAAATGTTTAGCATGCAGTGAGTAGTTAATTATGTTACTATTAAGAGGGTTTTATGGCTGTTTATCTCAAGAGGGATACGGAGAGGTCCAGGTATCTGAAAGGAAAAGAAGTAGAGGACTTGAAGAAGATGGTTAGTTACTTAACCCACATAAACAGTGACTAGCTGGCCTACAGTTGGGCTTGCTGTGGCTAAGAGATTGTGAAGAACAAAGAGACCTGAGACCCCCACAGCCCAGCATCCAGATACTGCATTTCCAAGACCCAGGTCTTCTTCTCCATAACCCAGGGTCTCTTCTCCAAGTTTCAGGTCCTTTTCCTCTCCATGATAAAACTGGCACACACAAAACAGCTCTCTTGTCTGTCTGGCCCATGCATGTGTTCTGGGTGATGTCCCTCTTACCAAAGAGGGTTTGAAAACCTCTGGGTTTCTTTGATTTTTTTTTTCTTTTCTGTCTTATTTAAAATAGATCCCACACATCCAGAATTTTCAGCTGCAATATGGTACTGGTTGCAGACCGTGAGTATAGCTGTTAGGACTGAAGTGAGTTCTGTTTACAAATATGGAGTCTGAGGTCCTGAAGTGAGCAAGGACCAGCCAGAGGTCATAGAGAAGGTTACTAGTGAACCCCGGAGCAGAACATAAAAAAAACATGGCTTCTAGACTCCTCTTGAGATACAGGGCTACATCAAAGGACAAAGGTTATGCTTTCTTTCAATGATAAGGATGAAGTCAGCAAGAGTTCCTCCGACAGCAAGAGTAGCCTCTGTCTGTGAGTAACCAGACCCACAGAATAAGTAGACTCCTGTGGCCTTGGCAGCTGAGCAATTTCAGCTCCCTGGTGCAAAGAGCCCATTGGAAAGGACACTACTGCTCCCTGTCATTCTCAGACATTAATACATTAGTAAGTGTTCGGGTGTTCGGGAAATACTGGCTGGAATACATTGGGCCTCCTTGGTTTGGATTTGCACTTTCCTCTGGTTCTTTCAAATTAATTCGAACAAAGTAAGACAAGTGTTAAAGTATGGATACTAAGATTAAAAAAAAAAAAAAAAACAGCAAGAGAAGCTAAGAACACCAGATCATCTCCTTGTTATCTGCTGAGTTTTGGTTACTGTGCAGTGGAATCGCTTCAGTCAGTGTAGGGTCCACAGGTGGGCAACGCCAGGCTTCCTAGACACTGGTTATGCATGCAGAGATTCCTCTAGTCACTTGAATCACAACCAGGCCCAGGAATCTGCAGGTTCACCATCTACAAGGGATTCTTGGGCATTCTCAGTGAGAACTGAGGCTGCAGTAGCAGAGAAGACAAGAAACCCCAGACAATCAACTCGTCATGAGGAAGAGCCCCTGCTAAGATGGGAGCAGACCAGGAAAAGATTTCTTCACCATGTTGTCCATTCACATTTATCCCTGGAGTAAAAACAGACATGGACTTCCCTACAACTCCACCCCAACAAAAAAAAATGAAAACGGAAGACTGGGCAGGCATTGTGCTTTATTTGCAAGCTGTCTTTTATGGTGGGCAGTCTTTCCAAAATGTTCATAGTTGTGTTTTGTCCATTCATTTTCAGTTCTTTTGAAGGGAGTTTACTCTCGCTATTTCTGCATCCTGAATACTAAACACAATTGAGGATGTCCTTATAGAGTAAAGCTAGCAGGCCTTATATAGTCATCATCATTCCAAACTGCCCAGAAAAATCATTAGCAAATGATTTGCTAACGTCAGAGGCAAGAGGAAGAGGCAGTGATCACAGATAAATAATAGAGACCATTTGTACCAAGTGAGAAAGCTAGTCAATAGCAAGTCTCTAAAACACTCCTTAATTCTGCCAAAATATACCAGGAACGGTTAATTGCAATCACAGCTCAAATACTTGTTACAATTTGCCTGTTATCTGTCACTATTCTGTAGCATTAAGATGCCATTAAAATTCCCCTAAGTCTTACAAAATCTCAGCAGTCTGAGGCTACCTGTGGAGTAATCATAGAGAGCTCACAAGCATGAAGACTCAGAGGTCTCTCTCTCTCTCTCTCTCTCTCTCTCTCTCTCTCTCTCTCTCTCTTCTCTCTCGGGCATGATGTCATGATGTTTTCACAGGATCTTGCAGCAAGTGTACAGAACTGTGCAGTGATGAGGATGGAGTGGTCTGTAGAGGCATACAGGCATATGTACACAACTGTGGAAGAGCCAGAGCTCCACCTCGGGCATTGTTCCTTGTGCGTCTTCCATGTTATTTGAGGCAGGGTCTCTCCCTGAGTATGAAGTGCACTGATTTGGCTAGACTGGCTAGCCAACAAGCCCCGGCCATCCTCCTGTCTCCACCTCACCAACTCTGAGATTACAAGCCTCATCTACCACATTTGGCTTTTTTACAGGGTTGCTAACAATCAAACTCCTACCCCTTAGTTGAGCTTCTCCTCAGCCCCAGGACTGTGCAACTCGTAAAAGCACTGGTGAAGCTGCTATCGGTCTAGCATACAGAGATTCTCTGAAATCTGAGTGAGTAGATAGGGCCAGAGAGAGAGTTCAGTAGGAAAAGGCAAGGATTCAGTTCCCCAGAGCCCACATATGTGTGGAAGGAGAGAACCCAGTCCACAGAGTCACAGCAGTCCTCTGACCTCCACACTTGTGCTGTGTCACACATGCTCACATCACAGGTCAGCTACAGCAGAAAGTGTATGATTTAGCTTTCCAAGAGTCAGCAAAGAAGGGAAAAGTACTGGACGTTAGGTGAGCTCACTGTCAGGACTCCAGCAACTCGCTGTGCAGAATGAAGCCATGGAGGCTGGGAAAGCAGTGTGGCTGCTCACCTATGTGCCTACACACACAGGACAGAGCCCTGACCCCTCCTCAGCCAACCCGAGGGTCCCCTCCTACTGCCGTGCTGACAGGGCTCACACTGGAGATATTTAATTTGGGGGCCAGAGCTTACTGTTGCCTCATTTTTCAGCTGCCCAAAAGGCAATTTTCCAGACAAATGAATCTGAGCACTGTGGGGATGAAAATGTTTCCAAAATAGATTGCTGTCCCTGACTATCTCCCTAAACCAAGAATATTAAACAGGCAGAGCAATAGTCCCAGATATGGCCATTTCCTGATATATCTGTATACCATTTTCCATGCATGGGAAGCTTTCAGGTGTGATGAATTTATGGGTCTTGAGAGGGGAAGTTATAGTGGGTTATCTAGGTGGGCCAGAACTCATCACAGGAATTCTTCGAAGTGGGACATAGGAAAGTCAGAGTCTCAGGAAGTGATAGAATAGCCTGCCGTGGGAAGCAGAAGTATGGGCCAGAGTAGCTCCGAACTGAAATTTAAAATATGATTCAAAATTTGCTAAGCAAGAAGGAAATTGTAAAAATAAATCATGAAAGGAAAATAACTCTGTATATATGTAGGTATGAATTTTGGGACATGTGAAATGGATTCAAGACGTGTGTCTCATGGCCAGGATGGCAGTATGGAAAGAAACAAGAGGCCGGACAAAACAGTAGAGCTGGGTCACACAGGCCAGTGATGGAGTGTGTGATAAAGGAAACGGTAAGCCCGGGGTGGGTGGGAACGGGAGACGGGGAAGGAAATGTGCCTGGTGCAGGGTTGGTTTCACACCACGTTTGTGGAGAGAGGATTTGGGCAGGAAGTGATGCATCCAGAGCATAGGGACATTGAGTGACTTACGTACCTTGAGGCAGCAGGGTAGGAAAAAGGGCACAGACTTACAGGCTTGAGCAGAGTCTGGACAACTGTCAGCTGATGAAACAAGGAGAGTGGAGACAAAGGTGGAGCCGAGCGCGTTGCAAGCAGGACTCTAGCTTGGGTATTTGAAGAGAGCCATCCATTTTCAAATAGGAGAAGTATGGAGCATGAGTTTAACCGTTTGGGACAGAGAGCAGACAGCTTTAAGTCTAATGCACTTAAAGTCGGATCACCCCTCCAAACTGCAGTTCACAGTGTGTCCTAACAAAATTTCCCAGCTTTGTAAAATGTATGAAACACCTGGAATAGTCCAGACACGGAGAGATCCCATGAAAACACAATGTGTGGAACAGAAAGTAGAGTAAGCCTCCATTGGAATGTGTGTGTGTGTGTGTGTGTGTGTGTGTGTGTGTGCGCACAAGAGCACATACACACACTTATTCACTCATACAGCAAAGACAGAGCATGAAGGAAGCTACTAGCAGCGGCAGTCTCTGGGAAGCTGCTACATGATCGGCTGGTGCCATGCAAGAGCTTGAACATATGCGCGTGCTACCTTTTCAACCCCATTTCAATTTTTAAAAGAAACTTAAAATGCATATCTTCCTTAAGGAAAAGAGATCACGACACAATGTGAAAAAGAAATAGCGACTGTATCAGATACATGCCAATTCCTAGGCCAAAAAATAAAAATAAAAAAAAAAAATACACCTTCACCATAAAGCAGGTACTAAATAAAGAATGATGTCAGTGAACGTGGGGATGAGGTAACAAAGGTAGAATCGGAATGGAAGAGAAGAAGACTTCTTTCATCAGATATAGAATAAATCAAGAGAAAACAAAAAAAAAGGATAATGAGATTTTAAGTCATATTTATGGAAAATAATAAGCTTTATAAGGCATAGTCTATTTATCCCTTTCAAATAAACATGGGAAGTTTATTAAAAATCATCTTCCAAGGCAAAGTAAAAACTGCAATAAATTCCCCCAAGTAAAAAGTATACATGATTCTTCTCTACCCAAAATAAAACAAAAAAAAAAAAATTAGCAATTAGTATTTGAAGAGCAACCACTTGGAAATTAGGAGAAAAAAAATCCCTGGGAGACAACCTAAATTGCAAGGAACCCGAGCTTAAAACATTGAAATGAAAACGACAAAGCCAAGTCAAGGCTCACCATCTGCTTTTATGATAGGTGAATGGCTCATTTACTGTCCTTATGCAACACACACACACACACACACAGACACGCACAGACATTACACACATACAAACACATACACACGTTGAGAAGGAAGGGAGCAATCTTTTCCTTACACAGTTGGTTAAAAATATTTCTTCCTTACAGGTCACCAGTGCATATTAGAATGTAAAAGTGCCCCAAAGGGCTACATCTGAGAAGCTATCCCACTTCCTTGAAAGTGTGATAACAATGTCTCCTTACCAGCAAGCTGAGACAATTTCACAGAGATCAATTTATCATTATGTACACAAAGACAGAGCTAATTGACAAGCTGGCTTCGGAGTAAATCTTGTAAGTAAACATCCTGGGTGTGTGCAAGCTCCTAGCTAAAAGGGTTGTCACATGAATTACTTCGATGATGAATGTTGAAAATTTATAGAGGAGCAGCAACCACAGATCAGCGGCTGATGTCACTCCAGCAGGAACACCCAGCCTAGTCATGTACACGTGCGGGGGAGGCTGACAAAGGCAGCTTATAAATACAATGCATAATGACCTTTTAATGAAATACCTCTACTGCTAAAAGGAAAAAAAAAAGGAAAGAAAGAAAACTAGCCTGGTGTGGCGGCACATGCCTGTAACCCCAGCATTTAGGAGGTGAGGGTGAGAGCGTCAGGAGCTCAAGGTCATCCTTAGCGCCATAGTAAGTTTGAGACTATCTTGGAATACATACGATCTTGTCCCTAAAAGCCAAAATATAAACATACACACAAGCAAACAAAAACACTACATTGAAAAAGATTCCGAGATTAAAAAGAGCCACTTCCTGGCTCTGCCTTACAGCATTGTGTCAAAGAAATTAGGGTTTTGTTTTGTTTTGTTTTGTTTTTGTTTGGTTGCTTGTTTGTTTTTGACTCCATTTCCTCACCAGAGGGGATTGACATGAATGATCCCTTCTGTGCCATCACAAACAGTGATTCCTCTTTTCTACAGATTCGAGTTGATACAAGTCATTTCAGGTATGTACAATAAATTCAGGTGTAAGTCATTCTGTCTGGAGAATGACTGCTTTATGAAAATCACAATGGCTGAGACCAGATCAGAGGGCAAAGCACTGGTTCAGATGGTCTAGGCGTGCTGGGTCTTAGCGTGGTCTAGAGCAGTTTTCACCTCACAGCAAAGAACAAAGCGAAGAGGGCGATCCATTTAACCGCTGAGCCACTGAACAGCCTATACTATACTGAAGAAATCTGAAATTTTGTTTTGCTAAAATTCAAGCTAAAACCTGAGTTCTGAGCGTTTTACATCAGCATTTTAATTACTCCGCTTGTTCTGTTCTTCACCTTTCAGTTTGATTTGTTTTAATTCAGCTAACAAGTCATTATTGAAGCAGTATATGGTATGTTAATTTGGCAGATTCCGTAGCTGTCTTCTCCTTTCCAAGATGATTTATCTTTCTTTAGCAATAAGTATTTCTAAAGATGTTCATCAAAGCTTCTTCAATGTAAAACACATTTCATCTTGTTTGCTTTCATTCTTTTCCTGTTTCTCCTTTCCCTTAATCCTTATCCCGATTCCTTTTTTAGTTTCCAGTGTTTTGAGTCACCATTCTCCAGTGAGGAGATCGTGTCCCCTGGAATATGCCAGGGGTACACTGTGAGTTTCAGGCAGGTGTGTCATTTTCTGCAGGTCATTGCTTTGTCAAAGACTCAAGTCGGGAGGCCTAAGTCCTCTCTTTTTGCCTCAATGTGCAAGTCTTTGCCCATCTTAGATTTCAACTTTCTCATCAGTTATTTAACACACACACACACACACACACACACACACACACACACACAGTGTGAAGGAGGAAGTCTGGACATGCTTTTGAAAGCCAAACAATGGGTAGAGTGTCCAGGTGAGGACTGGGACAAATGGCCGTGTCCTTGATCCAGCCCAGGAGAGCAGCTGTGGTCTAGCCTGTCAGCACTCAACGCTGATTTCATTTCCTCCAGAAACATGCAAAATGAAGAGTTTTTATGTAAAACTGGCACCTTATTAAACGTTGGCTGCTGGTTCTTTATTATATATATGTATATGTATATGTATATGTATATGTATATGTATATGTATATGTATATGTATATGTATATATACGTGGACACGTTCGTGTCCATGTTCATATTGGTACATATTTTGCATATGTGTTTGCAGGCCAGAGGTCAGCCTTGGCTATTGTACCTCGTGATATTGCTCACCCCGCATGTTATGACAGGGCCTCTCACTGGCCTAAAACTCATCAAGTAGGCTGAGCTGGTCGTTCAGCAAACCCCAAGGATCCTCCTGTCTCTACCTCCCCTGCACTGGGGTTGTAAGGTGGAGTTGCCACACTCAGGATTTTTGAGGTTTTATGGGGCTTTTTTTCTTCTTGGGTTCTGGGAATTGAGTTCAAGTCTTATGTTTGAACAGCCAACACTTACCGACTGGGCAATGCTATTTTCCTCGAGCCCCCAAAGCAGCCTGTAGCACAAAGGGTTACTGCCTCTTAGCTGGAAGAACCCGAGTCACTCTTTCCTGAAGGGTCCCTGCAAGTGAACTCAAGTTCATTCATAAACACAGCAGGAAAACTCTTATATTACCAGTAACAAGCACACATGAGGCACTGACTGTGAGCAAAACAGGTGCTCCTTCCTCAGATGTACCCAAACACATGCTCCCACCCCTTCTCTGATGGTCACATGCCCTAAGGAACTGTCACATGACAGTTTGTTGTTGTTGAGAACTTGGCCTGACATCCTGCACTGTGACTCAACCCCACGCTGGAGATGTTCCTTTCTGGTCCCTTCTCACGGCACACATCATGCTGGCAGCTCTCCCTCGGTGATGACTTAGGTCAACGTCCAACAGTCTCAGCAGATTATAGCCGCACTGACACCAAAAGCAAACAGGTCTTTCTCTTTTGTAAACTCCCAGCGTTGAGTTTAGGGCCTGTTTCATGCATAGCTTCCATACCATTAAATCGCAGAGCAGAAACACAGAACCCCACATGGCCTGCATTTGGAACCCATTTAACAATGCGCTTTTTATCATTTTCCAGAAATATCAAGTCTCCAGACCAGGAGGTGGCTACTGCGGTCAGATCCCAAGAAGAGGGAGGTCATGACCCCAAAAAAAGGTTCATAAGAAAGTACCAGGGTTAGGCAGAAGGCAAAGCGTGAGAAAAATTTTAGGCCAGGGCTTTACTGTGGTTACCACAGGAACTGATGGCAGTGATGCAAGGGGGTGATGCTTGGAGCCAGTCCATCTGGGCTTTGGAGCCTGGGGGAAGGAGGGTGGCTCCGTCTGTTTGGTGACTGGTTCTGGGGAACTAGGGCAGGCAGTAGACGAAGAGTAAGGGCTCAGTCAGAAGAAGGTGCCTAGGTTCTGGTTCTAGATTTGCTGCTTAGCACATAAAGAAGACTCAGTTTTGCTTTCTGCCTCCAGGAACTAGCTTTTCCTGAGAAGGGTAATCTTCCCAGAGTCCCAGCAAGGCAGGTCCTACCACACACACAGTGAAACACCAAAATGATAGAATAAAAAGGCATGATTGGAGATGAGGACGAAGCTTAGCTGGTGGAACGCTTGCCTAGTGTATACAAACTCCTACGTTCAACCCCTGGCCCTACATAAACTAGCCGTGATGGTGCATGCCAGAAATCACAGTACTTGGGAAATTTGGGAATTCAAAGTCATCCTTTGCTAAGTGATGGGTTTGGGGTCATCCTGTACTACATGAAACCCTGACTCAAGATTAAATAAATAAATAGGGCATGGTCAATATCAAGGGGATGTTCACACAGCCAAGAAAACATAGGCAGCGCAAATTGGACTAAATGGGTTTTTAAAAGAGAGAGAAAACACAAAGTGAGGTGGTTATATATGTAATCACGTAGGCAGATCTGTTGATAGGTAAGAGTTTCCAGAGCCATTCCTTGAGACAGAGGCGGAAAGAGTGGTTTTTAGAGAGAGGCTGGCATATACAGCAAGCACACACACTACAAGAGGCGACGAGCAGAGGGCAGAGAGCTCCCTTCTTCTTGGACCAATGCCCCCAGGCAGAGATGGCAGGACCAATGTCCTTGGCAAATGTGTCATGCATGGGGTTCCTTTTCCCTCAAATACAGGAAAGGAGCCCCAGAGGCTTGATTCCTCCAGCTTATGGAGCCTCTCTGGAGGTCCGGCAGGCTGGCAGTCTCTGGACTACGGCTGCCTCGGAGGAGTTTCAGCTACGCTCAGACATTTTCCACACAGTGACCCAGACATGACATCGGCTCCGTCTCTAATTTCCACAGACCCCCCCAACAGTTGACAACAGCTGTCTCACACAAGCACAAGCCAACATGTCGGAGGATTTGTGAAGAGACAGATGAAGTGCCCAAGGAGAGGCAGCCAGAAAGACCTCTGATGACGTCACTGCCCTACCCGCCATCTCTGACCGCTACTGTCCTGCCACCTGCCCACAGGAACCACCGTGTCACCGTAATTTCTTCATTGCACACGTTCAATTTTTCCTTGGCTTCTTTCACATTTTTTTTCTTTGTTTTGTTTCATTTCTTTGTGTGTGTGTGTGTGTGTGTGTATTGTGTGTGTGTGAGAGAGAGAGAGAGAGAAAGACAGGGTCTCCTGTAGCCCAAGCTGGCCCGGAACTCCTAATCCTCCTGCCGCAGCCTCCCGGGTGCTGGGGTTAAAGGCCATTCCATCATACCTGGTCACATGACTTTTCCCTAATTGTTCTTCTTGGTCCACGCCAGTCCCCGCCTCCGCCCAGAACACGGCTCCACAGACCTCAAGCACCCTCTCATCACCCTTGTTCCCTTTAGGGATTGAGTCACTGTCCACTCATACATACATGAATGCTCCCACGCCAGCAGCTTCCCCGAGACATGCTTCCTCTTTCAGCGGAGGACTATGGCCTGGCATCCTTAACAACACATGACAGTGTCGAAGGCCAAATAGCTGAGATAGGTCAGACCCCACAAAGGGAGCAAGAGGAGACTGACACAGAATGATAAATGAACAAATTGAGTAATTACCCATCGTTTCCTGTTTCCATTTACGCTGAGGCACACCAAGTGTAGCGAGAAGGATTTGAAGTCACCTATATTCAGCGTTTCTTCAGTTTGCTTAGGTCCAGACTGTGAGAAGGGGAGGCAGCTGTCTCAGCCTTAGTCACAGAAAGAAAATATGGGGAATTTACATTGAATTCGGCTCTTTTTTCCCCCTCTTTTCTACAGAAATAAAATTAGCATTAAAAAGAAAAACCCTCAACATTAGACATTGACTGATCAGACAAACATCATCTCCTCGGCCTCAGGCCCAGCTTATGACCTGAGGGGAAGATCCAGCTTGGGGGATGGGGAAGAGATATTTCCCTATGAAGACTGTCTCATGTCACGCTTGACACTGAGCAGTCTCTGTGCTTGGGGCCTCACCAGCTGGCCAGATTGACTGTTGTTTTAATCTTTTTTTCTGAGCTAATATAATGTGGTTTTTGTGTGACTCCACTATGTCTCGGCGTAGGGGAGACAACGTTTGAACTCATGGTTCTCAAATGGGAGGGCAATCATCCAACTTCGTTTCTGGTTCCATGCGTGATGGCGGGATGAGCATTCTCTCTCCAGGTAAAAGTTTTTAATCAAGGTGGAAAAGACCAGTAATTTTCCCCCGGAAGGACAGAAGCCCACAGCCCACCTAAGTTAGGAGCTGTTTGTGTGGAGGCCATAGAAGCTTGGTAATTATTTTTAGGAGTACATAACTGTGTTTAAGGAGCTGTAAAGTGTTCTGTTGGTGGAAAGGGGAAAAACAAAAGACAGGGAGTAAAACAAAGAAATAGAAAAACCAAATTTGTCTCGGGAGTTTTGATACAGTATTATTCTCAGAAGAGGAGGAGGGAAGGGAACGTGGACCAAGGAACAGGAGGAAAGGATTCCTTCCATGCGGGCTGTGGAGGAACAACTAGAGTCTTAGTCCATCAGTCCTGGGAGAAACAGGCTCGGGACTAGGCAGCAGCTTGGCTAGTTCTCTTGGGCGAGATATGTTGAGATGACAAGAGAGCCTTGGAGTCTAAGTCCTCAGCCCAGTGCTCACCTGCTACCTACATGTTTCATGCGTGTGTGTGTGGTTGGGGCTTGCTGGGGAGTCTTCACCATACTCCAACTCGGAGCACTTGCTTTGGGAGAGCAGCTTGGGCTTCTCACTGCTCCCTAACCACTCTTGGAAGGGAGCAGAGGTTAGAAAGAGACCCAGGCTTCAGCCTCAGGTCAGGATCTCAATGCCAACACTCGTAGCTTTGCTCAGGAGGCCTGAGTCTCCTCAAGATAAATGCACCATCACACCTGCCCGGCCCAACTGTGAAAGCTGAGAGAAGATCAAGGCAGACAAGGGCAGATGGACTCTAATTAATAGTTATGGAGGAAATGCCTGATGGAAGTGGGGCTGTGACTGTCACTGTGAGCTTTATGGAAAGGGATCCTCCAAAAGGAGCAGAGGAGTCATAGCGATGGGCTTTGGGGTCTGTGCTCACTAGTTTGGATGTTGACTTGACACAGCCTAGAGTTATTTGAGAAGAGGGAACCTCAATTGAGAAAATGCTTCCATAATATTAGCATGTAGGCAAGACTGGGATATTGTTTTAATTAGTAATTAATGTAGGAGAGTCCAGCCCATTGTGGGGGTGCCACCCCTGAAGAGGTGGTTCTGGGATGTATAAGAGTCAAGCTGAGCAAGCCACAGAGCATAAGGCAGTAAGCAGCAGTCTTCCATGGCTCCTGCTTAGTTTCTACTATCTTCCCTTATTGATGGAGTATGGCATGAGAGTGGTAAGCTGAAATAAACCCTTTCTTCCTCAAGTTAGCTTGGGTCATGGTGACAGAAACCCTAAGATTGTGTTATTCTGTATGCAACTTGCCATGCTTGCATAAGAAGGGCCTCAGAGGCCGGATGCTTCCTTAGAAAGGGACGGTGGGCCAGTAGCTGAGACAAGTCTGGTGGGACAACATTCTCAGATGTGGTATTCAGAACTTCCCCAAAGTGGGCACCACCCACTATGTGCCTGGCTTCAGACTATGTTAAACCCGCAGATCAGATACCCAGCAGATTTACAGTCATTGGGTTTCAAGCCATCAAGGGCAAGAACCACAAAATAACTTTTTGTCAACGGGTGTGGCACCAATTGATAGAAACTGATAGGGGATACTGGAACATATTTGGATTGACTGTGTCATCTAAGGAGCTGATTGGTATGTCTGCCTATGTTTTCAAAAACTATGTACACCTTTAAAGACTAACCTCTTCCTCTCCCTTTGTCTTCTTCTTCCTCTGTTCCTCTCTTTTCCATGAGATTTATAATTGACTTAGCTCTTGTGGCATAAGAAGTGTCAAAGCTCTAAGCCAGTCTCAACAGATCAGCCTCCTTGTCTGTCTTTAGTTCCAATGTGTCTCCGACCCAAAAATCTGTGCTGTGAACAGATTGAACAGATTGGATTAGGTGGCCATGTGGGGAATCTAACTGGCCACACTTGGGAGAGCCAGACTGAAGCCTTCTGCCTTCGGGAGTCCCAAAACAGAACTCATGTCAAACTCTCAGCAGATGACCCAAAGAAAAATATCAAAATGACTCCTTAGAAACCCCACCTTTCATGTCCTTGGATCTTTAGGAACAAGATGTCTGAGATCTCTGGCTATCTCCCCTTTGTGTGATCTATACGCTAGAAAAGCGAAGCACAGCAGCACAATGTGCTGATCTGGGCTTTAACTATTTCACAAGGCAAGCCTCATGTCCATGCAAAGATGTGTGTGTTCCTTCAGCTGCACAGCCTTGGACTTAACATGACTGGGGTGACGAGTCAATGAAGACAGGACAGACATGCAGACACAAGTGAAAAAATAAAAAAAAAGACTAGATTGGGTGGGCCTTGCTCTCCAATGGAGGCATACCAGCAGCCCAGAAATAACAGAATGATGATAAATGTACACAGTTCAGAGGTTTCAGTGACAGCAGTTTGTCATAGGATTCTTTCTCCTTTGATTAGATGGCAATCATGACTGTAGGATTTTTTGTTCCAATTTTAATTACTGAATCATATCACACATCACACAGTAACTATCTCTATACTTACATCCATATATGTACATATGTTATTAATACAGTGAATACAAGTTAAAGAGGCTGCATCAAAACCCAATGTTTCAGAAATAGGTTGAGTGAATCTGTACTGATAAAATAGCAAACCAAACCGGTGCTGGGAGGGAACTGGGGTCAGGGTTTGAGAGCAAAACTGTTTCAGGTGAGAGGCCAAACCATGTCTGTAGAGGAAACAGTGACTCAGGTGAACAATGGGACAGGTAGTCACAAGCAAGATGCATCAACAGCAGAAGACCATGCTGAGTTGAAGTTTCAGGGACAGTCTGGGAGTCTGCTTATAAGTCTTTGAGAATAGTCTTTGAGCGGGCTATAGGATGATAGGCTGGTGTGGGGCCATGCCATCACAATGCTAGGTGTCCAGCATTCTGTGTGGTCCGGGTGAGGCAGTTACACCCTTCCCTTGATCTAATAAGTTCCTTTGCCTAGTTTCTCTGGTGTGATTTTAATACACTCATGGGCTACCATACTCCCAGTTCAACCTGATAAACTTATAGGGTGGCTCCCTTTATCCTCCCAGGCATAAGACATTTATCAGCCTGTGCTTGCTGAGTAGTTCCTGAAAGATGATACATCCATCTTTCTCCCTCAACACTGAATCAAAAGCTGCTTGAAAATGAAGTCTCCTAAGGCAAGGCACAGCCATTAAAAAAAAAAAAATCACTGTTTCATACATACCCTGATCTCCACAGTCATGCTAGCAACAAGTAACTTATTGTCTCAGGCTTTTGTATAACTAGTATTAACACTGAGGGATTAGAAAGTGTAAAGCCAAGTGCACTCGGAAAGGTTGAAGAACAGTGGGAGACAAATCTAGTCATGACTGGTCACCTTCATAGCATTTCTTATAATCTGTGTCTTCATAAGAGTAAGGACCTTTCTAACAGCTAGAATGTAACCTGTAGCATGGAGGTGGAGGTAGGGGTTACATGAAATTTAGGAGTTTGCTTTGCAAGCCATCTTCTTAGAGCCTTTACTCTCCTCTGAGCATCTCCAAGGCTGATGATAAAGGGCACCTTCTGCCAGCCATGTGATGAGGGAAGCCTTTCTTTTTCAAGGAATGTCTCAACAGGCTAGAACACTAATACATGCCTCTTGGAAACACAGGGGAAAGCTGAGAGTAACCATTGCATACTCCACATGCAATGATTCACCCCTATCACCTCCCTTTCCTGCACAGGCATACCTGGCCTCTGTGATATAATGATGTCTTCCCTCTACCACAACAGGGAGACTCCTAAAAGCAGAGCCATTTCTGATTGGTCTTAATAATCTTCACACTGGCAAGTAGAATGTCTTGCATTCAGTAGACATCCATGTGTTTGATGAAAAGATAAATAATCACATCTAACCCATTTCCATGTAAGAGTGACAGAAACTGATCCCCTCCTCCCCTCAAAATGAAAAGAAATCAATGAAGATAAAATTGTTGGGTTGTTTAGATGGTGGTGTGGAAAACCAGACAACGCCTGGCTCTCCCATGAGAGTCAGTTTGTTGATACCAGAAAGGGTGAAGAGAAAGAAAAAGAACAAGTCTCAGAATAGGACAGCTCTTATGACTGAAGGGATCATCCATTTCACATGCAATCAAAACAAACAAGCAAACAAAACAGAAAAGCAAATGGTGACCAGGAACTGGAGATACTGGAACTTGTGTGCACTAATGGCAGGAATGTAAGACGGTGCAACCAAAAGAGTAATTACAGTGGTAGAAAAAAAAATGATGATTTCTTTTAAAAGTAACAACAGAATTTCCATATGATCCAGCAAATCCACCTCTGTGTGTATCCCAGAGTATGAAAGCAGAGTACTGAAGACATGTTTGTACGGCCGTGCTCCTAACATCATTCATAATAACCAACAGTGGGAGGTGACCTGGAGGTCTACTGAAGGGAGAATAGCTGCAGAAAGCAGGGTCTACACATTCAATGAATCACTCGTTGGTCAGCCTTGGAAAGGGAGGAAATGTTGCCATAAGCTGCAACACAGATAAACCCAGAGGACAGGACACTAACTAAAATAAGCCAGTCAAAGGAGAAAAAGTATGAACAGTCTTCTTTCTGCAAGGTACCTAGAGTGGTCAGCTCAAAGCGTCAGACAAGAGCGTGTGATTTCCACTGTCTTTCAGGGGCAGGGAATAAAGCACCATTGTTGTTTCAAGGTATGTAATTTCAGTCCTTCAAAGGGAAAAGCATCTGGGCATTAGTTACATAACACCATGGAACCGTGTATTGAAAACAGACAGATGCTAAATTTCATGCTGTGTATATTTTATCACCAATTCAAAGAAAATGAGGAATGTTGAAGACACACGAGCTAGAGCCCAGCATCTTATTAACTTACTTTTCACTTTATCTGTGTGTGTGGAGGTAGAGGAAAATTTGCAGGCATTGGTTCTGACCTTCTATCCTCTGGGTGCTGAACTCAGGTCATAGGCTAGGCAGCAAGACGTTCTACCTGGGGGCCTAGCATCTTCATATAAGAAGCAGAGGCTTAAGGATGCCTCTCAAGGGTGTCAATCCTGCAGGTTCAAATCCTACCAAGACTGTAAGTTCAAAGAGCCATGTAAATGTCATCGTGAAGTTTTTCTAAGGAAATATCAATCCGTTATTAGAGTCTCCTTCTCCTACTTGGAAATAAAATAGGACTATCAAATTTGGAAGAGCCAAAGAGCAGTTGGCTGTCAGTCCTGAGCTCCCTCTTCATACTTCCTTCTTACAACACCTGCTGCTTATCTGGGGACTTCCTCCCCGACTGGTGCCCAGGCTCTCTGGTAGGAGCAAGCCCTTGAAATGCCCCATCCTGATGCATCGGGGTGCACCAGACCTACCAAGGGGTGATACAGCAGAGAAACTGCAATTTCCATTGCCTGCCTGTTCTCTGGATCCATTTCCAGCAATCTCGGTGAGAGCTGACATCAAAACCATGACTTTTATCCAAATCTAGGATAAATCAGCACCAGCTGCTGACTTCCCTGGCCAAGGCGCAAAGCTGCAGTCATGAAACATGAGGAGAAACAAAGGCCAGGAGGCCAGACTGGCGCATGGGTGTCTGCGAAATATCCCATTACTTTTGAACGGAGTCCCCTGTGTGTTGACTGGGAGGAGCCTCAGCCATGGGCGGAAGCACCAGGCTTCCAGGGGGAATTCAGCAGCTAAGTCCTCCACAGGGGGCTCATTGCTCCTCTCACAGTTCTCCTGAGGTCAGGAGGATTTGCCTGTGGGCAGGAATGTCTACTAAGAACAAACCACTTTGGTAGGGTGTGGCTGGCAGTCCCACTGTTCTCTAGAAAAAATGGGAAGGCTAGGTCAGCTCTGCCTGAGTTACCAGACAAACTCCATGCCTATCTCTGTCTGCTGGTTCTGCCCTCCTGCCTTCTGGAAGATGGACTGGTAAAGTTTTAGGACCATCTGTGAGTGTGTGTGTGTGTGTGTGTGTGTGTGTGTGTGTGTGTATGTATGTGTGTGTGTGTGTCTGTGTGCTTGTATGTGTTTGTGTGTTTATGGGTATGTGAATTCATATATATGAAGAGGCCACATAAGGGTGTCAGGATTCCTACTCTATTACTCTCTCCCTTATTCCCTCCAGTCTCTCATAAAATCTTGAGCTTGCCAATTATTGGTTTGGCTAGGCTTGCTGGCCATGGATCCCTAGAAAACCCTGCCTGGCTTTTACATGGAACCTGAGCCCAGGTCCCTGTGTTTGCACAGCCATCTTGTCCTCGGAGCCATTTTCTCAGTCTTATCAAGTCTCTCCAGATGTCTCTCCTGTATGAGTTGTCTGCACTTTTCCTTACTTTATCTCATTTAACTCTCATTCCTAAAATGAGTGATGGTCGATGCAACACAAGTAGCTGCCCCACTGTACAGACGCCAAAGCTCAGACAACTCAAAGATCCGTTCCAGAGTCTTGCAGGGGATGTCACTGGCAGATGCAAGATAAAATCAACCTTTTCTTTCTACCAGTGCCCACTGTTGTGGGCACATTTGTGTGCCCCTCACACTTGACTAGAAGTCAGTGAGTGACCTTGAAGATGATAGTCAAGTGACTTGCAATTGAGAAATACAATTACCCAACACAGTATCATTAGTTTATGAGGGCATTGTGAAAGAAGCCTTTCAAGACTCCCTAGACCTCTTGTTTGCAACGTGAGCTGTCTGCTAGAGATGCTGTGGCAGGAGCCATCTCACAGGACAGCTGTAGTGCACACATCCAGTTAACAATAAGACATTCATTTCTGTTGCTGTCCAGCCACTAAAAAGAAGTTGATAGAGAAAAAGAGCAGCATGAAATTCAGCAATGTCCTACTAACTTTGAAAGCTGAGCACTTAACTAACCCTGGCTTTTTCTAAAACTATACTAGAAAATTGTCTTCCAGCGCAAAACCCATCTAGGCATACATCCAGCTCTGGGTTTGGTACCGATGATGCTAGTGCCCTAACCCCCTGCCTGGCCTCTTCCCAGACGCAAAAAGCTTTTGTCTACCTACAGCCATTTGCAACTCTGGGCAACAGCCAGTCCAGAGAAGGAGACAGGATGATTTTGGGGGGCTGGGGGTAGGAGGAAGGCTTGGCTTCTCTGATGTATATGGTCAGCAAAAACCTGTGCACCTGTCCAGTATATGTGCTCCCATGTACACACACACACACACACACACACACACACACCCCACACGCACGAACACATGAACATACATGCCTGCACATGCATAAATTAGATAGTCGGAGCACACAGTTCAAAGAAGTCAGACGCAGATTAAAGATCAAGTAGGTCATACAAATAAGAGTCTATCCCCTTCCCCTGGATGAGAGTGAACTTCAAGCAAGAGGGAAGAAGTGATTTCGAAAGCCTCTAGTTAGAAACTGCTTTGTCCTCTCATTCTACCCTAACGTCTCAGCATTTGATGGGCTTCCCATTATGTCTTACTGTAAGCACTCTTTTTTGAAGGGGAGACACCACCACGCACATTAAGTACTATTTTATGTAACGGGGGGAAAAAGCCACTTCCAGGTAAATTTTGACATGTTAGAAATGATAGAATAATGGACATCCATTTTAAAGGTGGAAGGAGGAGAGAAGGCCACACAGCTAGCAATGGGCCTCAGCTGCAAATCCAACTCTATCCAATCTCAAGGTCAACTCTTTTTACAAAACAAAAGCTTTATGTTCCATGCACTAAATTCAATCTCCTAGAACAAACTAAGTAAATAAATAGCCATCCAGAACCTACTAAACTTCTCATCTAACAGAACCCATTGCCTCTACAGAGAGCAGCAGCAAAATCAGGCGATGCCCCTTACCAGGACTGGCTTCTGCCTCTCTGGGCTACATAGTGAAATTCTACTGTGTCACAGCCTGACCTCATGACAAGTCTGTGTAACAAGGTAAGCACTGAAATTTCTTGTTTTTCTGGCACAGAAGACCAGCATTCACAACAGATAGGAACTGATGGTGTTCAGGAGCTAGTGAACAACCTTCAATGAGTGCTTCTCTGCACTGTGGATGTTTGCCAGCACCCCAGCTCCACGCTCACGGTGTTAATCCACAGATAGTGCCCCAAATCCTCCCAGGTGCCCTCAGTTAAGAACTGGTGTGATATACAATCTTCAGCCTCTTTAAGACTTAAAAAACATTTTCAAGATGTCGCCTTAGCTTCACATCAGCTTTGAGAGTACAGGCATTACTTTCCTCCCATTTAGAAACAGGATAAAGAAACCAGGAGTGGTGGGAGGGGAAGACAGGAGGATTAGGAGTTCAAGGCCAGCCTCAGCTACATAGAGAATCTGAGGCCAGACTGGGCATGAAGTATATTAACAACTCTACAGTATGGCTAAACCAGCCCACCGAAAAGTAAAACCCTACCCTCATACACTCAGAAGGTATTTATTCCCATGGTGATGTAAAGTATCCTGCAAAATCATAAAGAGACTCAAAAGAAAAGAGAGCAAGCAACACAAGTTTGATGTGCTTAAAGTCCATTTGGGGAGAGATCCAAGATGGTGGCACCAAGCACCCAGGGCATCTGAACAGCAGCTCAGCAGTGAGAGCAGAATGACCAGCCTGTGGTACTGTGGACCCCAAAACCCCGAAGACTGTGATTCTCAGGTGAAAGGAGAACCCACAGGGAAATGTGAGGGTCCATCATCAGGCCGCCCAACTAATACCAAGAAAAATCCCTGGGCTCCCGCCAGGCACTGCCTCAGCCATAGGCCAACCATCCAAGCCCACCATCTGTGGATACATTCCTGGTGCCAGCTGTTGGAGGCTCCGACTTTAGGTGTTCACTCTCACTGTCCTGTGGAGACCTTGCTGGTACCAGCAGCTCTAAGTTCTAACCTCCAGTGTTCACTCTCACCATCCTATGGAGTAGCTACCTTTTTGTATAGGGTCGGGGGCCAAATCCAAACTCAAGGCCCACTCTCACCATCCTGGGTCAGCGAGTGGCTCCCACTGCAGGGCTCCTGATGCTCAAGACCCAAAGAAACGTCCCCAGAT
Organism: Meriones unguiculatus; assembly: GCF_030254825.1. Classification (NCBI taxonomy): domain Eukaryota; kingdom Metazoa; phylum Chordata; class Mammalia; order Rodentia; family Muridae; genus Meriones; species Meriones unguiculatus. The sequence goes on along the minus strand of NC_083361.1, from coordinate 71,062,095 downwards.
GCTGCTTCTAGGCTCACCCAGTCTCTCTAAGGAGACCAACAGGACCTCTGAGCTCACAGGTCCTCTAAAATGTCTGCACCCAGCAAACGCAGTGTCTGAGCAAACTGCCTGGGCTCACTAACCTCAGACCAAGAAAGCCAGGGGCTGGACAGCTGACTCCAGGACTTCCCTCTGCAGAAGGAAGACTCCTGAGCACCTGAGGAAGTTAACCACACCCAAACACAGGATATAAATAATTTCACTACTGCAGAACCAAAAGTAGATCAGCCACAAAGATAGACATTACCTGTTTGTAAAGAGCTGGAAAAAGGTTTTCCAAGCAAATGGACCGAAAAAACCACGCTGGAGTAGCCATTCTAATATCTAATAAAATAGACTTTCAACCGAAATTAATAAAAAGAGATGAAGAAAAACACTCCATGCTCATCAAAGGAAAATTTCACCAAGAAAACACCTCAATTCTGACCATCTATGCCCCAAATACAAGGATACTCATATTTGTAAAAGAAACATTAATAAAGCTTAAACCACACATAGATCCCCACACATTCATAGTGGGAGACTTCAACACCCCACTCTCACCAAATGACAGGTCAATGAAATAGAAACTAAACAGAAATAATGACAAAAATAGATGTCATGAATCAAATGGACCTAACAGACATCTAGAGAACTTCTCACCCAAACACAAAAGAATATACATTCTTTTCAGCACCTCACAGAAAATTCTCCAAAACTGACCATATAGTTGATCACAAAGCAAGCTTCAACAGATACAAGAGGATTGAAAGAATCCCTTGTATCCTATCAGACCACCATGGACTAAAGCTGGACCTCAACAACAACAGAAATAGCAAAAAACCCTAAACACAAATGGAAACTGAACAGCTCTATATTCAACTACAACGGGTCAGGGAAGAAATAAAGAAAGAAATTAAAGACTTCCTAGATTTCAATGAAAAACTTTTGGGACACAATGAAAGCTGTGCTAAGAGGAAAGTTCAATGTACTAAGTGCCTTCATAAAGAAATTGAAGCCATCTCATAACAAACAACTTAATGGTAAACGTGAAAGCTTTAGAAAAAAAGAAGCAGACACACCCAAGAGGAGTAGACAGCTGGAAATAATCAAACTCAGGTCTGAAATCAATAAATTAGAAACAAAGAAAATTATTTAAAGAATCAACAAAACCAAGAGCTGGTTCTTTGAGAAAATCAACAAGATAGACAAACCTTTAGCTAAACTAACTAAAAGACAGAGAGACACTATCCAGATCAACAAAATCAGAAAGGAAAAGACACACATAACTAAGGAAATCCAAAGAATCCTTAGGTCTTATTTCAAAAGCCTATATACCACAAAATTTGAAAACCTAAATGAAAGGGACAATTTCTTTTTTTAATAGATTCCACTTACCAATGTTGAATCAAGATCAGATAAGTAAATGAAATAACCCTATATCCCCTAAAGAAAGAGAAGTAGTCATCAAAAGTTTCCCAAACAAACAAACAAATAAAAGCCTAGGCCTAATAATTTCAGTGTACAATTCTACCAGACCATCAAAGAAGAGCAAACACCAATACTCTTCAGCATGTCCCACAAAATAAAAACAGAAGGAACATTACCAAACTCATTCTATGAGGCCATAGTCACCTTAATACCTAAAGCACACAAAGACTGAACAAAGAAAGAGAATTTCAGACCAATCTTCATTATGAACATTGACACAAAAATACTCAATAAAATACTTGCAAACCAAATCCATGAACATATCAAAGATATAATCCACCATGACCAAGAAGGCTTCATCCCAGGCATGCAGGGGTGGTTCAATATAAAGAAATCCATCCGCACAATATATATATAAAAAAAAAACTGAAAGAAAAAATTCCACATGATCATCTCCTTAGATGCTGAAAAAACATTTGACAAAATCCAGCACCCATTCATGTTGAAAGTCTTGGAAAGATCAAGGATACAAGGCACATACCTAAACATAGTAAAGGCAATATACAGCAAGCGTATAGCCAATATCAAACTAAATGGAGAGAAACTTAAATCAATCCCACTGAAATCAGGGACAAGGCAAGGCTGCCCACTCTCTCCATATCTCTTCAACAGAGTTCTTGAAGTCCTTGTTAGAACAAAAAGACAATTAAAGGAGATCAAGGGGATTCAGTTTGGAAAGGAAGAAGTCAAAGTATAACTATTTACAGATGATATGTTAGTATACCTGAGTGACCCCAAAAATTCTACCAGGGAACTCCTACAGCTGATAAACACCTTCAGCAAAGTGGCTGGATACAAAATTAACTCAAAAAAATCAGTAGCCCTCCTGTGTACAAAAGACAAAAGGGCTGAGAAAGAAATTAGGGAAACAACACTCTTCACAATAGCCACAAAGGACATAAAGTACGTTGGTGTGACCCTAACCAAGCAAGTCAAAGACTTGTATGAAAAAAAATTTCCAGTCTCTGAAGAAAGAATTAGAAGAAGATATCAGCAGATGGAAAGATCTCCCGTGCTCATGGCTTGGCAGGATTAAGATAGTAAAAATGGCCATTTTACCAAAAGCAATCTACAGATGCAATGCAATTCCCATCAAATTACCAACACAATTCTTTACAGACCTGGAAAGAAAAATTCTCAACTTCATATGGAATAACAAAAACCCAGAATTGTTAAAACAATCCTCTACAATAAGAGATAAAAGATCTTCTGGAGATATCTTCATCCCTGATCTCAAGCTGTACTATAGAGCAACAATACCAAAAACCGCATGGTACTGGCATAGAAACTGACTGGTGGATCAATGGAATCGAATAGAAGAGCCTGAAATATATCCACACACTTATGGACACCTGATTTTTTACAAAGATACAAAAACCATTCAATGGAAAAAAGATAGCATCTTCAACAAATGGTGCTGGTTTAACTGGATATCTACATATAGAAAAATGTAAATAGATCCATATTTATCACCCTGCACAAAACTAAAGTCTAAGTGGATCAAAGACCTAAATATAAAAACGGTCACACTAAACCTGTTAGAATAAAAAGTGGGGAAAAGCCTTGAACTCATTGGCACAGGAGACAACTTCCTGAACAGAACACCAACAGCATGGGCTCTAAGAGCAACAATCAATAAATGGGACCTCATGAAACTGAAAAGCTTCTGTAAAGCAAAGGACACTGTTGTCAGAACAAAAAGACTGCCTATAGATTGGGAAAGGATCTTCACCAACCCTATATCTAACACAGGGCTAATATCCAGAATATATAAAGAACTTAAGAAATTAAAAAGCAACAAATCCAGTAACCCAATTAAAAAATGGGGTATAGAGCTAAACAGAGATTTCTCAATAGAGGAACACTGAATGGCAGAGAAACACTTAAAGAAATGTTCAACGTCCTTTGTCATCAGGGAAATGCAAATCAAAATGACCCTGAGATTTCACCTTACACCATCAGAATGGCTAAGATCAAAAACTCAAGTGACTACACATGCTGGAGAGAATGCGGAGAAAAGGCAACCCTCCTCCACTGCTGGTAGGAATGTAAAATTGTGCAACCACTTTGGAAATCAATATAGTGCTTTCTCCGACTATTAGGAATAATACTTCCTCAAGATCCAGCTATACCACTCCTAGGCATGTATCCAAAAGATGCTCAAGTATACAACAAGGACATTTGCTCAACCATGTTTGTAGCAGCTTTATTTGTAATAGCCAGAAGCTGGAAACAACCCAGATGTCCCTCAGGTGAAGAATGGATACAGAAATTGTGGTACATCTACACAATGGAATATTACTCAGCAATAAAAAACAAGGAAATCATGACATTTGCAGGCAAATGGTGGGAACTGGAAAAGATAATCCTAAGTGAGGTATCTGAGAGCAGAAAGACACACAGGGTATATACTCATTCATAAGTGAATATTAGACATATAAGTTAGGACAAACATACTAAAATCTGTACACTTAAAGAAACTAATCAAGAAGAAGGACTCTGGCTAAGTTGTTCAATCCCCATTCAGAAAGACAAAGAGGATGGACATCAGTAGAGAGAGAAAACAGAGAACAGGACAGGAGCTTACCACAGAGGGCCTCTGAAAAGCTCTACATTGCAGGGTATTAAAACAGATGCTGAGACTCATAGCCAAACTTTGGGCAGAGTGCAGGGAATCTTTTGAAAGAAGGGGGAGATAGTAAGATCTGGAGAGGACAGGCGCTCCACAAGGAGAGCAACAGAACCAAAAATCTGGGCACAGGGCTTTTCTGAGACTGATATTCCAACCAAGGACCATTCATGGAGATAACCTAGAACCCCTGCTCAGATGTAGTCCATGGCAGTTCAGTGTCCAAGTGGGTTCCATAGTAATGGGAATAGGGACTGTCTCTGACAGGAACTGGTTGGCCTGCTCTTGTATCATCTCATCTCCCCCTGAGGGGGGAGCATCCTTACCAGTCCACAGAGGAAGAAAATGCAGCCACTCCTGATGAGACCTGATAGACTAGGATCAGAAGGAAGGAGAGGAGGATCTCCCCTATCAGTGGATTTAGGGAGGGACATGGGTGCAGAAAGGGGAAGGAGGTAGGATTGGGAGGGGAGAAGGAAGGGAGCTACAGGGGGGATACAAACTGAATAAACTGTAATTAATAATAAAAAATAAAAATTAAAAAAAAAAAACAAGAAAAAAAATCATGAAATTTGCAAGCAAATGGATGGAACTAGAAAATATCCTGAAACCAGAACCAGAAAGACTCTCATAGTATACTCACTTATAAGTGGATAATATAAGATAAATCTATTGAAATCTACAGAACTAAAGATGTTAAACAACAAGAAGGACCTAGGGAAGATGCTTAATTCTTATTTATAAGGCAAACAGGATAGCAGAAGATACCAGAAGCAGCAGAAGAGAGGGAACAGGTCTGGAGCCTACCATAGATGTCTTCTGAAAGATTCCACCCATCAGGGATCAAAGCAGATGCAGAGACCCACATCCAAACACAGGGAGCCTTACAAAAAAGGAGGGGGGAAGGGGGAATATAGAAGGACAAGGAGGAGACAGGAGCGCCACAAGGAGACCAACAAAGCCAAAAAATCTGACTGATGCATCAATCAAGGACCATACACCTCTAGAGACCTAGACCTCCTGCTCAGAAGTAGCCCATAGGCATGTCAGTCTCTATGTGGGTCTCCTAGGAATGGGAGGAGGGGCTGTCTCCGACATGAATTTGTTTGTCTCCTCTTTGAACTCAAGTCTTTTGCCAGGCCACAGAGAATGAAGTTCCAGGTGGTCCTGATGATACTTGATAAGTTAGGGTCAGATGGTCAGGGGAGAAGGACTCCCCCTTTCAGTGGATTATGGTAGGAGGATAGGGTTGTAAGAGGGAGAAAGGGAGGGTCTGGGAGGAGATGAGGAAGAGGGCTACAATGAGGCTATAAAATGAATAAATTGTAAAAAAATTAAAAATAAAAAAGTAAAATTTAAAAGTCCATTTTGCACTCAGCGTAAGTAGTGTCCACACAAGGTTCCCTGTTTCCCATCAGGCATTCTGTCAACAGCATGTTCTTTTGTACATTTTTCATACTCTACTTGAAGTCTACTTCCAAAGGGCCAAGCTGCAGGCTCCAGCCCTCCACCAGCCACTGCTGGGGAAGGCTCAGCTTTCATTCCTCGAACAAGATTAGGTTAATGAAGCACAAAGAATTCAGGTTAGATAATACAATCAAAAGTTCCCTGAACAGCGCGTTCCGAGCCGCCTCAGTCTGAGCTTGAACCTGTTTCTTTGCCTTTCCCACCTTAGGTGTCCACCCAGTCTCAAGAATGGCTGAGCTAAATTAAAAGCCTCTTGTAGATTCTAAAGAATGAATTCCCCTAGGATAGGATTTGAGATATCAGCTGAGTTCTCATTTACTCTTTCAAGTGAATCCCCGAAGCATGAATTTAGAAAAGAGTCTAAACAGTCTTTGTATAATTTTAATGATTATTAGTTTATATTATCTTTCTTGTCAGATTGCCTAGAGGCATGAAGTATATTAATAACCCCACAGTATGGCTAATCCAGCCCACTGAAAAGTAAAACCCTACCCTCATATACACGTCAGATATTTATGCCCGTGATTATGGAAATTGCTCTGAAAAATCATAAAGAGAGTCAACTGAGGTCTGAGAAACTAAGAAAGTAAATATGTAGTCATGAGAAAAGGCTTTCCGTTAAACAGAAAATAATAAAATCATAACCTGTTTATTCCTTCATTCATCCCTTTATTTATTATTCATTAAAAAATATTAAGTCCCCCTTCCAGGCTAGACACTGCATGAGGGACAGAGGAAATAATAGAAGCAATTCAGACATGTCCTCAGAAAGCCTGAGCCAGGCTGGGGAAGCAGGAATAAGTGATATTGAGTGAGGTGGCTATTGTGACAAGAAAACTATAAGTAATATGCATAAGGACAGGAACCCATCCAGTCTGAGGGAGATGGGAAGTCCGATGTTGGGGTATGAGTTGCCATAGTCCCATGAGCTGGGTGCTTGGCCTCCAGCTGGTGCTGTTCTTTGGAGAGGTGGATGAAAATGTTAGGAGATGGGCTCAGATGGAGGAAATAAATCGTTAGGAGTGTTCCTTTAAAAGATAAAATGTTGAAAGATTATTAATATTTAATATTGATTCAGGTAATTATTAAGGCAGCAGTTATTCCTTGACCTGCCATCCTGTAAATTAAAGACACAGAGACCTGTTAGATTTTTGATAAGCCTTAATACATTGAGGCTGGGTAGGTGTTAACCATCTAAGCTATCTTGTCTACTTCCCAGTAAAAAAAAAAAAAAAAAACAAACAAACAAACACATAAATACTTGCACATGTTCCATTTGGGCTACTTCTCTCCATCATGCCATTCCTCAGAGCAAGCTCCTCCCAGCCACATGTACTTCTACTGCATGCTAACCCATGGTGACCTGCTCTTTTCTTCCTACTTCCTCTCTCCTCCAACTCCCAAAGGCCAGGAACCTAGGCTCTTCCTACCTCTGTTCTGCCCAGTCCAGGCCATGGGCAATTACATTTAGCCAATCAGGGATAATTTTGGAGGCAAGGATTACACCACATCATTTTGAGAATTTGCTCATAAGAATCTTGGGGAGCAAGCAATTAACATTTGAATACATAATAGCTTCGGATCAACCCCAACAATCTAAAACATGCACGCACGTAACACACACACACACACACACACACACACACACAGCTCATCATGAGATGAACAGCTATGTCTCACCACAGGCCTAGAATCAACATATCCGAGATTTATAGACCCCAAGACAATGAGTCAAACCAAATACATTTTTCCCTTAAAGGTGTTTCCTATGGAGAGGTGGCTCCATGGTTAAGAGAATTCTCTGCTCTTCCAGAGGACCTGAGTTCAGTTCCCAGCACCAAAGACGAGCAAGTCTGACACCCTCTCTGGCCTCTGTGGACACCTGCACGCACACACACTAAACTAAATCTATTTTTATAAAAGGTGCCACACCTGATTTTGGTCACCAAAAGCTAACCAGAAGAGAGGAGGAGAGCAGGAAAATTTCCTGGAAGAGGAAAGCCTTATGTTGAAACTGAAAGATGGAGTAACTCTTTCCAGCATGGCCAAGCAACACAGGAAGAACAAAGTGTTCCAGACAGAGAGAACCCCAGGCTGTTGCATGCTGACAGGGCTGGGGACCCAGTCTGGTGTAATAAGTTCCTTTAGATATGGGGAAATTGAAGCTTGGAACAAAACGAGCTCTAGTGATAACAGAGCCAGAACTGAACCCAAGATCACCATCACTTGAACTACCCTCTATGCTAACCTCACCCTCACTAGGCTTCCACACTGCCTGAACATCTGAGCAGCCTGTTTCCTCTGATCTGAACATACATGGTGTCATCTCAGTGTTCACAGACGAGCTGTGTGTGCGGCTGAGGAAGCCCATGTGTCTCTGTGGTAGACTCTTCCCTCAGGGACCCCACAGCCAATCATTGTAATAAACCATTGTAATAAATCATTGTGAACCACCAAATGCCGGCAATGGCCTGGGACAGTCCACAGTCTGTCCCCACTGCTGTTGAAAACTGATGTAGACAAGGGCTAAACCTGCAAAGAGCTCTTGTGCACAGTCCTAGAAGCTGGGAGTCCAAGGTCAAGGTGCAAGCAGATGGAGTCTGCAGAGAGCACTCTTCCTGAACCCTAGACTTCTCTCCGTGTCCTCACTGGGACAGAGCTGGAAGAGAACATGTTCCCTGGCGCTGTTTGTCTCTCTGAGAGCACTAATCCCATCCAGGAGGCCTCCACTCTCTTGATATAATTACCTCTGAAGCCCACCAGCCCCATGTTAAGGGCTTGGATTTCAACATATGAATTCGGAGGACATAAATATTCAATTCATAACAAACATGAGCTCTTATTCATTGCTGGTGGGCATGCAAAATGGGGCAGCCATCTTAAAAGAAGATGTGACAGTTTCACTCAGGCACACACACACAGAGAGAGAGAGAGAGAGAAAGGGGGACGCCAAAAAGAAACATATAACTCCATAATGTTTGCATTTTAGTATTTAACCAAAGGACATGAAAACCTATTCCAAAAACCAAAAACAACCAAAACAAACCACAACCAGTACAGGGAATGTTTCCAACAGCTTCATTCATCACTGCCACAACATGGACTCAGACAAGATACCAGTCAGTAAATGGATGCCTCAACCATGGAGGATCATTTGACACTAAAAAATGAGCATGGAGAGTTAGAGCAATGGCTCTGTGTTTAAGAGTGCTTGACGCTCTTCCAGTGGGCCCAAGTTCAGTTCCCAGCACTTACATCAGGTGTTTCACAATCACCTGTAACTTCATCGTCAGGGCATCTGACACCCTCTTCTAGCCTCCGAGCACACTTGCATACACACATGAACACATACACATAAATTAACAATAAAAAAAATCTTTAAAACATACATCCAAAGGCATGAAGAAAAGTTAAATGCATTAGACTAAGTGAAAATAAAGAACTGACATGGAAACCAGCCAACCATGTTCTGTCTAATTCTTTGTGGAAATGAGGAAAAGGTACAAATATGGAGAGAGTAAAACAGTTGTTAAGGTTTGGGTCAGAGAAAAAAAATAAGAAGACAGAGCACAGAGGGTTTCAAGGCTCCGAATCTATTCTGCACGATACACAGGGGTGGGTGTCTTCATGTATTTACCTAAACCCAAGAGTATAGAAACCCAAAAGTGTCAAGATTGGTTCAACAGTGCAACAAATGGACCCCCTCACAGGATCTTGGCAGTCAGGAGGGTCTGCATGCCTGAGTGCAAGGGGGTGGTGGGTTCTCTTTACTTTCTGCTCAATTTGATATGAATTCTTGATATTTATTGAAAGAGCACATTGGGAAAGAATCAACTGAATGAAGAGACCTGGAGGATGAAAGAATAAGAGCCTTTGTTTCTTAGTTCACCACAGGCACTTCAGGCTCTTAGGCATCCATCAGGAAACTGTCCAAGATGGCCAGCTCTGCCCAGGGGCCAGCTGGGAGGGGAAAGAAGATGCCTCTGCCCCAGTCCTGCCCTCCAGAAGACAAGCGTTTTCTATACTCAGATGTCTTCAGCTCACTGCAAGAGGCTCTGGGAAATCCAGTACCTCCGTAAGATGCCCTGGCTCCAACTGTACCTCATCACATTCAAGGGAAGGTGTGTGCATACATGTGTGAGTGTGTGCATGTGTGTGTGCAAATGTTCATTTGTGTGTATGTGTGCAGGTGTGTGTGCAAATGTGCATTTGTGTGTATGTGTGCATGTGTGCAGGTGTGTAAAGATAGCTGACAGTCTCTAGTGCCACAGAGAATGGCAGTTCTTTAAAAATACTGTATTCCTCCTTCCACCCAGAAACTCCTAGTCTTAGCAAAGCCTGGATCCAGCTCCAGGGCATGGAAGCATCATTTCCTGAGACCTCCTCAGGCACAGAAGCTCTGTTCCACACAGTCTCTGCCTTGGACAAGAGGATAGAAGCTCCCAGAAGTTTTACCCTCAGGCTATTTCCATCAGGGCCAGGCAATTCTGTTTGGAAAGACGAGGACACTCAGAGCCACATAACAGGAGCAGCATCAGAGATGATGGAGCCATGACCTGCCCCGCAGAACAGACAACAGGACCCTAAAGAGAACAAGGAACAAGTCAAAGGCCCAGAAAGGCTGAGTATGGAGAGAGCAGGGAGGAGGAGGCTTGCTCTCTTCTCTCTTCCTTCTCATCCTGGGAGCAAGATCCAGAGAGAAACCCTGAAGGGTGGTGGTGGCTCCCTCAGACCCGAAGTCAAGCTTTGTACATGTGACACTCTCTATTGCCAACCAGGGGACCTCAGGGGCAGAAATCCCAAGTAGGCTGCAACAAAGACCCAGGCTTCTCTACACATCGCTATTCCTTAGTATCCAAAAGACTTTGTAACGTCCACTGCAGGATCATTCATATTTGTCTTTAAGTTCACTTGATTTTTTTTTTATTAAATAAATTTTAGAGTTGTTTGGTTTTGTTTTTTCAGAGCTTCAAATTGAACCCAGGGTCTTTCACATGTACTCCAAGCATTCTGCTGCTGAGCTGTGTCCTCTGTACTTGGTGGCAGTTTAAATTTGTGTCAGTTTGTGCCTTGTTGCACTGTAAACAAGGTCCCATTCTGATATCCAGGAGATAGGTGCAAGGCTGTATCCTCAGGTATCTTCATTCCTTTGTGTCTCACCTGATAAGTGAATGAGGTCAAAGAAACACAATGAAAAGACAAAAATGTTTTATTCAAGTCACAGCTGGTTCTAGCACTCTTTCAGGAAAGCAACTAGGCTTGTTTGAGCCAATACCTTGATCAGTGTGTGAAGTGCAAGATGACTGAGGGGCCTGAGTGGGCCTCAGACTTCTCAAGGAGAAATATAGCTATTCATCCAAAGAGGGGAGGAGAAATGAAGAGAGGAAGTGAGTAGAGCAAGAAAGATAAGATGGAGGAGGAAAGGGACTCTGCCCAGTGGTCAGCCAGCTAGCTCCTGATCCCTCAATACCCCAGAGGCTAGCATAAATTTCTCACCTGCTGTCCACCATGCTCTTAGCTCTTGAGGCCCTATTGATTTGGATGAAGAAGACAAGAAATTCCAGAGTACTGCCTGACCCTACTGTCAAGTAACTATGTGGAACGTTCTACCAGTACAAGCGAGGAGCTTGTCCCATGCACAGTGTGGGACCTTGAAGGCGACAGAAATGACAGAGACTGAAATAATGGTCAGACTCCAGTATAAGCAGACAGACCTTTCCCCTGTGTTGTGGAAGTTCTTTAACTGCCTCTGTTTCCGTACCTGAGACATGGGATCCTTATAAATAGAGTAATTCTGATGCTGTAATGAAGATGGAGCTTGACATACAGAAACAGGTGAGTTCAGCGGGTGCTACTGGCAGCTGATGTGAAAACACACTGATCATTCCCCATCTGAAAACTCCAGAGCTAACATGTCCCAAATCTGGCAGTACCACAAAAGCCCAAACTTTCAGATCATCAGATATTTGGTGGGAGAAGACCTATTCGAAGATTCCTGTGTGGGATGTGTCTTGCCTGTCCCTTCCCCAGACCCACACGAGACCCCTCTAGAGGCCACCCTATATTGCAGAGCCAACTTGTGCATGTAGCCTCTATGGCTGCCTCTCATCTAGCCAGAAGAAGGTCCTAGCTAGAGGAATATGGGATGCAGGGAGGAAAATGATATAAAGGTGTTGAGCCCTTGGCTGTTTCCTGAAGTTGTCTTGTGTGTTGGCTATGTCCAATGTTAGTGTCCCATCATTATTGTCCCTTTTCTGAAGGGCACAGATGCTCATAGGCAGCCCTCACAGCCTAGAACCCCAAGACAGCTCTCTGTGAGGGAGCACAGCCTGCTGTTATGGCACACACTGTTTCTTGGATCTGCCCAACTCCTGCCCACACCACTCCAAAGACTTCTCTAGGAATACTTCTTCCCAGACTCAGTTTGAGAACCTCACCATTCCCAACCAGAGTGATCAAGCTTATTCTTCTTTTTGTGCGTGTGTGTGCTTGTGTACATGCATGCTCTCATACATACGGGCACATAGGCATGTGGCTGTGTATGCATGTGTGTATCAACCTGTGGAGAGCACAGGTTGAACCTCTATAGCTGCCCACTTTCTTTTATTGAGGCTCTGTTCAACCTGCAGCAAATCAGTTTAGCTAGTCTAGCTAACGAGCTTGCCCCTGGGATCTCCTCTCTCACAGTCTACCAGGGCCAGGATTACAGACAGTCTGATGCACCCTGGAGTCCTGGGGATCAGAACTCTGATCCTCATGTTCAGCAATGGCTTTATCCACTAATCCATCTTGCCAGCCCCACTTTCCTTCTTTCATGGACTAGCTGCATACATTCTTGAGGCAGAAAGTAAGACTATCCCTGGAGTACTGGGCTTCACTCCTTCACTAAGCCTTCCTTCCCCACGTTAGGAGCAAAGCTTTTTCCTTAAGTCTTGTGGTCATGAAGCTCAATGTCTCATGGCTTGGTTCATATTCCTCCCTTCAGAACCTTTCCCATCCTGACTTAAACCACCACCAGAGTCTGCAAGAATGAGAGAGAGGCCACCATTCATGTGGATGCCCATGAATCGATGTCTACTATGCACCCTTACCTGCGCCCATATTGAGGGAACCTCCTGGCAATGGTTGATGACACGGCAGAGATATGTCTCACTTTAACATGAAGCCTAGTAAACTTCTATTCCCAACACCCCAACCAAATAGTAACCACAGCAGCACAGCGTAAATCATTTCATTGTTCCTTAAAAATATGGAGAGATATTTACATCTTTTCCAGCAAATAAAAAAAATGCACCTCGCTCTTCTGAGCACACAGGTGACAACTGTCATAAAGAAGTGCAGGTGACGGCCCAGTAATTCTCTTTGACTTTTCATGCCATGGAATTTTATGTTGTTACTCTCTCAGTGCTGATCCCTCCACCGAATGAATAATGGAAGCAGAAAATAACTAACTCGTGAATCCAGATTCCTTGCTGGCCAGCTAAGAGGCCCTCCAGAGAGAGTGTGAGGCCCTTCCAAGCAGCTCCTCAGAGGGAACCAAATGACATTAGCCAATTAGACAGTGGGACCCTGAGCTACTTTGTTCTTGGTGGAAAAATCAGAGAAGAAGGTTTTAATTCCCTGGGAGAAAGAATCTTTCACCAGAGAGCCTCGCATAATTTCTTATTTAGGAAAGGTTTAAATAGATTTGTGCCCAAAGTGTTTAATCCAAAACCCTGGAACTATCCCAGCAGTGGAGAAAGATTAGGGGACAGTTGACTTCACACATTGAGGTTTCAAAGAGAAAAAGTTATTCTTCCAAAGTGCCACGGAGACTGGCGGGTGACAGCCTCCCGCAGCAGCTGAGTGGGGGCAGAGATCTCACTCTCCTGCAACCTTAAGGGGCTGCTGCGGCTCCTGACAAATTGGCTTCCTGCTTAATGGAGGAGTCCCCTGGGTGTTAGGATGCAGAATGGTTTGCAGAAGCAACTAGGGGCCCAGCCTGATCACTCTCAAGGAAATAGCACTATCATCTCTTTCCCTCTATCACTCTCCAGTGCTTGTGTTTTCCGTTCTATTTCACTCAGTTTTTAGGCCACCGACTAGGAATGCCTGCACTTGGCAGCAATTCCACAGTCATAAAAATCCAAGAAGGATTGTTTATTTATAAGAACTCTGCAGTTAGGGTAAGTTCAATAGAAGGTTTCGATTTAAAGTAAGCAAGAGGCATTGGGTAATCCATCACCAATTTATATTTTCCATTGAGAGAACAGCATTTATCACTCTGAAAATAACCCCACACTTGCTCTCAATGTTTGCCAAGTCAAATGCCCAGCCAGTGCGTGTTGGACAGCCCTGAGTGGGAGCAAGTGCATAAATCAAACCTTGGGATTTTGTAGACAGTAGCTAAGAGCTACAGGAGGTGGCCACATGTCTTGGAGGAAAAAAAAAAAAAAGGTAGCATCTTATGTCCATCCAAGTTATAAGATTTTGGGCTCCTAATGGTTACTGTTAGCTTCAAGCAGAAAAAGTTCTGAAAAGGTGGCCAAGATGGAAGGGATAGAGCACAAGACCTAGGGAGGAGGGTGATACCCTGGTGGCAGAGCTGGAGAGAGGTCAGTATTGAATGGGAGTGGCAATGAAGTGGGGAGGTCCCAGAGAAATACCATATAAATAAAAAGGATCACAGACAGCATGAGGATAAAGAGAGACCCAGAGAGCAATAGCTATGAGTTGGCTCAAGAGCATAAGCTCCTTATTTCTAGCTTGCTAGCCCAGTGGATGAGAGTCTGACCACATATATCCCACAAAACAATATACCGTGTCTGCTCCTGTTGGGGAATCAGATGGCTCAGTCTTGCCTGTTTTCTTCCCCATTCACTTCTGGGGAAAATTGATGACTTGTATTTTCTGGGTGTTTCTCTTCTGACCATCACGAACCCATTTTATGTCACTGAAGAATTGCAACTCACGAAGGGGTAAATAGTTATCAACTACCCAGAGAAGAATAGAAAACAGTAGCGTCATGGCTCAGGTGGCACTGGAGAAAACATGTCACAATACAACAGGAGTTATCCAATGCATGGATTCTAGTGTCTGTATGCTCCAATTAATACCTGGATACTTAGGAAAGAACAGCAGGGTTTGAAAAAAGTATTACAAGAAAAAAATAAAACAAAATTCAAGAAACACCGTCAGGCAGTTGATGTTCGTTAGAGATTTGTTAGAGATTATCATTTGTTAGAGATTATTATTACTATCATCATCATAATCATCATCATCATCATCATCATGCAGGAGACCTGGGATAAGAAGAAAGAAGGGAAGAGAGTAAAGAAAAGGAAGAGGAAAAAGAAGAAAAGAAGGAGAAAGCTGGAGGAAGGATCTTATACTTAGTGAACAAAACCCAGTGCTACAGCAGAGCAGTGGTTTGGATGGTCCCCAAAGGCCCATGGGGAGTGGCACTATTAGAAATGTGACTTCGTTGAAAGAGGTGTGGCCTTGTTGGAGGAAGTATGTCACTGAGGGTGGAATTGAGATTCCAGAAGCTCAAACAAGGCTTCTTCCTGTTGCCTGCTGGTCCAGATGTAGAACTCTCAGCTACCTTTCAAGTACCATGTCTGACTGCAAGCCACCATGCTTCTTGCCATCACAATAATAGAGAAGAAGGTTTTACCTCCCTGGGAAGAGACCTGTAAGCCAGTCCCAATGAAGTGGCTTTCTTTATAAGAGCTGTGATGGTCATGGTGTCTCTTCCCAGCAATAGAATCCCTAACTAAGACAGGTAGATATTCAGGTGAGTGCAGAGCTGAGCATCAACCAGTAGTAAGTCACTACCCTAATAGGGTTCAGATACTAAGAAAAGGAAGAATAGGAGTGAAAGCGAGACTACAGTTCTGATCGGACATGAGAATGTCAGGTGGCAGCTGAAAGGGGAAGCGGAAAAGCATGTTGTGGCTAAATAACAGTAACAACAGGAATGAACTCAGGCTTACAAATGAGTCAGGTTCTAGTGAGGTGAAGAGAATCTTGGAAGGAGCAGAGTTTTTTTTCTCAGGTATTTTGATTAGTTTTCTGTGAAAATAAGTAAATAAATGGCGGTTTTGGCTACGTGGTGTCATGGTGGTTTGCCTGAGGTTTGCTGTAGGCATGGCTGTAGCTTGGCTAAGCTGATACTGCCCTTCTGCACATGTCCAGAACTGGTAGGATTGCCTAGAAGTGTGCTCCCTAGGGTGAAGGCAGAAGTGCCAAAGAGTAAGCCCCATGGCAAATGTGCTTTTTAAACTTTTGGTACATAAATCTGCCAACGTCCAACTAAAAAGAGAAAATGACAGCCAAGCCCAGTGTCAAAGGGTTTTCCATGCATGGGTGGAAAGGAATGAAAAAGTAAATATCTCTAAACAACCATTACCAGTCTTTGGATTCTGAAACAAAATACAGCCGGGCATTAGAAAATAGAAAAGGAAAGATGCCAAAAGCCAGAACAAGGCAGAGTCTGACGTGACAGTCATTTTCATCAGGTAAATATTAGGCTCCCACCCTCCCCAGGCAAGAAGACCTGAGTTCAGATGCTGATCCTGGGACTCACTCTTGTTCTCCACACCTGAGACTACACATGCCCTTTCATGTGGTGGCAGTGACCTGCGACCTTGCTGCGGTCGGATAGCTGTCATTCACCAGCCCCACTCCACGGCTCTCCCAGCCACAGCCATTCTAGGGTGCGAACTGCGCAGCTGTCACCATCTGAACGTTTGGCCCATTTCCCAGAAATGATTTTTCTTTAAGTGTGGAGTAGGGATACATTATTTTTTAAAAATCAATTAAAGGTCAAGTATGAATAGAAAGCAGCGTGAGGAGTTGGGATCACGGTGACATATTGATTGGTGCTAGAGAAATACTTCAACACACTCGCACAGCTCTGAATACTTAATGATGATAAAGTAGAGAAACAGAAAAGCCAGGCAGCCCTACTTGATTCACAATGAAACAAAACCTTCCATTCACAGTATCTACGAAGAAAGTAAAACACCTAAGAATAAATTTCATCCAGAAAGCGAGAAAATGTCTACAGTGAAAATTATCAAATATCAATGAGACCGACTGAAGAGGACACAAAAAGAAAGGCAGACACCCTGTTTGTAAAATGGAAGCGCCAATGTCGTTAAATCATCCTTAGTACCCAAAGCAGTTTCATATCTAATGCAGTATTTATATATCCACCATCAAAAGGCCAGTGAGTTCTCCATGGAACTAGAAAACACAATGTTAAGATTCATGAGGAGTACAGAAGTCTCTCTAAATAGCCAAGGTAGTCTCTAGCAGAAAGGACAAAACCAGTCGTGCCGTATTATTGACCGCAAAGTGTCCCGAAAAGTGAGTAATCAAAACATCAGGCCAGTGGTACAGACACACACAGAAAGACCAGAGAGCAGAATAAAGTGTCAAAGAAAAAAAAACAAAACAGCATGTTTACAAATGACTTATCACTAACAAAAAATACACATATGTGAAAAGACAGCATTTTTGATAACTGGGAAGAAGATTGCATATTCGTATTATGTAATGTTGAAACCTGGCCTCTAGCTCTCTGACTATACAGTCTCCATCTCTCAGCCTCAAGGGTTTTTTTTTAAGCACAAACTATTCATTGAATGAAGTATCCATATTCAGAAAATATAAAGAAATTTAAATTTCAATCACAAAAATACAAATAATCCAATTTTAAAATGGGCAAAAGGTACATATCAACACTTCGTGGGCAGAGGGGATTGGGGATGTTATTGGTTAGAGCAGGAGCAAAGCATCAGCGGCAACCCCACTGACTGAAATGTTACCTCTCCCCTAGCAACCATTAACTACCCATAGTCCTTGAGGACCAAATTTTTGTGCAGGTCTTATGAAGATGAGCACGACATGAGTAGCTTCATGAGTAAACCTATGTGCTGTACCCAGAATGCTTGACAGTATCCCTCCCCAGCCTCTGGTTCTCACGCTCTCTGCCTTTTCCTCTGGATGCTCCCTGAGCCTTGCAGGGGATACTATAGGTGTGCTATTCATAGCTGAGCACTCTACATTCTTACATAGCTGAGCATCCTTCATTCTCAGTACTTTGCTCAGTGATGGGTTTCCGTATTAACTGACACTTCGCTAATGAAGACTGAACATTGTACTGATCCATGTACAGAAACATGAGTTCTTTAGAAGGCTTCTTAACAACGCGACCATATAGCAAAACAAAATCAGTGAACCCCCCTTGGCCAGGTTTATAGAACCAGGTACTCATCCTTCCTGAGGAATAAGCCTCAAATCCAATCAGAAAGCTGTTGGTTGCCCCCTTAACACTCATACCATTATTGCACAAGAGGGCACATCTAGCCTAGCAAGTGATTGTTATAGATCTCAAGATTCACATTGGATAAGAGTCAATAACTTTTCTTCTCAACAGCCTGAATAGCCCAAAAGCTAGCTCAGTAGGGAGGAAGCTTCCGACTCAGTCCCAGCTTCATTTCTCTACTCCTTTATGCCCTGCAGCCAAAGTCTGTGGTGTCTTCAGCAATAAAGTCTCACCATTAGTTCTGGTGAGAAACAAAGAGCAAAGGCAGTAGGCTGTCCCTCTGGGACACCCAAACTCATAAGGTATTATCTAATGTCTGGCACCAGGATTTCCACTAATAGCCTAAAGCTTCTGGGAACAGCGTCATCCACCTGTGCAGCATGCCTCCTTTCAAATTCATTTTACTTAAAAACACCATATCTTTAATTACTTTACAAAGTACTCGGTTTCCGTACAGCTTTTAATATGTCTTTAGGTTTGGCTAACCCCTCCTTCCCCCTCTTCTCTCTCCTGCCTAGCACTAGTTTTTATCCCTCTCTCTTCTCTCATTCCACATGTGTTTTCTCATCCTCTCCCCTACCCTATTTAAGGTCTCTTACTCTCTCCCTCTCATGGGCCCTCTCTCGCTTCCTGACCTCCAAATACACTCCAAAGTAAACGTATGAATTTAAAAATTCAAACTAAGATTCACATGTGAGAAAGAACATATGGTCGTTGTCTGTCTGGGCCTGGGTACCTCACTCGGCATGATTTCAAGTTCCATTCTTTTTCCTACAAAGTTCATAATTTTATTTTTCTTTACAGCTAAGTCAAATCCCATTATGTATATACATGCCACATTTTCATTAGCCATCCACTCCTTGGTGAACATCTAGGCTGATTCCCTGTTCTCACAATTATGACTAAAGTAGCAAAGAATACGGATATGCAGATATCTCTGTCCTGAAGTAAAGAATAGTTCTGTATATGGCCAGAAGTAATACAGTAGCTTTTAAAGAAATTTTCATGTTAATTTCCACAGAGGATGTACCAGCACACCAGCAAAAACAAACAAACAAAACTTTCCAGGTCTCCCTGCCAGCATTCACCATCATTTTTTTTTTCTTGGTAATAACCATTCTGACCAGGATAACATGCAATCTCAAAGCAGTCTTGTCTGAATTTCTCTAGTGGCTGAGGACACTGCACACCTTTTGAAGTACTTATTAGCCATTTGTGTTTCTTCTTTTAAAAACTCAGTTTGATTCCAGAGACTTTTTCTTTTCTTTTTTTTTTTTTTTATAAATCCAAAAATTAATTATTTTTTATTCATTCAAGAGACTTGGCAGAAATACAGCATTATAGCTTTACTGAAGGTAACATATTATTTTATCCCCACAGGTCCAGTTTCTTTTTCTTTTCTACATGTAGTGGTGGGTTTTAGCCACTAAATTCCATCTCCTTAATTTCAAAAAAGCTCTTACGACTGTAGGCAATTTCTCTTACTCATATCATTTTCAATTTACTAAATCTTACTTTTTCTTTTTTTAATTTTTTTATTTTTATTAATTACAGTTTATTCACTTTGTATCCCAGCTGTAGCCCCCTCTTCCAGCCCCTCCCAATCCCACCCTCCCTTCCTCTTCTTCTCCTATGCCCCTCCCCCAGTCCACTGATAGGGGAGGTCCTCCTCCCCTTCCATCTGACCTTAGTCTAGCAGGTCTCATCAGGACTGGCTGCATTGTCCTCCTCTGTGGACTGGCAAGGTTGCTCCCCCCTCAGGTAGAGCCAACCCATGAGTTCATGTCGCAGACGGGAACTCTCCTGGACACTGAGCTGCCATGGGCTACTTCTGTGCAGGGGTTGTAGGTGATAGCCATGCATGGTGCTTGGTTGGAGTGTCAGCAGAGACTCTTTCTTAAGCAGGCCAGCTCTTTGTTTTATGTTCAGGTGTCTAGCACTCTATCTATTATATGTTCGTATATCTTAATCTGGCAAAGATTTTCTCTCATTCTGTGGGCTGCTTTTTTGTTCTGTGTTGTTTTAGTTTGCTTTTGTTTTAGTTTAGTTTTAGTTTTAGTTTAGTTTAGTTTGGCTGTCCTGGACTCACTTTGTAGATGAGGCTGGCCTCAAATTTACAGCCATCCACCTGCTTCTGCCTCCCTGAGTGCTGGGCTCAAAGACATGTGCCACCACACCCAGCTGCTTTTTTTTTTTTAAACTGCATTAACGGTTTATTTTGAAGCACAGAAACTTTGTGATTTCATGAATTCCAACTGTCAGTTACTGGAGACTTATTCATAAACCTTTACCTGTACCTGTATCTTGAGGCATACACTACTTTATTCTCTAGCAGTTCAGAGCTTCAAGTCTAACACTGAAGTCTTTGATCGACTTGGAATTGATTTTTGAAAAAGGGTGAGAGACAGGGATCTAGTTTAATTTTTCTATATGTCAGTTTTCACAGCAACATTTGAAGAAGAGGCTGTCTTTTCTCCACTGTGTTTTTTTTTTTTTTTTGTTTTGTTTTGTTTGGTTTGGTTTGGTTTGTTTTTTTTTGTTTGTTTGTTTTGTTTTTTACTTTTTTGAAAAAAGAAAAGTCAGGTGGCTGCAGCATGAACTAGATCTTCAATTCAATACATACTCTTTGAAAAGCAAATTTTAAGTGGCAAAAGATTTATGAAAAAAATGCTCTACTTTATTAGCCAGTAGGGAACTACAGGTCAAAAGCACATGAAATGTCCTCCCATCCCATTGAGAATGATTCATCGAAAGACAAAAATTGAAAAATGCTGGCAAGAATATATAAAAAGAGAGTTGCACCTTTAGATACTGCTAATGAAACTGAGGCTTGATACAACCATTATAGAGAATAATGTAGAGGTTCTTTAAGAAATGAAAAGATGGGGCTGGAGAGATGGTTCAGTGGTTAAGAGCTCTTCCGGAAGGCACGAGTTCCATTCCCGGTACCCATGTGGCAGCAGGCTCACGTAGCTGTAAGTCCCGTTCTAGGAAATCCAATACACACTTCCGGCCCCCATGTGTACCAGGAAAGACAGGGGAAAGACAGATTAGTGGGGAGTTGCAGAGCAGGTCCAAACACAGCTGTGTGGAAACCAGAAGCCCTAGTGTTCTATAGACTAGCGGGATGAACATTCTGATTTGACCAGCACACATTGCATCTATTCATTGAAATATCACCCTGCACCCTTAAAATGTGTATAACTGCTACATGTTAAACATTACTAAATATTTAAGGAGACAGAAACTCTAGCTGTTCTGATTTGATCATCACGTGCTATATGAATAGATCTTACTCTATTCTTAATCTTATCACAATATGCCCCACAAGTTTGTATAATTCAGATTTTTTTTAATTGAAAAGGAAGATATGTGCAAACAGAACACTTATGTAGAGGTTATTCATAATTAGTGAAATAAAGAAATGATTCAATATACAGAAATTCATAATTTTCGTATTAAAATAAAAATGTTAACTTAGAACTCTAGGCAACCATACCAAGACACTGGTGGAGATTTTTTTTTAATTAGTTACGTGTTTTGATTTTTGTTGTGCTAAGAACAAAAATGTTTGATAATTTATATTTGAGTAAAGATGTAAAAAGTCATTTAAATTTAGAAATTAATTTAAAACCAAAGAAAAGGAGAATAAAATTCTAGGAACATGACTTCAACAATGACAAAAACTAAAGACAAAGAGTAAGTCTTAAAAGCACCCATGTGTCAAAACTTGCTCCCTTCAATGAGTCCTTAGTAAAGCGAGTGGTGTTCTAAGGGTTCTCTTCCACCAGGAAAGTGGCTGAAGGCATCATTTCTACTACACTTTAATAGACCAGATCCTGAACTGTATCCTCCAGACTAACCACAAAACAATCTAACAAACGTGTTAATATTCAAGGCAAAAGACAAATTTCTTCAGACGAGACACATTTAACACATCTATGCACTGTTTACAAGAAGAACACCAAAACAATAAAGAGACAAAGCGGTTAAAAGTAAAAGGCAGAAAAAGGTTTAACACAGAGATACATAACCTCCAAGGCCAGCAGCATATCTATATTAATACCAGAGAAAGCAGACTCTAAGGACAGAAGTATGGTCAAGGAAAAGGAAGTGAGGAAGGGAAACTTGAGAGATGGGTCAAATGTTTAAGAGCAGTTCCATGCAATCGTGGGGACAGGAGTTCAGACCCCAGTCCCCCGTACAACAATCTGGATGTCTGGAACACACCTGTAATCACCGTTCTGAGGTGGGAGAGACAGGAGGGTGGCTGGGGCATGCTGGCTTCCAGTCTAGCAAAGAAAATGTAAAGCCTGGGTTCAGGGAGAGACTGCCTTGACGGAATAAGCAGAGAGTGGGAGAGGATGACCCCCAAAAGTCCTTTGGCCTCTCACAAGTGCACAGGCATACACACATTTGCATATGCTTACAGAGACCCATATTCACACAATAAATGAGTACATAGCTCTTTAACCATGTAAAAGTAGAGATAATAAAGATGCATTCCACCAGAGAGAAATTGGAACTGAAAAATTTCAATGGACCAAATAGTAAAAACTCAAAACACGTGAAGCAAATGTCAATCATGACCACACCACAGCACTTTCTAGTGGATTTAAAAAAAAAAAGTGTGAAAAAAAACACAAAAGAATTCACAGCAATACAGTAAGACTCAATAGCAAATAGAAATCATTCATTCATTTGTTTGTTTATTTTGGGGTCCCTAAGAAATGAACTTAGGGCCTTGCACATGCTAAGCACACACTCTACAGTCACAGCCTCTAAATAATTTCTTTTTACCCAACTCATATTTTTGAATTTATTTTGCCCTTGGCAAGTTTCTTTGTTTTATTTCTGGCCTGGAAAATTTTAAAGTTATGCATACTATCTTTGGTTGTATTTTAACAACATAGGTTTTCAGAGCATCTAGTTCACTACCAGAAGAACGAGTTCATCACAACAGTTACTGTTAAAATTTTCCATGCCTGTTGTCACTACCGGACTGATCTGTGTTTTCCCCTATGCTGTAAGGGCAATTAGAGTGGGGAATTGCATCCGTTTTTATTCAGAAATATATGTCTTGAGTCCAAGATCAACACCAGGTGATATTGGGAATGTGATCTCTACCTTTAAGAAGGTTATCTGGAGAAGCTGTTGCTAGTTTAAAAATACACAAATAAAGTAATGTGGACTAAGCAATGCAAAGACGATGTGGAGGTTACAGGGGCACATACAACAAACAAACAAACAAACAAACACACAAACCTGACCTTATCTATGAGCTCAAAGTATTATGTAAATAGAAGCTGCTTCCAAGAGCTCAGCTCAGTACTGAGGCTCATTTCTCCTAAGCGTGTCCACAGCACAGGCTACTGCTGCACAACAATGCTTCCTTAGTTCTTCCAGGATGGGCTCTCATTAGCTCAAGCCTGCTAACATCAAACCCCAGAACCTACAGTGTGAGCAAGGATTTGCTATGTCTTGCCATGACCATTGACACCTGGGAATTTTTTCCAAACCCTGAATCCCATAGAAGGAAGTTCCCAACAGTTCAAAAAGGCCTTTTAATGTTTTAGGACACCATAGTTCTCAGAAAGTTAGGCTGTCTGTCTCATTTCATCAACTATAAACACAGGATTGGCCATGAGTGTAGACTTGGAAACTCAGAGCCCATTCCTGTCTACTTCTGAGTAAATTGTTTTATTTCTCTTAGCTCTGTGTTCCTTTACTTAAAAAAAAAAAAGTCATAACTGTTCATTGCTTTATGAGTACTCAATGGCATAAATGATCTGGGCCAATTGTCTAGAAGAGAAGAGACTGTCTCCCTTGTAACTTATGGCATAAAGGATCATGCTCAGCACCTAGGTGGTGTCAAGTAAATTAACAGTGTCCTCATCCAGAGATCCAGGGCCAAGTTTTCTGAGCCTTGATCCTCATGATCCTTTCCGCTTGTAAGGGTTCCCTTTAACCTCTTGGGGGTTCTATTTAAACAGAGGTCTTATCTTTACACAGTGTCTCATCGTGAGAGCTGTGCTATGAATATGCCCCATTGCTCAAGTCTCAGATGGAAAGATTTTAACAATTTCTTAAGTTTGCTTCATAAATCCCTCCTGGAAATGGGCCATTGCATCTCACAGATTCAAATTCTCATTTGGGCAGGAAAAAAAAGTCACAGTGCACAGGATAGTTGGCATCATCTGCTGGCTCAGGGCAGCATCACTTACAGAGGGGAGTGAAGGGTGTGTGGATGACTAGGCGGACAAACAATGAAACCAGAGGGTGGATGGAACCATTCACAGCTAACTCCAAATAGTCCATATGAAATGTGAGGCCACTAGGGCTGCGTGAAAGGGAAGCTCACAGGACATGCAGCACAGAATGGAGAGTCAGGACACAGGGTCATAAGCCTGGGCAATTTGATGGCATGACCCCTGTCACTGTCCTGTCTGCAGCAGAACTACAGAGCAGTTGTTGAGATGGCAATGGTTTCTCCAAGCACCAAGTAATGTCAGAAGAACCACTTCAGATGTATCACAAGATAAAAATGGAGGGACCTGGTGACAGAAGGAGAGTGATCACGTGAATGGAACAGAATTCAGTGTGCATTACCAGCCATCTCTCTACAGAATAAAAAGTGCTAATCCCCAGGTCCTTCTGGTGTAGAAAAACACAGAAGTTTGTCCACTAATGTCAACTGTGCACTGAAAGTGCAGCTAGCACCTGTGTGAGGTAGTGTCCTTTCTTAGGGATTTTTTTTTCACTTATTTATTTTGTCAGTTTTATATATATATATATATATATATATATATATATATATATATATATGCAAAACAAAACAAAAACACAGCTCTCAACTCAAAATGAATAAGAGTGTTTCAAAGCTAATATGAGAGTCGCCATTTAGTATTAAGGTTTTCTCCCAATAAAGTGTTCCAACATAGAAACAGTTTAATGAAGTTTTTATGGTAACAGAACAAAGAAAGGTGTAAATCGAGGATTTTAAAAACACAATGATGGAAACATCAGAGAGGTAGCTTACCCCGAAATATGGGGAATCTCAACTAGAGGCTTCAGATATCTGATGGCATTCTCAGCCCTTCCATTGGTAGAGGATAGGGTTTTGTTAATACACTCCAAAAGATCTGTGTGTTTATCTGGATTGTTGGGCCTGACCCAGAGGTAGGCAAGGGACGTCTAGATGAGGGGCTAAAAATATCACAGAGAAATTGCAATTAGGCTCTTCACCTTGCAACATTCCAAGGTTTCAGACTCTCCACAGTCAAGTTATCTCAAAACCTTTGCAATATTCTTGTAGGTTCTAGTCAAAGAGCTTGCAGTCCTTGGGTCCAGTCCCCTCCTCACCACTGCAAATAAATATTGTGTGTGCAGCTGCATTCGTTCACGCTGTGGTTCAAAGGATTCTTAACGAAATTGTTGTCAAAAAGACAAAACACATACTACAGGGTTCTTTCCTCTTCCCGCTTCTAATGCAGAGGCTGTGGCCTGGGGCAAGGTCTCCCCATTCTGATCCACAAACATAAAACAGCCATACTTCTTCTAAGGCATACACAATAAATTTTAGGAGGACCCAGTGAAGGTCTCACAGTTGCCCGATGCCATTTTATTCCTGTCTCCAACAGCACCTATATTTGTTGGATGACCCCAGAAGGCATCCAACAAATAGGACTCCATGAGGAAGAATGGTCCCGCCACTGATTCTACATCCTTCTGACTGTTCATGGCCAAGGTCTTGAAGTTTTTACTAAGCCAGCACTTTTGAGGCTTACCAATGGCCTTGCACACTTACCGTAGTGCTTAGATATGATTACAGTTAGGCCTGGGCTAGGAGACAGATCTGAGGGAAAATACAGAAAGCTTGGCTCCGAACGGCCCTTCCTCGCTGATGACTCAGCTTTTGTGACTTAGCCAAGGTTATTTTCTTTCCCTCAATCTGATTCTCTTCATTAGAGTGAGTTGCCTCCTGAGGGAGAAGGAGGTGGGGACGACACAGCTCTGACCTTCAAGTGTTTACTTAGCCTAGTGGTCTGAAGCCCAAGGATGGTACAGCTGCACTCTCCTTGCTCACTCATGATCATTGCCATCAACAACTTTTTATTTTGAAATTAGGCTTCAAAGAACCTATTTTAATTAATTGTTTGGGGTTGCAGTCGTGGTCTGAAGGTATTTAAAATACCTCTTGTGGGAAGAACAAATGTTTCTAAAACCCAAAATAGACAAATTGCACTGGCCTACTTTATATCAAGTCTTAACAAGGCACCAACATAAATAATAATAATAATAATAATAATAATCCTCCCAGTTTTCTTCCAATCTTAACCAGAAATAGGAAAGCACTGAAGTTTGCGTTGCAGTTTTCCGCTAGTCAAGAGACTACTTTCTTGAATTGATGCCTAGGGCTGCTAGCAACCAGGGCAACTCCAAATTTTCTGCACCCTGTCCCACCCCCTGCCCAAAAAGGGGGTATGGAGGCTGCAAATGATCTTTGTGCTCATAGCTAATAAATTTACCATTCGAAAAAAAAAAAGAAAAGAAAAGAAATGTATCTTTGTGGGTAGGATCAATGGGCTCCCTAATGAAAAGCATATTGCATTGCCTGCCCCTAACGAGATCCCTGGGAAAGCTGGGAGCAGCGAGCCTGAGGTCTGTGCAGCTTTCAAACCTAAGTGCTTCCAGGTGCCCAAGGATGTGACTTGAGCTAGGCTAGTGTTATTTTCAACCTTGTGCCAAGCTGTCTTTGTTCCTGTGAGTGTAAAGTTTCCCCTCATTCCCCTTTTTACGACCACAGGTTTCTGGGCTGCCTAACACCCAATACAAGAGCACCAAAGGGCTTCGTTTTATTGTTTTGTTGTGTTTTATTGACTACATGTTTTATTCAGCTAATGCTTGCTGGGAAGAGAGGCAGTAACAGCTCACTTACACCAACCACTCCAGCTTCTCCTGTTCTCAAGTGCCCAGCAGACTTTTTATTACATCCACATGGAGATGTTTAAAAAAAGAAGACACAAAGAAGCAGAGGCACTTGGGAAAACTGTCTAAGCTGGACCCTGCTCCTGCCTAGAATGATCTGTGAAGGCCGAGGGCTTTCTAAAGGGCGGAGAGTTGTCCCTGATGTAGGTAGGGAAGCAATGTCCCACCCCCACACCCCCTCCCCTACCCACTCCTCACAGTCTCTTCCTCTTTGGAGGGAAGCCAAGAAAAGTTTCTTTTCATTTGCAAACTGGGGCATCAGGAAAGTGTTTCATTGTGTAGCAAGCCTCGAGGTATTCATCCTGCCTTCCGGTTTAATGACTGACACCTCAGAAAAGATATTATCTGGATCTGATCTTGCAGGCCTCAGTCCCCATAACTTTCCCAATTCATTTATCAGAAACCATAGAAGCTGGAGCTTTAGAATCAGAGAGACCATGGATCAAATCCCAGCTTCAGTCTCTCCTTAGTGTTGTGAACAAGTTTCTTAATTTGTCTAAGTTCCCATTTTTTCACCCATAAACTGGGAAACAAGGTACACTGGCTGTTGGATTTCTGTGAATTTGCTATAAGATCATCACAACCCATCAGGTTGTGAATGCACACCAGTTGGTAGCATCTTACATTATTTGTCCTAGTTTGGTTCCTGTTGTTGTGATAAATACTGTGACCATAAACAATTTGTAGGAGGAGGGATGGAGGAGGGTCAGCTTACAATGTATACATGAGGGGAAGTCAGGGCAGACACTTAAGACAGGAACATAGAGGCAGGAATTGAAGGAGCTTTGCTTACTGGCTTGCTCTCCAAGATTTTCTAGGCCTGTTTTCTTTAAAATCAAACACCTATCCAGGTATAGTATTATCCAGGGCCACCTATCCAGATATAGTATTATCCACAATGAGCTGGGCCCTTCCACATCAGTCATTAGTCAAGAAAATGCCACAGAGATTTGCCTATGCGCCAATCCCAATCTTATGGAAGCAATTTCTCAATTGAGATTCCCTCTTCTCAGATTCCTCTGGGTTGTGTCAAGTTGACAAAATAAAAATAAAAGCCACACTAACACACAGTTATAAAAACACCCCCTCAGTTTGCTCCCTGCTTATTGTCACTTTTTATTAGCATAAAATAATTGTGCAAAGTAATGAGTCTATTATACTATTGCCATTTGTTTCACTGAACATGCATCAGTAGCTTAACAACTTATTCATGTTCTTTTAATCTTTTATGAGTCATAACATTCTACTGAGTAGAGGTACCATGATATTTTAGCCATTTCCTTATTATACAACATTTAAATTTTTCTTTGCATCTGTATAAATAACGCTCTGACATGTATATTTATGCATAAATTTACCAACATTAATGACTAATCCTTAAGATGGATAACTCAGTGAGGGCAAGGAGTGTCAAGAGCTGCAAATCTTGACTCAGTGTCTGTCTCTGATATGTTTCCTAAGAAGCTTCTCCTGACATTTTACAATGATGCTAACACCCTTAAGCCAATAGAAATCAAGAGTCCCAATTTCACTTCTTTTATGAAAAAAAATTCATATTTGAGCACAAAGGTCATCCCCTCTATCTTGCACGAGGAATAGAAAATGGTGGTATCTGTGCAGCAAACAGAGATTCTCAAGGAAGTGAGTATGTAGCTGGCTGAATATTTTCTCAATTGTCCACCTTGCTTTTCAAGACATTATCTCAAGATTATTATGAACGGTCCACCACAGGGTCTGACGAGTACATAGACACCAAGAGAAGTAAAGAGATTTACCCAGATAATCAACTGGTAAAGAACACAAATAGGCACCTATATGAGGGACAGTCACTCAAAGTCTTCCACCCAGCAGCACCAGTGAAAGACAGTGACCTCCTAAAGACAGCAGATTCTCAGGCCTATACCCATCTGACGTATGGGATACAGCTGTATCTGAATTCAGAAAAGCAGTGATCGCTCGGTTAGCACGCAGGGATGTGAGGATAACACATAATGGCATTCTACTCTGCCTAAAGGAATTAGGCACGGGTAGTCACGGTGAAGTAGCCCGTCTGATGTTTGGTGTTAGCTAGTTCAGAAGGGCTCTTCTCAAGAACAGTCCCTTCACCTCTCCATACTTGATACTTGCCACTTCCACGTAGGTAAGAGTTACAGAGGTTTGCTCTACAACAGAATAAGCAAGTGTCCTTGACTGTTCACTGGTCCACAGTTTCACAGACAAATTCATCTGTCAGTCTATTTCAGATGGCCTGTGAGCTAAGAATTATTTTTATGTATTTTAAATAGTTTCCACCATTCGTGTGTGTATGTGTGTGTATCTCATGCATGCAAGTGTTAAGAGAGTAGGATGTGCACCACAATGTGTGTGTGGTGGTCAGAGGACAACCTTCTTCTGCCATGTAGGGCCCAGAAACTGAAACATATAATAGCAGGCTTGTCAATACAAAACAGACACACGAAACCTGTTAGAAGAAAAAGTAGAGAAGAGCTTTGAACTCCTTGGCACAGGAGACAACTTCCTGAACAGAACACCAACAGCATAGGTGCTAAGATCAACAATCAATAAATGGGACCTCATGAAACTGAAATGCTTTTGTAAAACAAAGGACGCTGTCGTCAGAACAAAAAGACTGCCTATAGATTGGGAAAGGATCTTCAGCAACCCTGTATCTGAAAGAGGGCTAATATCCAGAATATATAAAGAACTGAAGAAGTTAAAAAGCAACAAATCAAGTAACCCAATTAAAAAATGGGGTACAGAGCTAAACAGAGAATTCTCAATAGAGGAACATTGAATGGCAGAGAAACACTTAAAGAAATGCTCAACATCCTTAGTCATCAGGGAAATGCAAATCAAAATGACCCTGAGATTTCACCTTACACCAATCAGAATGGCTAAGATCAAAAATTCAAGTGACAACACATGCTGGAGAGGATGTGGAGAAAAAGGAACCCTACTCCATTGTTGGTGGGAATGTAAACTTGTACAACCACTTTGGAAATCAATCTGGAACTTTCTCAATTAGGAATAGTGCTTCCTCAAGATCCAGCTATACCACTCCTAGGCATATATCCAAAAGATGTTCAAGTATACAACAAGGATATTTGCTCAACCATGTTCATAGCAGCTTTATTTGTAATAGTCAGAAGCTGGAAACAACCCAGATGTCCCTCAGTTGAGGAATGATACAGAAATTGTGGTACAATTGTGGAATACTACTCAGCAATTAAAACAAGGAAATCATGAAATTTACAGGCAAATGGAGGGATCTAGAAAAGATCATTCTGAGTTATCCCAGAAGGAAAAAGACACACATGGTATATACTCACTTATAAGTGGATGTTAGACATATAATATAGGATAATCATACTAAAATCTGTACACCTAAGGAAGCTCATCAAGAAGAAGGACCCTGGGTAAGATACTCAATCTTCATTCAGAAAGGCAAATGAGATGGACATTGGAAGAGGGAAAAAACAGAGAACAGGACAGAAGTCTATCACAGAGGGCCTCTGAAAGACTCTACCCAGCAGTATATTAAAACATATGTTAAGATTCATAGCCAAACTTTGGGCAGAATGCAGGGAATCTTAGAAAGAAGGGGAGATAGAAAGACCTGAAAGGGACAGGAGCTCCACAAGGGGAGCAACAGAACCAAGAAATCTGGGCCCAGGGGTCTTTTGTGAGACTAATACTCCAAAACAATGATTATACATGGAGATAACCTAGAACCCCTGCACAGAAGTAGCCCATGGCAGCTCAGTGTCCAAGAGGGTTCCCCAATAATAGGAACAGGGACTGTCTCTGACATGAACTCATGGGCTGGCTCTTTGATCACCTCTACCTGAGGGGGGAGCATCCTTACCAGTCCACAGAGGAAGACAATGAAGCCAGTCCTGATGAGACCTGATAGACTAGGGTCAGGTGGAAAGGGAGGAAGACCACCCCTATCACTGGACTGGGGGAGGGCCATAGGAGAAGAAGAGGGAGGGAGGTTGGGTTGGGAGGAATTGGAGGAGGGGGCTACAGCTGGGATACAAAGTGAATAAGGTGTGACTAATATAAAAAAATAAAAATAAAAATAAAAAGAATACCAGGCTTGATGGCAAGTAGCTTTACCAGCTGACCCATCTCACAGACCCAAGTTTTACATTTGTTTAAGGCCAGGGTAAAAAAATAAGACATAAGGGCGTGAAGAAGGAACTTTCTAACCTCACAGCCCCACACTCCTTCTCTCTGGCCCTCTACAGAGAGAGGTTCCCAAAAGCAGCCTAGACTGTGATTAGCCCTGAACAGTCAGTGTTCTTTTCAAGGCTCTGACTTGTGTTTTGGACACTAGCATTTTTGACTCTTCTTAAAACCAAGGCTTGGGGTGCGCCTCAGCGGCAGAGAGCCTATGTAGAATGCAGGAGGCCCCTGATTTCAGTCCACAAGAGGAGACTGCCTCATAAGGTGGAATGTAGAGCGTAGTAGGATTTGCCTCATGCTGTAGCATTGGCATGACTTTGCCAGCCACAGGCAGTTGCTGTGGTTGTGTGACATTTGTAGTTCTAGGGACTTTTCAGAGGGTATGAAAATGCTAGCTCCCTGAGAGGAGTGGTGGGCAGTTGGTTGGTTGGTTGGTTGGTTATCGATTGCTATTGGTCATGATTTCTTAAGTAGTCATGAGCAAAGAAAAACTGAGAAGAGGAAGAAATTAAATATCCTGACCGCAAAGATCAAACTCGCCCCGAGATGCTTGACACCGCTAATCAGCAGGAAGTAGTCTAACAACAATGTCACCCCCTTTCACAGTCCCTGACTTTATTCGGGGATCTCTTTCCTGACTTCTTTATTCTTTTTTCTCTCTTACCTAGAGTTAGGGGGTTGAAATGATGGAAGAAAAGGGGTGAAGAAGGGTGAAAGAAAGAAGAACTCACAAAGTAGCAAAAGACAAGCTATAGTGCTTTTTTTTAAAAAAAAAAAAAAAAAGCAAAAACAACAACAATGTGGGGTGGGATGTGGAAATGAGGCTGTCTATGTCAAAGAAGAAAGGCTGCCCATGGAGCCAGATTGAGACCCGGCTCTGGGCTTCCTTAACAAAAAATTTAAATTAATGGTGATAAAGAATAAAATGGAGGCTCAGGGATATATCGTGTTAGGTTGTATGTCATGTTGCTTTAAATGTTTTGTTTGGGGGAAATGTCATCTTTTAATGTATTTTATGGTGTTTGTAGTAGCAGTGTCAGGAGGGAGATAATGCTGAGAAAGAAGTTAATAAAAATGGGGAATCAAATGAACAGTCACCAGTCTTGTGCCACTTGAAAATAACATTTATTGTCTTCAGTAATGTCAAGTAAGTCCTTTATTCACATCAATTTCCAAAATATGCATTGGTTTGTACATTGGTTCTATTTTGTTTTATCTACCTAGTTTTCTGTATCTAGGATAAAAACCACACATTTGGATAATGCTGGTTAATTATATGTTTATTTGCAATGTTATTTAGAAGTAGTGTAAGACTAGTGATTGTTCATTTGGGAAAAATACATCTCTATCTTATACCATAGCCAAATCTGAATGAGCCTATAGAAAAACTAGAAACTATGCTCTAGGAGCTACATGTGACAAAGATTCCTTTTTAAAATGATGCCAAGACTAGAATTCACATGGTAACATGATGATGTAAATGATTTAAATACTTACATGAGATTTTGAAAAACAAAAAAAAAACACTAAAAATATGTAAATAAAGTACTTTAAATCTTTGTTTAAAAATGGGAAATCAAGCAAGGGGTTTCTTACAAAGGAAGAAAATCTAGGAAGACAGGCATGTAGAGAGATTTTTTGGAAGGGAAGCAGACATTGGATAAGGATGTTGTCCATGCTCCCAGTGGTCTCCATGAGTGCTTGTGCTGGCTGGTGAGCTGGTGAGAAGGCTAGAGTCAGTCCCCTCCTCAGACGGTCACACTCAGATCATAGTGTCGTCCCTCAAGACTTAGATGTTCAGGACCGAGTCCTGTTCGGTCCCTTGTGGACCATATGACAACCTGCCAGCCAAGACTCTTGACTTTACAATTCATCAGTGGCTTAAAAAGATCAGGGCTGTGCAGACCAAAGATAGAACGATTGATTAGTGTCAGACAAGCAAAGATCACAGGGTCTCTAGAACATAGCAGTCTTCTCAAAAGAATGAATAAACTCTGCTAAGGCATAATCAGAGATTTTGGGGGATTTCAATGGAGTTGACTGGACAACCTGAAGTGGATGGGGTTAAAAATGAGAGAGCGAATACACCCAGAGAAAGGAATGGTGTCACAGGCTGTGGGCATTTTCTTAGCTCCTGGACTGGTCACACACTGTACACCTTGGAGTAACTGCCTTTTCATTCTTGCTGTCACCCATGGGAGAAGTTCTCATCTATACCCCTATTTTTCAAATGAAGAAAAGAACTTCAAAACAATTAAGAGATTTTCTTGAGATCACCCAGTGGGTAAAAACAGGAAGGGCTGAGAACAAGGCCCCACTCCACAAGTACGATGGCCTGAGTTCAATCCCCAGGACCCACATAAAAATGCTAAGTGTGGTGACGTAATCTTGTAATTCCAGCCCTGGGGACCTGAGGCAAGAAGCTCTGAGGGGCTTGCTGGGCCATCTGTCCAGAATATGATGACTTGTGACCCCATGAGTGACCCCAACTCTCCAAAAAAAGGTGGACAAGGTTCCCGAGGATAAACCCAACGTTTTCCTCTGGCTTCCACATCCATAAAAACACACACAAACACACACACATATACACACACATTAAAAAGAATGAAGAAATGAAGGTCTAAAAAGTGATTCCCTTGCAGAACCAAAACATAAAAAATACACGAACCAAGAGCAAGCCCACACACTGCCCTCTCCATATTTTGCTTAGGCCAGGCCTAGAGCCACAAAGGCTCTAGGTAACATTTCCTCTTGCAGGGGGAAAAAAAGGGACTGGGTCCTGCCGTTAAAAATGCGACAAGCAAACGCTCCTGCAGCATGCCACCTATGTGCTGATGTGGCCTTGCAGCCTCCATCTCGTGAGGAGATATGGACCTCCATCTCGTAGGATTCTATAACCTATTGCAAAATGGTGTGGACAGAAAACACTTCCTTGTCAGGAAGTGGGGTAATAGAAAATGGCTCCAGCATGTTACAGGGGGTCGAGATGGGAGGTCTGTAAGTAATTACACTTTCATGTTAACTCTTTACCATGCGTCTATCACTACAGCATATGAGTCATTTGGCATATTTTAGTTTTTGATCCCAGGCATAGTAATGTAGTCTATAGTTTCGTTTTGAAGCTTTTAAAGACAGAATCAAAACTAAGAGCATTTTTTTAATCAAAAGACTGAAAATTAGTACATGTCACCTTGATGATTTAAACCATATATTTAGTGTTTTATTTCTCATATCAATTATTGGTATGAAGTGTTATTTGTTTGGCACTTTTTTTTTCAACTCCGTGCACCAAGCTATATTCTTTAGTCCTAATATTAATTGGAAAAACCCCACCAGATCGGATTCTGTGTGCAGGAACTTTATTCTATGACAATGACAGTATTCAATTTTAAAATCTCTGCTGTATTATTCTAGAAGGTATAATTTGTGCCCAGAAGCTTTTGTTAATATTGCTACAAACTGTGTGATTCCTTTGTCTGGGTTTCATCATCCCACTGATTTGCAAAAGCTAAAATGCATGTCCGTGTTTCCCCAGACTTCGCTGAACAATCCTGCTTTCAGACACACTGTCTCCTAGGCCAACGAAACCAAAGGAAACTCTCCTCTGGCTGCAACAGCAAGGAACCCACACAAAGCCTCCTAGAAGAAGGGAGGGGAGCAGCAGCGCTTTGAGAGCTGCATTTTATTTCAGGGTCCTCGGCAAGAGTTTCTGAATGTGGTATGCAGGAGACTCCTGGCTAAGGGTCGGAAACCCTGATCTCTGTGACTAATGCCCTGGGCCACGGCATCCTTTTCAAGTAAAATAATGACCTGAATCTCTGCTCTGTGAAGCTTTGTTCTGGGTAAATGGCTCATATATATATATATATATATATATATATATATATATATATATATATATATATAATATTTTTAAATTGTGGTGGTTAGCCTTCATTGTTAACTGGAGTGGCTTTAAAAAAATCAACTCGGGAGCATGTCTGTGGGTAAGTCTGTGAAGACATTTCCAGAAAGCTTTGTTTAAGGATGGGAGACCCAGCCTGAATGTGGGCGGTGCCATCCCTCAGGACGGAGCCCAGACTGAAAGTGAGCTGAACACCAGCATCCGTCTGCCTCTGCTTCCTGACTGCAGAAACAGTGAGGCCCAGTGCCTCAGACTGAGGGGTGAAAGAAGCCGTTCTTCCCTCCTTAAGTTGCCTTCATCAGGAATTTTATCACAGCGGTGAGAAGAGTGGCTAACACATGAGGTATAAATGGGAGCTAGGACGAAGCCGAGCAACCATCTGGTTAAGAAACATATTCACATCTGCATTATGTTCCGTAAGTAACAAAGGGGGGTTGCCTGCTTGCTCTGATCTGAAGCCTCCGATAAGGCTGTGAGGCAGAGGGGAAGGCATGCCAGGAGCTCGGGCTCATACCCTGCCTCCGCGATCAGCCCGTGGCTCTGCTGTTCTTAACTGTTCTGCACCTTAGCACGTCTGCGGAATGAATACAACGTGAAGAGCGCTTCCCGTGAGGAGTGTGGCAGGAAGGACGTGAAAGGACTTCAGGACACACACAGTGCAAGCCACACACCCAGATGGATGCCAACGGTGCCCACGTCATCTTTACCCCCATTGAGATGACAGTTGCTGTGCTCACGGGGCGCCTGGGGTTTAAAGTAGGGGATTCCACTGAGGGCTTCTTTTCTACCTATTTGATTTTTTTTCTGTTGAGGACTTTACATGGTTCCCAAGTACATTTCCCAGACTCTATTAATAGTCTTAAATATGATTTTTGTTTGACCATCTAGAGAGATTTGGACAGGGCTCCAGACACGTTTCACTGATACAGAAATTAGCAGTGGGGTGCCTTGCTGGAGCTGTCAGTCATCATGGAATCTACCTGGTCAGGCCTCTGCTGTATCTATAGAGACATGGGCTCCTTGAGTGGTCTGCTCAGTGCTGTTGCTCTTAGAGCTGTTCTAAGCTCAAGCTGACGTCTGTTTCTTCCACACCCACTATGTCATTGTGACCTGTGAATATGTCTCTTATATCCTATTTTGTAGAACAGGTAGAAAAAATCCAGTTGTCTGCAACTAAGAAGACATTTTTTTTCCTTTTTGTTTTTGTTTTTGTTTTGTTTTGTTTGTTTGTTTTTTGAGACAGGGCTTCTCTGTGTAGCCTTGGCTGTCCTGGACTCACTTTGTAGACCAGACTGGCCTTGAACTCACAGAGATCCACCTGCCTCTGCCTCCCTGAGTGCTAGGAATACAGACATGTGCCACCACACCTGGCTCTAAGAAGACATTCAATAGAGAGAATGTAGGCACTTCACGTATTTCACGGTCAAACTTCAGAAGAACAAACTAGCTGTGATTCTGAGGCTAGTATTTATTTTACTACATCACAGGAAGTAAAAGAAGCAGTGGCCAATATTAAGATGCATTTATTCATAAGTCTGTGAAACATGATTTATTCACACCATACCTGAAGAAATACATTGGACACTGGGAATGTTGCTAAGTTCCTATGAAACTCAATGAATTCTCCTTTGAGAACTCTGAGTCAGTTGAAGAAGAAAAAAGCTAAAGAGAGTAACAAAAATCTATGATAGAAGCACTTTTATGAACCTAAGAGTATTTATTTCATTATTAACTTTTAAAGTTAGCATAGAAAGTGATGAGTTTCATTATAACATTTTTTAAAACTTTATTATAAAAAGCATTGCCACCTTCCCTCCCCCTCCCAAAAAAAAAAAAAAACCCACATCACACACAGGGCTGGAATGATGATGGCTCAGTGATTAAAAGCACTGTCTGCTCTTCCAAAGGACCCAGGTTTGATCCCCAGGAGGCCCGTGGTTACTCACAGTAGCGTAACTCCAGTCCCAGAGGATCTGAAACCCTCCTCTGGCCTCTGAGAGCCCTGTGTACCTGTGATACATGGACAGGCATGCAGTCAGAACATCCATACACACAAAATAATAGTCCTCGATAGGACCCACCACAAATCCTATGACCTACAACAGTGACCTCTCTGCAATACGTACTGGTACAATAATGGCACAAACGTTACGGGAGTAACCGACCGCTCTCCGATGGGATTTAAGGATCAGCCCATGAGATGAAATTCATTCCTGATACTGTTAAAGTGACCCAGCACCTGAGAGCAGACAGGTCATGTACTTAGGGGAAAACTTACTACGATTATTATGTTAAAGAAACACAGCAATAAAATGAATCCTAGGAACATACTGCTATACCGGAGATCAGAGTATCACTCAACCCTCATTAGAGAAGCTCTTCCTGCAGAAGATGGTAATTAACAAAGAGATCCACAGCGGCGCAACATACAGAGAATAAGGGAATTGGGAGCCCTCTGCCCTAAATGGGTTGTATCTATTCTACACACTTATCTTCTGTTACTGTACCTGAGAAACTCACCCTGATGCTTTGAATCTTCCTCCAACAGGCTCTCGTGTGTGTGTTTGTGAGTGTCTGTGTGCGTGTGTGTGTGTGTGTGTCTGTGTATGTCTGTGTTTTGAAGGGAGGAGAACCATCAGAAGGAAGCCTTACCTCAAGGACCAGAGATGTCTCCAGAAGAGGAGATGGAAAGATTATAAGAGTCAAAGATAGCAGATGACTCCATGGAAATAGCATTTTCCAGACACAACAGGACTGATACACATAGGAACTCACAGAAACTGTGACAGCACATATAAGACCTACTCAAGTTCAAACCAGACAAAATCCCAGCACGGAGAAGGGGGAGTGGACAGAAAGTCCCACCTCTTACCAAGAAGCTATTTGCAATTGATACCTGCTGGGAAAGGGAAAGTCAGTTCTTTCCAAATATCACCAAATATCACTCCAGGACAAGACTCCTGTACAATACAACACACAACAAGATCCATACTTTTTTTTGTTGTTGTTAACTTTTTGTTTGTTTTGGTCTTTTTTGGTCTCATTGATTTTCCTTCATTTTAGTTTAACTGTTTTGTTTCTTATTACTGTTGTTTTTCTTGTTGCTTCTTTTTTGAAAAAAAAAAAGAGACAGAATATGAAGTTGGGTAGCCAGGGAGGTGGCAGGATTTGTAAGAAGGTGGGGGAGGGGAAAGAATGTGAACAAAATTTATTGTGCAGAAAAATTGATACATTTTTAAATTTAAAATAATAATAATAAATTTAAAATTGTAAAAGCACCACACACACAATCTACTAGAACCGAACTATCTATGACTCAGTGAACTTCCATACAGTTAGAAAAACCATTTAGAAAAGAAGCTGTGAAACTTCATATTGGATTTGATTATTGAATTTTGTACTTTTACTGCAAAGTATTTTTTGCAAGCACTTAACCCCCACCAAAACCAAAAAGTCCAAGACAGAGTTGGAACTAGATAAATGATTAGTTTTTCATATATATCATTATATCACTTTCTTATTTATTTTCCTCCTTTATTACCCTACTCTGTCACCATCTACCTCCCTTTGCTGCTCCTCTTTCTGCCCACAAATGCTTCTACCTTCCACTTTCATGTTACAGATATTCCATTATTATCTTTTTCCCTCCTTCCACTCCTTTAAAAGCTCTGCTTGCTTCTGATTGGTCTCCTTGTTTTTAATACACACACACACACACACACACACACACACACACACACACACACCAGAGAGCCTGTCAGCGGTAGTTTTTTTCAGGAACAATTTAAAAAAATGAATGAACAGGAAATAATTCTAGACAACGAGAACATCATACACAGGGACACTGAGCACGTCAAGCATCGTATTTGTGGGGTGGTTCTGCCTTTTAAATAAAAATCAGTATTATTTCATTTAAAATTGTGTTAGGTTAAAATTATTATTCTTCACAGCCATTTTTATACATTCTTAATATTATTAATATTGTATCATTGCTGGAGCAGACTGGGAGTACATGGTCTTTGGGCTTATTTTTATTAAAAAAATTCACGGGCTCGGTAGTTGAGAACACTGACTGCTTTTCCAGAAGACCTGAGTTGAATTCCCAGAAGCCACATGTTGGCTTACAATATCTGTGACTCCAGTTCCAGAGGATTGTATACCTTCTTCTGGCTTCTGTGGGCACTGCATACGTGTGGTGTACAGACATACATGCAGGCAAAGCACACGTACACATAGTAACAACAACAATAATAAATAAGAAGCAAAATGACTTTTAAAAATCATTGACCAATATAAGAAAAGAAACAATGGATAGCATCTCCTGAACAGGCCTCTGTGGGACTTCAGGTGTCTGTGACTCCCACCATTTTGTCAATTCCCTGCTTCCCGAGGTTGATGGCGAACCTGCTGTTCGGCTTCACTTCCTCCCTCTCCTGCCTGTCTCCAATCTTCAAGTCTCTCTCAGAAGTGGCATTGGGCTCCTCAGTCCTACTTGAGTCCTACACACCTCTTGTTTAAGACATCAGAGGACTCCTTAGCACATAGTGGTAGAAGTAAAACAGAAACAGGGTTCAGAAATCGAGGACCTTCTGATGGCCATGAGACTACCCCAACATCACATTTCCTCTCTGCTTGGTAAATCTGGCTGAGATGCAGGTCTTTCCCGGGTCCACCTGGCGCTGAGCTCTACTCGAGCGTGAGCCTGTGGGAAGCAGGGAGTGCCTCTCAGCTGTCGATGAAGTTGTACTGGGTGGGAAGGAGCACGCATGGGAAGGGGACTGTTTCGTCAGGTAATAATAACTACAAAAAAAATTAAATCGACCTCTTAGTCTAGGGTTTAAAAAAAAGTCTACAGATTTCAGCAGTGCCCACTGTTGCAGTATCTGGAGGGCAGTGGCTGAAGTAAATGACACAGGCCTATAGAATGAAGAACCAAAGAAATGGATATCTATGAGTCATGGAAGGGAAATGTAATTCCCTAATGTGGCCAGCTGGCTCACACAGGCTGCTGTTATCATCTTAAGAAGTAGAACTTTTTTTTCTAATCAAAAGCTGAATAAATATGATGAAATTCAGTGATGGACACCTCCAGGACAACACGACTTCCAAGGCCTGTTAAGGACGGGGAAACTGTTCTCAGCTCGGCAGGCATGCCATCCGTGCTGTTGTCTCTTCCAGGTAGCCAGCCCACAGCTCTGGCTGTATGCCAGAGCAATCGCAGGATGACTGGGCCAGCAGTAACAGTAAGAGGGGAGCATTTTACTGTGTCTCATTAGGCATCCCTGGAGGATTCCGATTGTCTGGGAGTCCTGGGCCCAGGTCTTCTCCTGTACCTAAAGGAGACTTGATACATGATCTCCTGCTATTTCGGATGCTGAGTGCTCTATGCACAGTTGATTATCACAACAACCCTCCCACTTCCTATTGCAGAGATGAAAGATCTGAGATTCAGAAGGTGCCCAGGTTTGCATAGCTAACGGGAAAAAGCAGAGCCAAGACTCAGACTCAGCCCACTGGCTCCAGCACGATTGAAAGTCTAGATTGTGGAGGTTCTTTCAGATCCAGCCTCTTCTTCAGGCTGCTGTTGGAAGACTCTGCATCAGTTTCCAGGTGATAAGGGAGGCAAGAGCCATTGTCTGTGGATGGTCTCATTCTAGCATTTCCCCAGGCTCTCATCCCTCATCATCTTCACTCTGACATGAAACCAGGCTCTAGAAGAAGAAGGAGTCCGCCAAAATTGTACAGCTACAGCCAGGACTAGAAACTAGAAGTTCTGTGTTTAAACTGTATAAACTATATTCGTTTAAACCATTCACACACACACACACACACACACATATCACTGGTTCTCAACCTGTGGGACAGGACCCCTCTGGGGGTTGAATGATCCTTTCACAGGAGTCACATATCAAATATCCTATATATCAGATATTTACATTACAAGTCATAACAGTAGCAAAATTACAGTTATGAAGTAGAAATAAATTAATTTTATGGTTGGCGGTCACCATAACGTGAGGAACTGTATTAAAGGGTCACAGCATTAGGAAGGTTGAGAACCACTGATTATAAATGTGTGTATATACATATATATGTGTGTGTATGCATAAATATATATGTATGTGTGGATATATATTTGTGTATTCACATCTAAAAGAAGTCATAACAAAATAGACTCTAAGCATAAAGTGAAAACTCTCAGCATTTACTGTAGAAAACACAAGAGACTTGAAAACGATTCCATTTATGAGAGTCTTCTTTAGACAGGATTGAAAAGTAAATACAATGGCTGTCTTCAGAGTCACTCATGAGCTTTAAGTGATTGCAATCCAGATGACTAAAGGATTCTTTAATTGCACAAAAGCATTTTAGCATCTACCTTGAACAATAAGATGAAAATGTTTTAAAATTAAATAAATAAAAGAGGTACTCTGTTAGATATTAAAATTTAATATTGCTGTAATAATTAAAGCTTTACAGTGCTTGTGTTGGCCTAGACAAAGAACAAAGGACAGCAATAACACAGCAAACACAGAAGCAAACCCACCTACGATTATGAATCTAGTGCAAACAATATGTCCCATCCACTTTGAAACAACCAAAGATAATATATTCAGTGTTGTTCTGGGGCAATTGACTAATCATTTAGAAATGAAAAATGGAGACAGCTTCATCTCCCCACACCTTTCCAACCAATTTTAGACTAATACAAGGTTTTAATATAAAAATAAAATACAGTGATAGAAACTTGAAGTAAAATTGATTTTTTTTGAGCAGGACACCA
The DNA here is from genome assembly GCF_030254825.1 of Meriones unguiculatus. Taxonomy (NCBI): domain Eukaryota; kingdom Metazoa; phylum Chordata; class Mammalia; order Rodentia; family Muridae; genus Meriones; species Meriones unguiculatus. The sequence goes on along the minus strand of NC_083361.1, from coordinate 71,020,313 downwards.
AATGTAGGAATAATAAGCGGGAAAGATGCACAGAGATGAAAGTCTTGGTGTGTAATTCACTAACTGTGAACTGGAGGTCTCTAGTGGATTGGGCACGGTACTGGGTGCTGGGCACACTCTGGCTTGCTTTCTTATAAGCAGACCATCCTCCCCAGCTAGGTGACACCTCCTGACTAGGTCCATGCAGTAGAATGTCTGTGAAGGCCATGTCCAGTGTAGGCCATTTATAAACAACAGCACGGTCGTCCTTCGTCTTCCTTGGTGGCTGAGCATTGGTGGTATCCCAGCTGCTGATAGAAACTCTGACCCTAAAAGGGTGGTTCTCAACCTGTGAGTTGATACCCTTTTGGGTCAAATGACTCTTGCACCGGGGGTCACCTAAGACCATTGGAAAACATGGATGTTAACCTTACAATTCATAACAGTAGCAAAATTACAGTTACGGAGTAGCAATGAAAATAATTTTATGGTTGTGGGTCACACTACATGAGAAACTGTACTAAAGGGTTGCAGCGTTTGGAAGGTTGAGGACCACTACCACAGAGTCAACTCGTTGGAGAAGAAGCTATCTAGAGAGCCTCCTAGGCATGGAAAGCAGCCTAGAACTCTGGACGAGTAAAGAAATCTTTGGGAACAAAGTAAAGAAAGCCATCGGGATTTGAAGAAATGCATCACAAGTCCAGTTTTGTCTGACTAATACGGAAGTTTTTGCTGAGAGTGACTTGGCTCAGCCGGCAGAGGCTGTGGTAGTGAGGGTGTGCCTGTAGAGGCCATTGCTCACGTTACACAGAGGTGAAGGACAATGAAAATCTGGCCGTCTGAAGTGATAAAAGGTGAACAGTGTACCTGCTGATCCTGAAGGAGTGAGACATCAGAAAGCTAAACATTACATGCATTCTTGCTGCTGCTGCTTGGTGCATTTGGCAAGGTGTTGATAGAGTCAGCTACACTACAAAAGCCTGGGCTGGTTTATAAGCAGAAATAAGAGAAACCAGAAATACTGCAGCAGTTTGTGACTGCTCTAGATCCCACTAAGTAGAAGATGGGATTTTAAAAGGCTTTAAGTAGCAGATACACAAAGCTAATCTTGAGGGGGTGTCAGAGAGTGACTAGGGTAAGTGTGTGTCCTAATTAAATGTTCTAGAGGACTCAAGATAAACATATATATGAATGGGGTAGCAGAGGATATGAAAGCAAAAAAGCCAAGAAAGAAATTGGGTATGTATTCAAAAGCTGTCTGCAGGTGGGGCATGTTGGCACATGCCTTAATCCTAGTACACGGGAGGCCGATGCAGGGAGATTTCTATCTCTTAGCGTAACCTAGGGGATCTAGCTTTAACAGATAAACCTTTGTGGGACACGAAATACTCTGATCTATAGCAGGGTGGTTCCTTAACACATCTGATACTTATGAAAGCAGAGGAACTCGGACTTTTCCTCATCATGGAAGGAAGTACAAGTTGCCAAAGACTGAAGCTACTGTGTGAGATAGAAAATGTGAGCTTCAACTTTCCAGAGCAAGAAGCTGCAGAGAAAGGAAATTAGCTCCCAGAGTTCACTGTCTCCACTCCCACTTATATGTGGTCTAGCAGAAGGTGAGGAAGTCTTCTTGCAGAAGGTAGAATCCAGACCACCCAGAGCCATCACCAACAGCTCTTCCAACCTTTACTTCCTGGGAGAAAAAAAAGCCAAAGGGTAGCTTGCAATCAGTTACCTTCCATCTTATGTTTCTAGCACAGTTGCAGCTAACTACCACTGACTGGAAAGTCACTGACATCATTGTTTAGCTCTGTGATCCCATGGAACTCCAGGCAAGAAAGAATTCCAGAGAAATCCTTCTAAAAGGCTAAAGCAGTGTCTAAGAGTTAGGAAACTCTCCTGACAGCACATGGAGACTTCAAGTTGTCCAATGTTGATGTGGACTGAAGCAATTGTAAAAAATGAATCCCGGTGAATTACACTGATGGCTAAGAAAATGAAGTTGGCATCACTTACCAATCATTTTGAAGCTCCTAAAATAAGCACCTCTAAGTCAAAGAATGCCGATTAGCACATATACAGAATAAATAGGTGGACTGTGGAACAGAACTGAAAACCAGAAACTGACAGAGCTATAGACACCTAATTGTGAGAAAGAAAGCAACACACACACACACACACACACACACACACACACACTGGACAAAAGAAAGCCCATTCCGTAGACGGTGCTGGCAAAGCCTGGATATCTGTCTGAAGAAGAATGAAATTAAATACATAACTTTTATCTTGTATAAAAACTCAATCTGAACTGGATCAAAGACCCTAACTAAAAACCTGCAATGTTGAAAGTGCTAGAGAATAACAGAAGGAATACTCTTCAAGACACTGGGGCTGGCAAGAACTTTTTAAACAGAGTATCACAGAAGGTAGCCCAGAGTGTCAACAGAGGCGTGAACAGAGCCCACAGAGCAGGAAAGAGTCTTCGCCAATACAAGTAGCAAATGTCCAGAATTTGCAGCGCACCACATTCCAGGCAAGAGGGATGGCTCAGCACTGAAGAACACCTGTTGCTCTTGCAAAGGGCCAGGGTTCATTTTTTTGGCACCCATAATGTCCTTATCCGATGCTCTCTTTTGAACTTCCAGGGCACTAGGTATCACATGGTGAACATACATACAGTACATACATACATACATGCAGGCAAGACAAATCTCTCACATACATCGTAATAGCTAACCTTAGTTGTCAACTTATCCAGAATCAACTAAATCCCAAGCTGCTGGGCACACTTGTAAGGATTTTCTTAATCAGATTATTTGAAGCAGGAAGAACCATCCTCCTGATGTTAGCCCAAATAAAAAGACACGGAAGAAGGATATCTTGCTATCTGCCTGCTTGGCCTTGCTCTCTCTGGCAAGTCTGGCTATCCTGTTGCTGAGGCCAGTTTTAATTTCAATTTCTTCACAATTATAACATAGAATAAATGCCAGCAGCCCTCCAGGAATTTTCCAGCGGCTCCAGCACCAGATTGAGAAACCCAGCTTCAAAGACTGCACCTCTATGGAGTCTCAGCCTTTTAGTCACCCACCAGATGACTACCTAGACCACAGCCTGTGAAACCAGTCTAATAAATCCAGTCTAATAAAATATATATGGGATATACATATATGCATTACCATATATATTACCACATGAGTATATATATTACCATATGTGTGTATGTGTGTGTAATGTTTCTTTAAAGAACCCTAATACATAAAATAAACCTAAGAAAGAAATAAAACTGCCAGTCAACGAATAGGCTAATTGAATGAATAAACATTTTTCAAAAGAAGAAACACAAATAGCCAATAACTTATATTAAAAAAAGAGAAGAATCTTCCACATCCCTAGTCATCAGTGAAATGCAAATTAAAACTACATTGAGATACCACCTGACGGTCACCAGGAAATCTGGCAACAAGCATTGTAGAGGCTGGGGAAAGGAATCCTTATGGCCTGCTGGTGTAAGTGCTGGTACAATCATGAAAATCAGTTTGGAGGTTCTTCAAAATCTTAGAAGTACAACTGCCTTATAACCCAGCAATTCTACTCTTGGGCATACACGCATATCCTGCCCTGGAGATGTTCATGAACCGATCTCCTTGCTCATCAAATTATGACAGCAAGAAGGTGGAACCAGCTTAGATGTCCATCAACAGATGAAAATCTGGTGAGTATATGAAATGAAATATCATTCAGTTGTAAGGAAAATGAAATTTGCAAGAAAATCATTGGCATGCACAATATTAGCATGCACAATATTAAGCAAGGTCATTCAAACTCAGAAAACAAACAAACAAAAACCCACAGGTTCTTCCATATCTCATATCTTACCCTTCAATGTATGCATGCTTATATATAAGCAGCTGTAAGTGTGAGCATAGAATAGCATGTAGAAAGAACAGTTAATATTAGATGGCAAGTGAATAAAAAAGAAATTAAAAAGGAGGACATGACTGCTCCTAGGTATGGTGAAGAAGAAGGTTTATTGTAGATGGGAGGGAGAACATAGCCAGAGGCAGAGACATCTGGGAAAGTCCAGAATGAACATGTCCCTGAGCCTGGTCATGTGAGGAGAAAATAGAGGAGAGAGGGGAGAACCAGGAGATCAGAAAACAGAGTCCAGAAAAGTAAAAAAAAAAAAAAAAAAAAAAAAGAACCAGCATAGCTAAAATGGCTGGATTAAAAAAGAAGGGAAGCAGGGATAAGGGCAGCCCAGCCCCTAGGCCAGAGAATTGGGGATAGGGGGCGAAAATGCCAACCATACATCATCCATAACAGGTACAGTTTGACATGTTAAACATGCATCTTAGATCAGCCCTTTGTCCTGGGTTTGAAATCTAACAGCAAGGAGGGACAGAATTCAGGCAACGGACACAGGAGTCATGAAAGAAGATACTAAACTAATTGTTTTTCTAGTCACTGTTTGTGTGTGTGTGTGTGTGTGTGTGTGTGTGTGTGTGTGTTTGGGGGGGATGGGTAGGTCATAAAACATAATTGACAGTGAAAGTGGAAAGTGTCAGGCTCTAAGAAAGCTCCATGACTACGGCGTCCATTTTCAATACAGATCCTGGGACCACAAGGCAAGTGTCTGAGTGGCTTCCTTAAACTAACTGTGTGATGTTTTAATTTGTGAGCCCATTACAATAAAGTGATTTTAAGTAAGTAAGTAAGTAAAATAAAAATAGGCACGTCTAAACCAAGGAATCTAAAAATCATAAATACGTAAAATAAAGAAGTCAAAAGATCTCCCGTGTAACACGAGGCCTCCGTCTCACAGCAGTAAACGTCTTGGGTTCAGGTTTTCTGCTGAGGGGGACTGCAGCTGCTCTTGCCACAGGGAGAGAACAGTGTGTCAGTGTGTGGCAGGACGGCTGTCAGCTCATTTCTCAGCTGTCACCAGTCTGCTAGACATGTACCTTATGACATCAAGTTGCACACCTGTAAATGTTCCCAGTCAGTTTCATTTTATACAATTTAACCCAACAATTTCATTTTTAGGATTGTGTGCCAATGCAATAATTTTAGATACCCACAAAGATGTCTCTGTGGATATAATAATGGTGGGATTATTTTCTTACTGTCTATTTTGAGGTATACAAGAAATACCCACATTCTCTGTGGCTTTTAAAGCAAAACAAACATAGCAACAATCCAATTCAACCCCGCCAGGATGAGGAAGTGAGTAGGCCCCTGAAGGAAGTCCTTTCTCTTCCTGGGGTGTCTAGAATCTGCAGGCTATGCACACAGCAGCCACCCCGCCTCCTGGAGGCAGTACCCCCTTACTTCTGTGTCTTGTTTGTAGGCAGGAACCTTTCTAAGGTTGTGCCCTCAGGGCCCAAGGTCAGGGCCCAAGTCAGGCCCCAGCAGCACGTCCCAGGGAGGTCCTGCCACTCAGGGGCGCTGTCAGCCACAGGCTCACAACCCTCCTTTCTCACCCTCCCTTTTAGGACCCCAAACTCCTCTCCCAGACAAAGCCACTTTGTTCTTTGCATAATCCCTTCAATAAACTGAGATTTACTCAAACAAAAGCCAGGAAGAAAGAACCCTCTTCAGAGCCCCTGTGACAAAAGAGCCCGGAGGCTCCAGACTCAGTGCTTAAAAGGAGGCAAGCGTGAAAACTGCGGAGAGCAGCCAGGACAAGGCTGTGGTTTTTTCAAATCCACCAGCCACCTAGACAAAAGTAAACTGCCAAATTGTCTTTGCAAACTGTTCAGAAGAGCAAAGCTCCTGGAAATAAAATAAGTGATTTGTAACGTAAGGATGTTAAATTCATTACATTCTACCCATTGTGAGAAAAGCTTTGCAGGGGCTACAACTCAGACGCAGATTTAATAGCAGGACAGTAGCACAAAAGACAGGGAAGGCGGAGAAAAGGAGATGAACATATTTAAATATACTACCACTTCTATAAATTCAAAGCACATGGAATTAAAGGAGTATATGTGTACATGTGTCTTAAATATGTGTGTTTTCTCATACATAGGCACATATGTATACTTATAGCATACAAACATACCATGCAATGCTCCCTCCGCAGGGTGGAATTTTACATATTTTCTTCTTGCTTGAATCTATGCAATGACAGGTCCTATTTTTGTGACTAAGTTTCCCTCAGCTGACAACAGCTTCAGGCCTCCTTCCTTGGCTGGCTTGGGGTTCTGGCAACTGCCTTCAGACTGCTAACTTGGAAGCTGAAAGGGCAGAGCCCCAAGTCATGTGAGTTATAATTGAAAACATTCTTCAAGGGCTTTAAAAGCTTTATTGGCTCATCATTCCATGTGCTGAGGATTCAGGATCCCAGAGTCTCCATCGCAGGGACCAGACAATGCAAGGGGCAAGTTCCTGAAAGGGAGGACCTACAAAACATAAGGAAAGAGAAAGGAAGGGGGGCATGAATATAGGAGGAGATTAGAGGGGAGGGGAGAGGAAGGTGAATGGAGAGGTAGGGCTTCCCTCACTCTCCCTAGAACAGGAAGCAGAATCTGTGGACAGGCTGGCTGACTCCTAGCCTCTGTGTGTACATGATGCCCAGTTTATGTTGCTGCGGTAAGGAGTTTTCAAGAATGCAGTTGTAGCTGCCTAAATATAATATAAAGTAAGATATTTACCCTAAATGTCTTATTATACATGAGCTGTGCCTGTAGCTGTTGAGCAGATGTCAATAGATTGTAATTGCCAACCCAAAGTAAAGGTTTCTCCAGGGTAGGCTAGGAACAGGAAGGTAAGGGACCCTGGGGACCAGTGTGGGTTCTAAACTAGTCTCTTTCTCTGTCTCTCCCTTTCTCTCTTCATCCCCTTCATTTTCAAACCATTTACATACAAATATTTCATATTTTCTACAGCGGAAAATAACATAGAAATGATGACACTTGACTTTGCACTTCCTTCCCACTGAATCATTTGGTGATTTATCTTTTCTTTTTGGCCCTGGCAGAAGCAGCAGAATAATTCTGAACAGTATTAGCTCCTTCTCTGATTGAGATGACCAAATACCTAACAAGGAGTAACTTAAGGAAGGATTATTTGGTTTACAGTTTGAGAGGACCCAGTCACGGTCATATGAGCAGGCAGCTGGGGGCCCTCACAGCACAGTAGATCAGGAAGCAGAGCAGGACACAGCAAGTAGGACACAAGCCCAACACCTACCATCCTGTTCTTACTTCCTTCAGCTAGGCACCTCATAAAGGTTCCATAACCTTCCGAAACAACGCCGTCATCTGGGAACTAAGTATTGAGAATGACGAAATCAGTTGGGAACATTTTACATCTATACCACAACAGCTACCAGTGTTGAAAGATCATATGAGGCAAAATGGCTGCACACTACAGGAGCCTGACTGGACTTAGCCCTTCTGTCTTCTGATTTAAAAGAAAACAAGGCATGCCCTGGGCTTCCATGAGATGATGGGCCTTGAGTGCCAAGTCTGCTGTGCTACATGGGGAGTCAACCCTGCCTGCCTTTACCCTGACAGCGGTCAGCAAATCTGAGCTGAACTTTCTCCTACTTTGACCCCAGGCATGATGTGAATGCCCCAAGGAAGGCGTCTTATTTTAAACTTGACAGGGAGCTAAAGAGTTAAACATAAACTGCTATAGGAATTTGTAAGGTTCTCCCTGGGTGTGGGAGCTAGAATAAATAAATAAATACGTTAGCAACTCTCCCTTCCCATTCCTCCTTTATCTTTGAGTATCTTGAAGGGAAATATAGGCAAATAAATTATGAAAAATAGTTTGGAAGAAATTAGCAGAACATTCTCACATGATTTTGCATGGTTTCTGCAATGTGCATTGGAATTCTTTCCAGAATAAGATGCAATTAAGTACTCCATGGAGACAAAAGGCAGAAAGCCTCATAAACAGAAACGTGGACCAAGGCACTAAGTGACAAGACACATAGTTGTTTTTTTTCCCCCCTCAATAACTTGAGCTCAGTCCAAATGCCTAACACACAAAATGAATGTGAGGCCTCAAAGGGCCTTATGGAAAGCACAGGAGTCTGGAGATGATCAAAGAAGAGCAATGAGAGAGCAAGAGCGAGAGAGAATGAGAGTAAGAGAGGGAGAGAGAGAGAGAGAGAGAGAGTGCAAGTCCAGCCATGCATGACTGCATGGGGCATTCAGGCTCCCTGTTCTCCTTGTAATGCCAAAGAGAGGACGGTCCATCTTTTGATGGAAGGAGACATTGCACAATGTGGAAAATAGGATTGGTGAGGTCCTGTTAGTCTCTCTTTCTCCCTCTCCCTCTCTTCCTCCCTTCCTCTATCACCCCCACACACACTTGAACTACTTTATACAAGGTCCTCATTGTGTGTTACAGTGCTGTCATTTCCAGACGTCACCATTAACCAGCTCTCACTGCCCTCCCAGCCTGTCACACCATACTAGGGTCCATTCAAGCTCATGCTCTGCCCTGGATCCTAAGCCTTCTAACTGGCTCCAAGCTCTGAAAGCAGTGATTTTTATGACATGCAAGCAAAAATAGAAAACACCAGAGACCCAGCTAGAAAGAACACAGGATGCTAGGGCATGTCTCAGGTGTCCTTAAGGAAGCCCTAACCCGGTAAGATGGGACTACCATCCCCCTGTCTAGCTACCTCTGTCCTTGCTCCCTAGATTGTTGACCCATCCCTTCTCTGCTAGTCTCCTAGTTGCTAAATTGTTAGGGTTTATGTAGATGTTCTGTTTGTTTTTCCTAAGAATCAGACTTTTTGTTGTAACCTGCTATTTGAGACAAAGCGGCAGCCTCTTTGTATTCAGCTTCCATTTTGTTTCTAAGGTGAAATTAAGCTCAAAAATTTAAGCTTTTTTAACTCTGCTTCCTGGAAGCAGTTGTTCATAGCTGACCTTAGGATTCAATAGTGTCATAACTCATACTTTGTTATCTATTCACTTGGCTTACACTCTAGTTGTGTCCTTCTTATCTACACACCTGGATACACTTTGGGTGTACTCTAGAAGACCCTACGCCCTGCCTCACTTACCTCACTTTAGGACCAATCAGCTTAAAAATTATCTGATAATACTTTGTCTAGTTAGCCAAAAACGTAATATTGCTTTGTATGGTTAGTCAAAATGTGTTACTGCCCTCCCCATGTCTCTTGCATTTGGTTCTTTCTATTAAAACCCTACTGTGAGAACTTGTAATAAATGTCCTTACTGTGGCTCTGATCAATCAGCTTGGAAAAGGCATTCTAATAAACCATCCATATCTAACTGAGACTAGAGTCTGAAGGATTTATGCGGCTATTCTTTTTTTTTAATGCATTTATTATGTATACAATGTTCTGTCTGCATGTACAGCTGCACACCAGAAGAGGGCACTAGTTCTCATTAGAGATGGCTGTGAGCTACCATGTGGGTGCTGGGAATTGAACTCAGGACCTCTGGAAGAGCAGCCAGTGCTCTTAACCTCTGAGCCATCTCTCCAGCCCTGCTGCTATTCTTATACTAAAACATTTTTCACTTTCTCTCGGTACTTGCTTAGCTCTAGCCCTGCATCCTGCTGTCATCCACACTCTATGCATCTTGAAGCTTACATCACCACCAGCAGCCCAAGTCCACTGTGTGCTTCCAAGCAAGGGAATGTTCAGAGCACCTATCCTCTGGCAATTTTCTGTTACATTGCTTACAAATGATGCAAATGAAGCTCTAAAATGCTGTTCCTTACCTAAAGTCACACAGCAGAGATGAGCTGAGGCAGAACTTAGGGCTATCTCTGGGGTCTGTGCTTAGCCTTAGAGCACTACCCTCTACCATCTCAGTAGATGCGACCGAGGAGTGTGTAAATGGGTGTCCCACTGTTAAAAACCTAACACCAGCTCAACAGTCAACATGAGGATCTACCATAACTCCATCTGACATTCAGGGTTTCCACAGTAGGACCTCAGAGAACCTGACCAAATTGAACCTGTACTTGGCAAAGGTGGAAAGGGCTGGCAGGCTGAACTACATGAGTTTAGTTTGAAGAAGCAAGAACAGGATACAGCTTTGGGTACACACACACACACACACACACACACACCAAAACAGAACTCCTGAACTAGATGAAGTCCAATCCATCAAGTTAAGAGTCAGTGAGATGGTAAGAGCAAACAGATGCACTGAGAATCACAATTAAACCAACCAGGACAAGCCTCTTTGCAGCTGAGATCCCTGGCTGTGACAGTGCAGGTTCACAGCCAGCCTGGGGACCACATTAGCTCAGGCTTGGCTAAAGCCAAGGGCATGAGTACTGGATGTCCTCGATGCTCATATGCATCTCATCCTTTCTTTGCCAGGCAAAGCTGAAGGATATTTCCAGTGACTGTGGACCCTGCCAGCCAGGGGTTGTCCTTGTCATGGTCCTTGCCTGATGGGTGACACCGCCTTCTGCTAAATTCTCCCTAGAAGAGAACAAGAGTACCCCGTCCATCTGCTCAGGATCACTCATCTGTCAGCTCTCTCCATAGACTCAGAAACCTGGCCCAAAATAAGATTATTGCTATCTTCTTCCAAAAATGTAACCAGGAGAAGGCCTGGCCTTCATGTCTTCATAATCTTGTATGGAAGGATGCAGCTGTTACTAGGTACACATGGGCCACCCTGCTCCAGGAACTTGCAGTCACCTCCAAGTCTTGCTTCAGAGCATTAAGACCATCTTCTATAGAAAGGACTTCTCTCCTGATGGACAGGTCCTTGGAGTAACTGGACATAAGTTCCATGGCCCACCTTAGGACAGACAGGCAACGCTCTTGGTCACTTCGGAGGTGGCTCTAGTTGGCTGGGTCATGTTAGAAGTCAGAGGACCCAGACACTCGCTGACTCTGCCCCCTAGGTAGGAATCCCACCCTCAGTATTTCGTATTCCTTGTGTCTCATGGCCAAGGCGCAGATGAGAGCGGCTTAGACTACCCAGAGCTCTTGGGGCCCAGCCTTGGAAGGGCTTCTGCCATAACCGATTTTCTCTACCCATCAGATTTTACTATCTGTAATCTCAATGATGTGAAAGAAAAAAACCACCGGGCCTCGTGGCCGTTGCAGTCCCTTCCAGCTGTGGCATTCCATCATTCTATGACAGCTCCAAGCACCAGGTGTGGAGGAGGCCCTGCAGGAGCAGACTGGCCTTTGTTGCCTTCTGGCTCCCAGCCAGGAGCTGCCACTGCTCTGCTCTGAAGTGCTCCATGTCCCAGTCCCAAGCGAGGTTTCGATTACTCTTCTGGCTGATGGACCACACCTGGCCAGATGCTGGCATCGACCTCACAGGGCTGGCGTTTCCTTTTTATCTTGCCCCATACCTTTGGAACTGGTCCTATCGACTAACTCCTGAGAGCTGACACCGGTGTCCTTTGTGGCCGGTGGAAACCTGGAAAAGTTAGAGAAGACAAACATGGCTGGAAATTTTGGGGATTTTCTGGGAATAGGCACTGCATGCCCTGGAGGGAAAAATGAGCCTAGAAGAGTGACCTGCTCACAGCAGCACTCTCATATAACCTGCCCTGGATAGAAAGATGAGCCTAGGAGAGTAACCTGCTCACAGCAGCACCCTCAGATAACCTGCATGCTCCCCACTGTCCTCTGTGGATCACAGGCTGTAATTCTGCATGAGGGCAGACAAGGGCCCTAGCCATTGGCTCCTCCCCTGCACACCAGCAAGGCTGATGCTTAGAATTACATGCAGCCTGCTCACCTACTTGACTCTGTCACACACACACATACACACACTCACAACCTGGTTTGTTGCTCAGAGCTTGTTCAGTCCACCCACCTTAGTTTCCTTACCTGTCAGTCAGTCCTAGCTAGCTTGAGAATTCAAGGAATCAGTGTAATGACAATAGCATAATGGCTGAACAAAGCGTGGTGTTTACCCTGATCACTGTTAGAAGGTATGTGTGTGTTTATTCTGGGTAGGCTGATGTATAAAGTCATCGTGGACTAGGTGCCTGAAAAAGGGCAGAAGTTTAATGCCAACAGTTTTGTATGTTGGAAGCCCAAGACTCAGGGACAAGACTATTCCTTCCTTATCAGATGAGGACTCTCTGTTTCACGGATGAAGGAGGAAAGGGAAAAAGCTGCCTCTTTGGGAAGGGCACTAATCCTTTCATAAGGGTTCCACCCTCATGATCCACTCTCTTTCCCCGGACTTCGTTTTACTTAGTACACTAGATTAAGGTCTGGGTTTCACTGTACAAACATTCAGTTCACGACAATAACCACTTGATGCCATTGGAATTACCCAGTCTCTTTCCAAATACAAAAAGACCTAAAGTGTTGAGTCCATTTTGGATTCGTTGACATGTTTTGTTTTGTTTTGATGTGTTTGGGTGTTTTGCCTCCATGTATGTCTGCACACCGCTTACATTCAGTGAAGGCCAGAAGAGGGTATCAGATCTCCTGGAAATGAAGTTACAGAGAGTTGTGGGCTGCCATACAAGTGCTGGGAATTGAACCCCGATCTTCTAGGATCGCAATCAGAGCTCTTAACTGCCGAGCCGCTGCTCCATTCTTGACTTTTTATTCTTACTAAAGAGAAGTCACATTGCTGAGCACTTACATGATTGCTGTGCACAGTTACACTGACACTATGTACGCTGATCTAGGCCTCCACACGTACACATCCTAGCACAATGCCTAGAACCACGTTCCGTAAATGTTTTCTCTGGGAGATACTCTACTGTACATAGTACCTTCTTTCATTACCATGAAAATCTCTGGGCCTTTTGGACACCTCCTTTCTGGCTTGTCGGCCCATTTTTACCATGAGGAGAACGTTACTCCTGTTTTAAATAAACTGTTTCTAACCACGTGTCCCTGGTCCAACTCATGGCTCTGGAAAGAAGAGCCTGAAAAACACAGCAAGTGCAAGTTAGATTCAAATCCACATCCGTAACAACTGGCAACCATCCACACAAGAGGTAAGCAAAAGTTCCTGAACTCTGCTCTTTTCCTTAACAAGGATATGAAAAGCCCTACCATTCCGTCCTTCCTGTAGCACTTGGAAAGTGCAGGCAGGTGTCTGCTAGGCTGGGGTAGGAGTCCAGTTTAAACCTGTCATGCTTCCTGCTCACACCTCATGGCGACTTGTAGCCTGGGGCTATTCCTAAAGCTTCTTAGTGCCCACCATGATATTGGTTGAGCTCAGGCAAAAAAGCAACATGCTGGTAGTTGCTACTAAGTCCAGACTCAAAATCTGGAGGCAGCTGCCAGGGACAGGCCACGATGGATCTGAGATGCATGCATCTCACCAGTGACCAATGACTCACACCCATGCAGAACTGCCCTCCAACCACAGCCACAGGGCCATGATGACCTGGGCCACCAGGAGGGTGGTGCTCCTGAGAGTATGAGCAAAGATTAGTATGCCAAAGCCATTCAACAAGCAACCCTTTTCTCTAAAGCCAGCTGCCCACCAGTGGAAGTTTTGGGGAAAGGATAGCTTGGGAGAAAAGGTAAAAGAAAAAACTTAAAAAGACAGTCATTGTGTAACCAGGACCAGCCCACTAAAAAGGTCCACTGGACATCACTGACAGCTGGTGAACACTAATTGGTCACATCTAAATCTGTCCCTTACCCTGATTCTGTCTTGCCTCATAGGGACTTCCAAAATCCTGATTCCCTGAACCCATGACACAAAAAGTCCTTGCCATCCTGCTGCATTCTGTTTGTTTGCTTGTTTTCCAGGAACTCACAAACCCAAAGAAATATGCCAGTCCAAGAGCCTCTAATAACGAAGCAGCTCAGGCCTCAGGCTCACCTGAGGGACACTGCACTCTTGATGTCTGACCAATGAGAGCTACAAAAATGGACCCCTCTGTGACACAATTGCATTACCTGGATAGAGGTATTCTCTGACATAGACAGACAGACAGAAAGAAAAACAGAGAGCCTTACCATAGGTCCACAGAAAGTTAATTTTGTTTAATCCAAAAAAGAAAAACAACAACAAAAAACCTTTTGTCTTTGTTAATGTATTTGTGTCTGTGTGTTCACAGCTCTGGTCCTGTGATTGTTCATAGGTCAATCTCTGTTAAAACATGATATAAAACCCATCCAGCCCCTAGAACTCTCCAATATAACTCAGCACAAAACCTGTGGCAACATCAAGTTTTTTTTCATTTTTTTTTTTGTCTGCTAAAATTATTTTATTTTTTTACATGCCTAGATTAAAAGTGTGTATATAGATAGATATATGTAAACACAAGTGTTTGGGGATATATTAAAAGGCCTGATAAGTGAGAACTGTCTTATAAATTTAGGTATGCTTGACTTAAGACCTATTAAAACAGTATCTTGAGGTCTAGTAACTATTTCATGCAACCTTAAAATGCTACTTGTTTACATAACACAACAGTCACTGGAGCCATAAGATACAAGTTTCATTAAACTATGAAATTTTACATTGAATACACAGATTTTGATAAGGATTCTCTTCCACTCTGGTTAAAAGGGGGAGGGGAGTTAATTAAAATGTTATCTCAGCATATCAAAAAGAAAACATAAAATGCTTTACATTATTTATAGTAAGAACCTTGTCTTTTTAAGTACGTTGAGGGTTGCTTAATGCTGTGGGGGAAAGAGAACTGACGACAGTCTAACCTAAAACTGACAAGAGTCACAAAATCTCTGGTAAGATTTAACTCTACATGTATGTGTACCACCTGCTCAGGCTCGTGTTTTTACCTTGCTTGTGTGGGATCAGACTGGCTCATAAGAAGTGCACTTGTAAATTACAGTTGTAAATTAGCCCAAAGTCCTTACACTTGGCCATGTCTGTGGAGTTTGAGGGACAGCTGCAGCTCCAACAGCCTCAGCTCACTAAGTGTGGCCTCCTGCTCCAAGACCCTAGTTCTAGAGACAGAGCAAAGGGGAGGGAGAGAAGACAGTGGAACATGTTGCCCCAGACAGAGTGGTCTGATGGTCCCAGGACTTTAGGGTCCTGACTTAAGTTTGAAATGTAAATAAAGACAAACAAACGACAACAGGAAAGAATCTCCCAAACAAGAAAGGAGATGTGAAAAAGTTATAAGTAAGCACACCACATATGCTTTGATAAAGAAAGGTTCTTAAAATGCAACTGTTTTCTAATGAGAGAGGATTTCTCTCTCATTTTTATCCGAAGGTAAGGGGTTGTTCTAAAATAAAAATACAGAGATTTGGGGACAAAACTAGAAAGTTAAAGTGTGTCACAGAAAGGTTTATGTAAATTGAAACTTTAAAATAATAGTGAATTTATAAAGTAGAAATTTGTCAAACTCTCTGTTAAACAACATCTGGTTTGATTTGATTTTACATCTGTGTGCGTGTGTATGAGAGCACATGCCCCAGTTCTCTGATGCTGATGTACTGGTCACAAGACAACCTTCAGGAGTCTTCTCCTTTAACCATGCAGCTTCCAGGGATGGAACTTAGGTAGTCAGTGTTGGCAGCAAGTACCATCACTGGAATACCCACCTTGCAGGCCCAGCATCTCAATTTGTGACCACAATTCATTCTTATTATTCATTCTGGGTGTTCAATATCCATACTTGGGGGCAAAGCTAATGAGGACATAGGGCTAAAAAGACAGCAAATACTTTGGCCCCTGCCTCCCGGACAAGTAGGCCCCAGATGGTGATGGGAATCTGTGAGGTCACATCTGGATCACAGAAGCCATGGAGGCCCCGGAGTCTGCATTCTGTGTTCATTCTGCAAACAGGAGAGCCAACATGGAGAGAAATGTCCTTAACGATAACCCCTAAGAGCCTTAGTCCTAACAGCTTTTTAAAACAGCAGTTGCCTTTGTGTGGAACACCTAACACAAAGCTATACCCCGAAATAAAACGGTTGGTAATGATACACAGAACAAAGAGGGAAACAATTAGACTAGACTTTAAATGGAACAAACAGGAATTCTGGCCTTATGGCCTTCTCACCAAGGTGTGAGCTATCAACATGCCAACAGAGTGATCATGGCCACTCCAGATAAGTGCCATCTCCAAATTTATCAACTTTATATTTTGGTTCCCTTCATTATTTTACTATTGACACTAATGATACTCAATTGTTACAACCTCATTCTATTTCCCTTTTAACTTATTCAACCATTGTATTTCTTCTTAAAATTATTCTTTTGTATCTAGTACATTCTTAATATAACTTTTTTTTTTAATAGCCAAAAGTTTCACAATCCCAGGATCAAACTATATAAGAATTGTTTTAACAGCCATGGTCATGGCTATCCTGGCTCTTGCCCTTTCTGAAGTCATTGGTCATTGGTCCTAACTGTGTAATTTTTGCTTATATATTGTTTCTTTTATCTTTTAATCTGTATCTTTTCTAAGATATAAGTCTCAGACCAAGTTTATGACAGAGATTCCAGCCAGTTCCTACCATGGGGAATTCAGTCTCCTCTCCAACCACTGACAGAGGAAGGAAGAATTCTGAGGTCCCTCCCAAGCCCCAAGCAGGGCTAAACCCCTGCTCAGTGCAGCCCCCCCAAAGGGATTTCTGTGACAGCAACTGGGGGTGGCAGGAAAGTAGGGTAGAGAAAGACACACACACACACCACACAGAGAGGAACAGAAGAGAGAGAGAGAGAGAGAGAGAGAGAGAGAGAGAGAGAGAGAGAGAGAGGAGAGAGACATAAAAGGAACAAAGGAAACAGGAAATGTGAGAGAATGTGAATCATACAAATAACCTTTGACTGACGGGTAAGGTACAAACCTTACAGGAGGTGGGGGGGAAGGGGAGGGGAGAAAAAAGAAGGGAAAGAGGGGAACAAGAGGGGAGGAATAAATCTCGATATCACAGAAGATGGGGGAAGATCATGAATTCAGGGTCAGACTGGACCCTACAGCAAAATCAGTGTCATTTGCTTTCTGCATTTCCCCCCCGAGGCTTCACTGACTTGTGAAGCCCATGTCATAATCAGTTTTGGAATGTTTTATCAACCTAAAATACAACCCCATAAGCACTCATTCCCCCATTTGTCCTTTCCTTCAGACTCCAAGGAACACTATTTTCTATTTCCGTGGATTTGTCTACTTTTGGCATCACGCACAACTGTGTGTCTGGCTTCTTTCACTTAGCATGTTTCCAAGGGTCCTCCGTGTTGCAGTGTATAGTTGGTGCTTTACGCCTCTCTGTTGGTGAGTAATATTCATGCACACACCACATTGGACCCATCTATTCACGACTGGGTTGGTTCCATTTGGGAAGTTGCCATATTACTGCAAACACTCAACTGCACGAGCTTTTCTTAAAGTTATACAAAGGTGTTCATTTTTCCTTCAGAGTGGTAAATAAAATATGTGCCACAAACACAAGGGATTTACGTGAGGAAAAGCCATTTTTAAAAAAAGCTTAATATAATTCATTGGCACCAAGTCCCATTATAACCCACGTTATCTTGTAAATAAGCATGCAGCCTGGGTTGGCCGTGAGCTCATGTCCTTTCTCCTGCCTCAGCCTCCCAAATTCTGAGACCTCAGTTGTACACCGCCACCACAACCAGCTTCCACCTTCTATTAGAACAAGACAAAGATACAACCATACAAGAATAGCTAAGAAGAGATGACTTGCAATCAACCATAAAAATATAAAAAGTTAAATACTATTATCCACCTGCTTTGGCAAATATAGCAGCTTTTCTGAACGCTCCAGGCTTCATCTCTAACAAAGTAGTGTGGTTCTGTTGACATTCTAGAATCTGCTCAGCTCACAGGACCCCCAGTCAGACATGACCACAGTACCCCATCATCACTAGATCCTCCATTCTCTCCCACCACCTCTCCTCCCCACTGCAGCCTCATTGGATTCCAACCTAGTATTATATTCCTCCTTGTCTCCACAAAGGGACCATGAGCTCCTTGGGATATCAGTTCTTTAATACATCTCTTTTCTTTGCAAATGAATTCTTTCGGGTGCCCTGGTGTGGCTGTACTTTAAACCAGTTCAAAGGATGAGAGGCGCAAGAGAAGTGACAGGGATGACCTGTTCATCCCTTGCTGGTGCTGAGGTAACTGGCATGGCAGGCTACTCATCTCTTGACCTCTCAGCCACTCTCACACAAGTCTGATGTGAACGCTGCAGAATCTTCTTACTCCACGCTGTAAAACTCTGTCACGCTTGAGGTTGTGTCTAAGTCAGTGCGTCCCTGTATTTGCAAGTTTTTGTTACAGAAACATCCCACCTGGCAATCAAACCAGCAGACAGCAAGGGAGGCTGATCTTACAAATCCCATCTGTCCTCGTTTGCCTAGTGATGCACAGAAAACAATGCAGACCCTGGAAGTCAGTGCCGGGGACCTCTGTGTGGGCTGAGACATGGTTATGTCCTCTTCTGGTCTACAGGAACCACATCGGAGGTGATAGTAACCAAAGTCTGTCATCTCTGGAATCAAATCACCAGGAGGGATCGGGGACAAAACCAGTTTTCATCATCTTCATGTTCTGACCCAACAGAGAATGTGCCAAGGACTTATGAGTGACTCATTCCTCGCTCACCACCACTGCCCACCATCTTTTATCAGGCTTGAAAAGATAGTCTAAAAAAGAAAAAGTTCCATAGGTTGTGAAGATGGCTCAGTAGATAAAGCGTTTGCTGTCTGAGTTCGGTCTGCAGCTAGCCTTGTCTAGGGAGCCCCGGGTCTCAGCAAGAGCTTTTAGCTGCTTCTCCACCACCACACCCGCCTGTGTGCTGTCATGTTCCCACCGGAATGATAACCGACTAAACTCTTGAAACGGTATGGCGGCCCCTCTCAAGAAGCAAGGTTGACCTCAGGCTTCCACGTGCACCCATACACATGTCCACTCTCACTCGTATACACACGCACCGACACATATGTGAGCAGGTACACACACACTTAATAACCAAAACACAGATTCACATGCCGAGCGCTTCGTCGCCACCCTCACTGACATCCCGTCTTCCAGATCTAAATGCCGAGATGATAACATTTGCTGACAGAGCTGGGCTCTGACTGGCATGGCCATTTGCCGCACATGCTCACTCGCTGGGGAGCCTTGGCTCTAAACGCCCCAGCTTTGCAGAAGCACAGATGTTGCCTGTCTCTTCCTTCACCAATTGATCTTCTGCCCAGTCCGACACCAGCCCAGACTTGCTACCGCAACGGGCCAACACAAGTGGTTTCAAAGGGAGCAGCTGTTTATCTAAAATAAGGATTTGTCCTAATCTGTAATTACCTAGCTCGGCCGGGCACTGTACTTGGGCGTCCTATAGGCCGTGTACTCCAGCTTTGGCAATCTTCCAAAGCTTTGGCGATCTTCGTCTTTCCCTGTAGATGAAGCTCTCCCAACACGTGCGTGTACATTGTAGTTCCTCTCTGCTCTTGCTCGCCCACTCAGACCTGGACCAGCAGGGCCCTCTCTGAGTCCCTAACGCACTAGCTTTACTTCCAAGCTCCGGTCATTAGCTGCTTCCATTTGCACGCTGGCAGCTGCCAGCTTGAGCCATTCAACTAATCCATCAGATGAGTGTAGTCAGTTAGAAATCTGCGTCCACTCACCTACTGGTCTCGCTCTCTCTGGCCCCTGATGAAATGAAAAGGTTAAAATATTGGAAAAGAAGCAAAACGGGGATCTTTTCAGAGAATGAGATTTCCCATTTTTTCTAAGCCCGTCCCCTCTCAAAATCATATTGAAATGCAATTGCAGATATAATAGTATTGGGAGGTATGTGTGTTAAAAAGAGTATATGGTGTGTGAAAGCTTCACTCTCTTGAGTGGGCTTGAGACCTTAATTAAAGGGCTTTGGGAGTGGGTGCTGTCTCTTTGCCCTTCTGCTTTCTGCTGTGTAGTTATACAGTGAGGAAATTCTCAATAGACACGTCACAACCAATGCCTTTTTGTTTATAAATGTCCCACAACACATACTGACACAGTCATTAAGCTAACAATCTCAGTGATTAAATAATAATAACTGTTAAGCTAAGAACGCAAAACACATCCAAAGAAGCAGATATACCCCATGTATGAGGTATTATGGGATTAAAAATATGGTAGATTGCTCCTCAAAAATAACCAGAAATAAAAACAGCCAGGATCAGCCCCAAATTAGGGCAATGTTTATACTGTGGCTTGAGTATAAAATATCCCCTCTAAGACTATGAGTTTGGAAACTTGGTCCCCAGCTGAGGACACAATTGCCTCTTTGGAGGGAGTAGATCACTGGGGGCTGGTCCTCAGAATTTATGGCCAAGTCCCACTTCAGTTTCTCTCTCTCTGCTTCCTGAATGCAGCTGGCCTCCTCCTACCCAGATACCTTCCATGTTTCCTGACGTGTCCTCCTAGCCATGATAAAATGATCCCCTTGAACTGTAAGCCAGAGAAAACCCCTCTTTTTGTGAATTCCTTCCTTTTAAATATATTGTTGCAAAGATGAGAAAAATAACTGATATATAAAATGTGTGCTGAGAAATGTGAACATGTGGTTTGAAATTTGTTTGGGGGAGAAAGGTGGGGGTGCTCCTAGGTCCATAAAATGGAAGCCCTAAGATGCCATAAGCCTAGGTTAATGGGCCATTCTGGTGTGTGTGTGTGTGTGTCTGTGTGTCTGTGTGTCTGTGTGTCTGGGTGTAAGAGTAGAATGCCAGGTGCCTTGGAGGATGAAGCTATGCCTCATGGGATTTCAGAGTAGAACAAGGACACTATTAGTATCTGGGTTAAGTGCCATTCTTGCAACTTTCTGGCAAAGAAGATAGCTTCATTCTGCTCCTGTCCTGAGAACTTGAGTGAGGCTGTTTTTTAAAGCAATGGGCTACATCTTGGATGGAGGAAGTTTCAAGATACCATAGCATTCAGGCTGCGCTGTGGCTACCTAGCACTGCTCTTACTCAGATTTCCACTGAGCAAGAACAAGTCAGGGAAAAGTTATAAAAAATGTGGAGTTTATCAAGGAAAGGTATATGAGCAAGCTTTAAGTTGCAAACAAGGAGTGTGCCCATGCCAAAGCATTGAGATTGTTAAAGATTAGCACCGTTGACGATAAAGCCGACTCTCCAATGGGACAAAAGGAAAGGTGCCCTAAGAGCAAGGCCTTGCCTATTGAAGGCTCCATTATGGAGAAATGCACTTTTTTTTTTTTTTTTTTTTTTTTTTTGCGAGAAGAAAAGCTGAACTGACAATGCGTTTGAAGGGGTTCCCTGATCAAAATCAACTACTAGGAAAACTGCCTTTCGTTTTCAGCACCTAACGCTTACAGAGGCCACTCCAGCCCTGGTTCCAGTGAGGCAGGCTCCATCCCTGGCAAGCAGTAGAGATTGGCAGCACTGTCCATGTAGTACTAATTTTACAAGCATGAAAGATGTTGGATTTAGGGACCCAAGCCACTTAGGAGCCCCAGGTGGTGGGTATGGAGCTTGGAGATTTGATGTTTTCCCTGCTAGTTTCAGTCTTGCTTTGGCCCAGTCTTCCCCTGCCATGTCCCCATTCCTCTCTTTTACAATGGAAATGTATACTCTGTGTCACTGTGTATCAGACACATGTCGCTCTTTTTTTTTTTTTTTTAAATCTGATAGGTGCTCAAAGTCCACACATTACCTTGGGTCTCAAAAGGACTTTGAACTTTTGAACAGAGTTGGGCCTGTTAAAGATTAGAGGAACTTTTAAATTGGAATGGACATATTTTGCATCTCATGAGATGAGCATGGGTGTATGGAAACAGGAATACAATGTCGTGGTTTGAACATGAACTGCCCCTTATAGCCTCACTATTTGGACATTTAGTCTCCGGGTGGTAGTGTTGTTTGGGAAAGTTCTAGAGCCTTTGGGAGGCAGGGACTGCTGGAGAAAGTGGGTCAGTGTGGCAGGACTTGAGGGTTTACAGCCCAGCTCCACTTCTTTACTCTCTTGTAACTGCAGATAGAGTGTGGCTGCTTAGCCCCCTGCTACCATGCCTTCTCTGCCTGTGACCCTGTCTTTCCCATTATGACTTAACGATTCTTCTTTCATTCTGAGCCAAAATAAACCCTTTCTTCTTTAAATTGCTTCCTTTTGGGTGCTTGGTCAAGAAAGGTAATTAATACAATTTATCTGAGAACTACAAATCTTCACTGCATGTTCTCAGAGAAGAATCATTATAAACGCAGCATTTCATCTCCCAAATTAACCTCGAAGCTCGATTTCATCTCATTAAAAGCAAACAGAGATTATAGTATAGAATTCAACAATTACTTGACAATCCTGTATCTATAGGAATATAAAATTCCTAGTCACTGGGAATAGGTCTCAAGACCCACCACCACCACTACCACCATGGACACCAAGATCTGTGAATTTTCAAGCCATCATTACAAAGGGACTCATGAATACCTCTCAGATGCTTTAAATCATTTCCAGATTCTTTGCGATATCCCATCATACAGCATAAGCGTTATGTTGACAATTGTTCTACTATACTACTTGGGGAATAGATGAGGAAAAGAAATCTGTACATGCCCAAAACAGGTACAATTTTTTCCTTTCCTTCTCTCTCCCCCCCCCCTTTTCTCCCCCACTCATCTTTTCTTTTCCCCTGAGACAGTGTCACAAATAGCTCTGGCTGACCCTGATCTCATGATGAAGTTGGCCTTGAACTTCTGAGACAGCCTCCTGAGTGCTGAGGTTGCAAGCTGTTGCCATCAACACTGGTTTATGTGGTGCTGGGTCAAACCCAGGACCTCAGGGATGCTAGGAAAGCACTTTAACAACAGAGAAACAGTCCCTCACCCTGCAATGTAATTGTGTATGTGTATGTGGTGTGTGTATGTGCGTGTGTATGCATATGCATGTAGGCTCATAGGTACGTGTGTGTCTATGCATGTGGACTGAGGTTGATATCAGGTGTCTTCCTCAATCACCCTTCTATTTATATATTGAAGATGAGGAAAGTGCAATGAAAGGAACGTAGAGGTGTTTTATAAGACAGGAGATGGGTCGGATCACGGATGGCCTCAAAGGCTGAACTGTAGAACTTGATGTTGACTTCAAGGGAAGTGGACAGCTGCAGAGGTTATGCAGGAGATGCTTGTTTGGGGTTGGGATTTGTGTTTGACAGAGTGTTATCAGCACTCTGACAACAGGGAGAAGAGTAGCTCAGAGTTTATCTGGGGTAGATTAGCTAGGCCACCTTCAAGCCTTTATAGAGCTCCTTCACGTGATGATAAACAGGACTGTGATGGAGACAGAGAGAAGTGTAGAGTGTGCAGAGATGAGCAGGAAGCGCAGTTGACCCTGCTCTGCTGAGGGATAGAGATGACAAAAGAGGCAGTAGAGCAATGGCTGGGTTCTTGTTTGTGCAGCTGGATGGTCTGTACATGCATGAAGCAAGATAAAGAACCATGGTAACAGAATATGCCTAGAACAAAAGTTCAGAAGTCCACTTTGGGGCCTGGTAAGTGGCTGAAGACGCATTTGCTGATCAACAATCTAAGCCAAACAACCTGAATTCAATCCCCTGAACCCACTTAAAGGTGGAAGGAGAGAACTGACTCTACAACATTGATCTCTGATCCCACATATTCACCATAGCACTCATGCCCCCAGTAATAATAATAATAATAATAAATAAAATTTTAAAGTTCAGCTTAAGGAGTTTTAGACTAGGGGCTTTTTTCCAAGACACATTGCCGGCATTATAGATGCCAATTGACAAGATGGCAGGAATACAAGACTACAACCTGAAAGTCCAAGAAAAACATAAGCTCTCCGATTTCAGGTTCACCCTTCACTTCGGCTATGAGGTGCCTATGCCGTGAATGATGTGCAGCGTCTCTGAGAAACCACGGCACCTTCGGGCACCCTTCGTCTGACGCTGAGTAAACTCATGTGAAGTCTGAGGACAGGAGGATTCTGTGTATGAGAACCGGGCCAGGGGGTTCCTAGGTCTGTGTTATCACAGTAATCCTGACAGTGGCGTTGCAAGTAATAATTATTTTTCGCATCTATTCATCACATGTAAGTTTTTTCTAACAAGCTTTTGTTATTTTACTAGGCTACCAAAAGATCAATAGAGAAATTTTTTTTTTGATAAATAACTTTTCAAAGAAAGAAAAAGAAATGACTTTTTAAAATTTGCTTAACCAATTCTGCTATTCAAAGAATAATAATGTTTGGGAGAGAATGTAAGAGTAGAAGAATGTAAGAGTGGAGGAGGGCCTGGGTGGCCATCAGCATATGACTGCATGGAGGAGGGAAAGGAAACAGGACCCCAGGAGGACCAGCAGAACATTTTCAAAGCTGGTGACAACCTTCAGGCAGTCTCTCACCTCAAAATAATAAGCGGTGTTTGTGTCTGTGTGTGTGTCTGTGTGTCTGTGTGTGAGCTCACTTGCATGAGTGTAACTGCATATGGAAATCAGGTGTTAACCTTGGGTGTTGTCCTCTTGTCTTTGCAGACAGTGTCTCACTGACCTGGGAATCAACACGTACATCAGGATGGATGGCTATTGAGCCCCGTCTCACCTCCCCGGGGCTGGGATTGCAAGCACATGACACCACACCCAATTTTTCTTTGTGTATGCATTCTGGGAACAGAAAGAACATGGATCCTCATATTTACATGACAATAACTCTACTGACTGAGCTGCCTCAACAGCCAGGGGCACTGTTTCTGTCTCTTTGTAAACAACTTTATCACTATTTTATTTCACCTGTGGGGGTGTTTTGCCCACCTTCATGCCTGAGCAGCACATGTGTTCAGTGCCCGGGGAGTCCAGAGGCGGGCACGTGTCAGATCCCCTAGAACTGGAATTACAGATAGTTCTGAACCACCGTGTGGGTGCTGGGAATTGAACCCAGGTCCTCCGTAGGTGCATCCAATAGTCTTAACAGTTGAGCCGTCCATCTCCTCAGTCCCAACTGCTGTTTCTTAACGAATAGGCATTCGAGTTCCTGTGATACCCTTGCTCTGTGCATCAGAATCACACAGGGCAGTCTGCAGTTCAGAATCGCTAATAGAAGCTTAAATTTGTCAAAAGAAATTGAAAATAAGCACAGAGGGCACCACCTTCTGCCCTTTCTCTCGCCCATTCTTTCTCTTGATGGTGCCTTCTTATGCGCATGCGCACAGGGCATTTGTGGCAGATTGCTCCCCTGCTTCCCTGGACCAGGCGAATTTGGGCAGAATTGCCTTGACAATTGCTCCGGTGCAGCCCGGGCCTGCCTCCGCTGAGATCCAAATCCTGTCCATGTGGAGAACTGCGCCTTTCTCAACCTTGCCTGTCAGCAGCGAATCCTCACAGTGCCCGTCTCGGCTGCATCTCAGTGTGAAGGAGAAGATTCTGACACCTGCTTCCTGCTGGAGTCTGCTGCCTTGTCGCCATCCCCTGCAACCTAAAATTAGATGACATCGCCGGGAAGATGTTCATCCCAAGCAAAGCGGCCTACCTAGCAACAGGAGTAGACTACGACTACTCTTGGAAACAGCATCAGACCTGCATAAGAAGGGACCAAAGAGGAAGGCTGCCTTGGGAAATAGACCGGCATCCATCCCTAAAGGGGACTGAGGCCCTTTGTTCCATGCGATCCCCACCCCCACCCCACAGCTCCACAGAGTCTGTGAGCTTCTAATTCCAGGATACACCTCTGTGCTCGCGGCAGCATGAAATGGAGCACGTGGGGCCAGGTTAGTGCCTCTTCTCTGATTAGACCCTGAAAGAAAGCAGCTGATTATAACTCCATCCCAAATGCCCCTTCTCTGACCTACATAAACAGTATATATAGGTGTGTTTGTGAATATGCCTATTCAGATATACATAGAAACATAGATGAACAGACTGAAGAAACTTAGGAAGTTAGTCTCGTTTGCTTGGTGGTTGTGTGTGAGTGTGTGTGTGTTCTAATCAAGATGCATTTTTGGAGGCTGCATTCAATTCCAATTAAGGGATGCTTTCATACCTTTTATAGTGAAACAACTATATTTAACATCACCATTCACTCTAAATAGTAATTGGATTTTATAAGGTATGAGGCTTTTAAAGCTACCCCGAGTCTCAGAATCTTCTCTCTGCTGCTAATGAGCCCCGTTGCCTAAGCTGGAGGCACAAATGCACTGGCAGGGGCTCCCCAGGCACCAAGATCTCCCAATACACCTCTACTGATGGCAGCAGAGGCCTGCCCAGGGCTTTGGTTAATTTTCACAGCCACGGGAGGAAGCAATTCCTTAAAAAAATTAAAAAATAAAAATAAAAAAACATAAGTGATCTGAGGGAATTGGCACACTGGCTTTTTAAAGAACTCAAAATTGGGTTTTAAATATAATGACTGCAAAGAAGAGGGAGGAAACCGCACATTCAGAAACACATTACTCTGCTGGAAAATGCTTCAGCTTTAGAGAAGAAGACTTTCACAACATTCGTTGAGATTATTCATGATGTTGTCCATCTCGGACTGCTTCTGTGGCTACAAATAAGTTTCTCCAATGTCAAAAGACCTTTCAAAGAAGCCAGAATGACACACTAATTGTACTAGGAGGACAAAAATGTAAAAGCAAGCCACAAAAGCCAGAGAATCTTCTTCTGAACTATGGGAGCATGGCCGTTCACAGCCTGGCATTCTCTCACCAATTTTCTCACCATTTCCTTCCATGTGGTAGTCAAGAGCTGATGCAAAAACACATCAGAATACTTCTTCTGGATTCTGGAAAGACAGTGAAGGGAAGGGCCAGGAACCTGCCTTTCCCCCCAGACAATAGTCCCACTGACAGAGCCTGTCTGCTGTGACCATAAAAAACGGGAGTCTCTCAGGAGCTCTCATCTTCCCGGGAAAGACACACACATCAAACTGAGTTAGCTTCCATCAAACGTGGGAAACCCCTCGTTTCCCACCCTCCATGCTGTGGGTCACATGATCCTGGAACAGCTGGCAAGCAGCTTTGAGGAGCAGGGAAGGGCGACAGAGAACCTGCCCTACAAGCCTTGTGTTCTGAGCCCTGCGTAGGAGCACAGAGGCGAAGGTGCTTGGCAAGTGACCGTTTTTGCACGCGTGCAGAAAGTTGAAAGTAATGCTTTCTTTTTCCCGTCTTTATCTTTCCCCTTTAGAAGTCAGACATCCAAAGCAGGACACATAAAAACAAACTAGATTCCGAAAGATGTTGTTCCCCATATGCTCTCTACTAGACATGGGGTCTGGACACACACACACACACACACACACACACACACGCGCGCACACACACACACAGATACACAATCTGAAAGAAGTAGGGGACTATGAGAGGTGAATAAAGAGCAATTTACTGATATATGAAGAAATACTTAAGAGGTTTTATAAAGTTAGTATCGTAGTAGTTTGCAACTGTTTTTTTTTTTTCTTTTCAACATGATTGAAGAGATAAAAACACTAAATTGAGCATTTATTTAAAGCCCCATAGTACCAGACCTTCAGCTTGGTAATCTCACACTTCGTGATTCTAGAGAACGTAAGAGACCGGTTCAGCTTAAAACTAGGTGTTAATTTATGGCTTGGGACATATTACGCGTAAAGATGTGATTTGGCAGAAACGATGCTGTGACATTAATGGCTGAAAGGAGCAGTGCAGTGGTGGAACTCATGTTGAGCTTTGAGCGTGACTGGCCTTTTCTCAGTCCAGATGTGCCGGACAATCAATGGTCACCGAAAGTCAACCAGAGACGGTGGCTCTCAAGCCAGTTGCCTTGTATCAATGATGATTTAAAGACATGGTGCACATGTGGGGGGGGGTAAGCAAAGGGAAAACAAACTCCATAAAAGAAAATCAAAGACAGGTGGGAACTGAGGAGGAAATGAAAGAAACTCCTAATAGTGGGAAAGAGCCTGGGAGCGGATAGGAGAGGGACTCACCGCTATGTTAGAAGGGCTTTATACAACTTATGGCTGAAACTGGACAAAACCTGAGGGAACTGCTATTGAGATTGGGTAGCAATCCAGGTGTATCGTGGATAAAGCCCTGGAGTGGGGGTGACCTACACACTCCTGGTGTGGCCCCCTAGCCCCACCAGGGAAATGAACACACTCTGGCCACTGTTGCCTTAATTATAGGGGTAGCCATGCACAGAAGCCTACCTAGCTTTGTTAGCCGTTGGCCTCTGTTCATCTTGCTGGTCTCCAGCCTTGCTTGTCTGGTGTTTTGCTGGCTGTTAATTATACCATCTTTTTTTCTTGTGTTTATGTGACTAGTTTATAGTTTTACCATGGGCCTTTTTCCTCTTACTGCCTATAGAGAGCTAACTCCTGCCTCAGAACCATAAAAAAGCATATGTTTTTTGGCAGTGCTAAAGATAGAACCCACAGTCTCACGTATGTTAGGTAAGCTCATTATAACCGAGTGACCTCTCCCCCCAGCCCAAAGTAGATCAATTGTATGTTATTGAAGTTGATATAAATTCAAATTAGAGTGTTCTGATTTTATATGTTAAATACAATCCATGATAATCACAAATAGAATAATTACAGAATACACACAAAAGTAAATTATAAAAGCAATATTTCACTAGTGAAGTCAAGTAAACACAAAAGAACATAATATATAGTAAATGAAGAGCAAAACAAATGGTTGTCAGGTAGAAAACAAATAGTAAAATGACAGAACTCCTTCTTTGTCAGCAATAACTTTAAGTACAAATGGGTTAAATTCTTAAATTTAAATTGAAGAACAGATTTTAAAAATATGGCCCAAGTTTATCTTGTAAACTTAAGAACCACTTTAGATCAAAAGACACAAATAGATTGAAAGTAAAAACATGGCCATAACCAAAAGGACCAGTGGTAGATAAACTAATTTCAGACAAAATAGACTTTGAATTAACAAAGTTCATTAGAGGCAATGGAGGGTACTGCACACTAGCAAAATTTTCAATATGCCAAATCATGACTATTTACACATTAAAAGCAGACCATCAAAATGATTGAGGTGAAACTTGACAATGCTAGTGATAGATATTTCAAAACATCATTGTTAAAATTGCTACAAAAACTAGACAGAAGATGTGGAAGGACACGCGGGACTTGGGCAGCCCAATGAACCAATGATATTTAATGGATTTGTGCAGAATGCAGCAGAATTTATATTTTTCCCGAGTGCACATGAAATACTCACCATGATGGACCATATGCTAAACTACAACTGGAGCCTCAACAGAATTTTCAAAAGACAGATGTTAGGTATCTTCCTGGTTTGTCCAAGGAGGCATGCAGGGAGCATGTGGGTCTGCCAGTGGGTCAGCCTGCGATGTCCCAGAGAATTAGCCAATCTCAGTAAAAATTACTGGAGTCTCTGTCCAGGTTCTGCTTAAGTCCTGTAAGAAGTCCTTAGACAAGGCGCTGGGCAGTTTTTTCCTCCCAGGATTTTCTCTCACCTTCATTAATTTTTCACTTTTTTTTTTCAGTTTCCTTGATAAAATCTTCTTTGACTCTGATCACTCCTCCTTTGTACACAACTTTATCCCTCATCAACATCAGATTTTAAAACAACAACAACAACAGCAACAAAAAACAACTGGAGAGCCAGAGTCTCAGGTTGGCATTCGGCTAGTGGGGACACTTCAGCACCTTAGCTTTTTTATCGAGCCCATTTAGGCCGAGAGAAGCCTCTTCTCTCTCAAGGATCAACACCAGTTAGAGATCTAAAAGAGATTCAGCCTGTGTGCCCCTCCTCGTCTCACATAACATCATTTGGAGAGACTGTGAAAACATCTCAGTAACAGCTTGTATCTATTGTGCACACCCATTATCTGTCAAGGACAGGCTAATTGTGTTGAATACACGGTGCCAGTGAAGCCTCAATCATTGATTAAAACCTCAGGTTTGATCTGATAGGAGTCAGATGATTATTTTTCAGATAACTGAGATTACAGCAAGCATTTCAAGCAGCACTTTGAAACTGAGTTTATTTTATTCTCATATATACATGTGTCACTTTGTATTTATTGACATTGTTAGAAAGAATGCAAACAAAAATATCATCTTCTATCCTATAGCAAAAACATGGTTTTCAAAGCTGAGGTCTAAAAATGTAAAACAAGGGGAATGGGGAGAATGATGACCCCAAGTTGACTTGTTTACAAATCAAAGGCAAACCCAGCTAACTTGTAGTCAACAGAGTTTTACCATAAACTCTAGCTAGAAAGAGCTTAGATATAACACCAGAGAATTTTATGCCATAGGATAGGGACCCCAGCTCTTCTAGTCCACTAGAATGGGGAAAAAAAGAAGCAGTTCAAAGGTGTCAAGGCTTTTATCAACTTAAAAAAAAAACAACCTTGTGTAGAGGTCAAATACTTCATGTGAATAGAGAGGAACCCATGGTCTGCTTCCTCAAATGAACATAGCATGAGAAAATCTGAAGATCCCATAAGATCTCTATATGTAGCACTAACATACAACTAATGTGTATGTAAATGGGAAGCTGGCACAGGGTGAAGGAACTATAAGGACTTTGAGGATACCCACCAGAAAGGGTCTAGAAGTTCCATGTGCCTTGGAGAAGGATCCAAAGTGACTGGAAAGACACAGGAGTAGTAAAGGTTGGACAAAGAAACTACAGAACATGGGAATTAGGATCAGAAGAAAATAGCCCAGACCACAGTATTCCATGTTGAGTACTCATGCAAAGATATAACACATGATTCAGTCACATTTGAGACCCAGGAGAAGGACCATGACATTTACCAAGGAGAGAAAACAATGAGACTACACAAGATTGTACCAGGTTCTGTACAGTGTCTCCAACAGTGCTGACCTACGGCTCCTTAGGTCTCCAGAACTATACGTTATAATCCTTCATCTTGGACAAGCAAAGAAAGACAGCAAAACTCTGAATGCCTGACAAAGCAAAAGAGACTTACCCATTGATTCCATAAATACAAAATTTCCACCACATTAAAGACAACACTGTGGGTACTAAGGATAATAACTGAACCAAAGTCTAAGAACATTCAGAGAGAGACTGAAAGACTATTTGAGAAGGATGAGGTGGGAAGACATGGGGCAGTACAAATATAATCAGAGTACAATAATATATATGAATGTGTATGACTCTGTGTGTAAAATTTTCATAAAGAAACATTATGTTGTATAGTTATATCAATATATTTACCAAAAACCTTGATACAGAGAACTGTCACTTATAAATCTTAGTAGACTAGACATACATAACACAAAAAAGAAAATATGTCATATGTAAGAGGGTGATAGGTACTAAGTGCTAAGCAAGGGACAGAGAAGTGCAAAATGTGCTGCTTTATATAAAGTGATAGAGAAAGTTCTCAATGGTAAAGTGGTGTATGAGCAGAAAATGTAAGTGTGACCACGAGGGTTTCTGGGGATTGAAAGTTTGGTGAAAAGGGCACAGCTGGTGCAAAGCACTAACACAGAAGCACGTTGTGGATGTTCAGTGATATTCAAGGAAGGTATTGAATCTAGAACAGATGAATCAAGATGGAGAATGGACAACAAACAGCAAGAGACCAAATTGTGGGCTTTTGCTTTGAAGGAAAAAGGAGAAACAGCTAACAAGTTTTGAGCACAGATTTGCCTTGTATCATAAAACAGCTACTTTTTTGTTAATGAAATGTCAAAAAGCACATAATTTTCCAACTGATAAAAGAGATAATAGAAAAGAGAGATGCACATAAAATCTTTGTCTAAAAAACAATGTTATTGCATATGCACTCATACATCACAAAAAATATAAATGCACCAAATTTTCCAGTAAATGAGCCAATATTGTCAAGAAGGCTGGGGGAAAAAATGAGCCACATGCTCTTTATAAGACATGCATTAAGCATAAGGTAACAAAAAAAAAAGAAAAGAAAAGAAAAAAGTGAAATTACTAACCAAAAGAAGAATAACAAATCAGACTTTAAACTGAAAGTATCACTAAAAATAAAGATAATCATAGGTGCTTAAACATTCCACTCATCTGTAGCATAAAGCCACCCTGTTGGGTTTAGAAACAGAGTCATACCTATGTAAATCTTTAGAGGCATAATTGGATATTGCTAAACATGGGTGTAGGGGAACTCTTCAATGAATTAGCTCAAAGAGGTTGGTTATCCTTGTAAAAAAAAAAAAAAACAGAAAAAATAAAAATAAAAATAAAAAAGAAATTGGGTACCTGCATCATAGCACACCAAAATTCAAATCTTTAAATGAACCAAAGACTTGTATTTAAGAAACAATTATAAACATTTAGATAGAAATATCATAAATATATTTGGCAATAATAAAGAAGAGTTTTAAACATAAAAAAATCACAAACTAAAATACTAGTGAAGTTTCTCAAATCCAGCTACACTGAACTAAGAATTTCTAGTCTTATATGTGAGTAAATTTTTCCATAACAAAATATTTTTAGCATAGGAACTTCTGGCCGTGTCTGGTGGCACAGGCCTATGATAATCCCGGCTACTTGGGAAGCCGAAGAAGAATTTCAAGGACAATATGGGCTGTAACCCAACTTAAAGGCCAGCCTGGGTGACTTTGTGAGATACTTTTCCAAGGATTAGTTCCTCAGGGTCAATAGAAGCTATGGTTCGAGGGGGCCAATGCTGTACATCAAGCTGGTAACCAAAACTGACAATAAGTAAGAGTTACCCATGCACCATGTGACACTGTAGTTTTGAAAACATGAGAAACATAAGATCAAGGTCTTAAAAGTATGGCTGAGACCTGGTATTGTGTGGCCAAGAGAGGCCATTGGTAAAGGTGTGTAGCCTCAGTTGCAGTAGAAACTCCTAGATCTTGGAGATGCCAGGTTTTTGAGATGTCCACTGAAGACAGCAGTAAGCATCGAATGGAGCCAACCTGAGCCTATGAGTCAGTACAAGTTGTATGTGCTGCAGATGGCAAAGCCAGAAACACGGGACTGCCCAAGCTCCTTAGAGCCCAGAAGAACATGAGTGAGTCCCAAATGCTGGTCATGAAGCTATAAGATTTGGATTTTGTTAGATTTTGTTTTTGCGTAAGTGTGATTAAAATAAGTATGTAATGTGGTTTTCATTTCATTTTATTTTATTTTATTTTAATGGATCCCACTGTTAAGAAACTTTAGATTTTCAGAGAGATTGTGTGGTTTTAAAGAGTTAAAAAAATTTTAAATGGTGAGACTTGAAAGTTGGGCTTTTTATACTGTGATATTAACATGAGATCTTGGGAACAAGAAATGAAAGGGTATGGCTTAAAACAATGTGCTTCTGTGTCAAGCTGACAGTGGATAGAGTACCCTAGTTAGCTTCATCTGTCAATTTGACATACTCTAAAGTCACCTGGGAGGGGAGAACTAGATTAAGGAACTGCCTAGATCAGATTAGCCCCCTGGCATGTCCCTGAGGCATTGTCTTAATTGAAGATTTATCTGGGAGGGATCAGCCCATTGTGGGTGGCACAATACATATGCAAGTGAACCTGAGTTATATAAGAAAGTTAGCAGGACAAAGGGCTGTGAGTGATCCAACAAGCAACCCAGAAAGCAGCATTTTCCACAGTTCCTGACTCCAAGATCCTACCATGAATTCCTATATTGACTCTCTTCAGTGATGGACTGTGATCTGGAAATAAAAGTCAAACACACACTTTCCTCCTTAAGTTGGTTTTGGTTGGAGTGTTTTATCACCATAACAGAAACAGACTAGAAAAAACCCAATGTCAAAACTAAAAGTAGAAAATAGTTTAAGCAATAAAGCTCAGTAGTAGTAGGGTATTTTCTTAGCATATACAAGACCCTTGGTTCAAGTCCTATAACACTGCAAAATAAGGAATGAAAACAAAAGAAAAAAGAAAGAGGAGAGGGGCTGAAGAGATGACTCAGCAGTTAAGAGCACTGATTGCTTTTACAGGGGCCCTGGCTCAATTCCAAGCACCCATATAGCAGCTTACAACTGTCTGTAACTTCAGTTCCAGGAAAGCTAACACCCTGTTTTGCCCTCTGCAAGTACTGCATGCATGTGGTAAACAGACATACACTTGGACAAAATACCAATACTCATAAGATAAAATAAAATTTATGAGAATTTTTGTTAACCAAGATACAGTAAACATAATGCTAATAATAAAATAAATAACTTAAGTGACATTATTTAATTCAGTAAATTAAATGATAAAGGATTCATATAAAAATATATGATTATCAAGAACAAAGATGAAAACCCCAGAGAAAAGAAATTGAGTAACATTGACAAGATAGAAATAGGGCCATAAGCATCTATTCAGTTTCATTAGTAACCAAGAAAATGATTATTAAAGCCATAAAAATGTTTCCTTATCAACTGAGGAAACATTTCCCAGTTGGTAAGAATTGTAGAAGAAGATAATTCTAACTGTGAGAGAGCTTGTGGTCAAAAGTAATTTTACTCACTGCAAAGAGAATGACTGGAACCACTTTGGAAAACAACTCTGCAGTATCTAAGTAAAAGAAGCGTGTATGTGTTCTACACTTCAGACACAGCTCTTTCCCTCCTGTGGCTTTACACATGTGCACCAGCAGACATGTCCAAAATCATTCATAGTAGCTGTCTCAGTTAAGGCTCCCATGGTGCTGGAGAGACACTGTGACTACACAAGCTCTTATGTGAGCCTTCTGGGTTATGTGGGATGATTGTGAGATCAAAGAAAAGAGAGCCACTGCAGGATGAATTTAGCCTCCTAGGCAGGAGGGGGATCAGCCTCTCCAGGCCTGAACACTGATAGTGTCCTAGAAGCTCTTTTATTGTTGAATAAAAGGCACTTTTAGCAAATCAATTTCCGCCCACTAAAACGTCTTATCTGATCTAGGGGTTGTCTCCAAAGACCCATCCCCTAAACAGTTCTCAGCCATATGACACTTCCTGGTTTGCCAGGCATGTCTCATGTTAGTCATGTTTGCACGACTACATTATTTATGCAAAAGAACAACCAACCCCATAAAATGTCAGAGAGCAATCACTGAGAAAAGGCCACTCCAAAGTTTAGGTGCTATCACTCCAGATTCACAAAAGTCTGCTAAGTCTGCTGCATTCTCAGTAGGAAAACATTTAATTGGGGTTGGCTTACAGTTCAGAGGTTCAGTCAGTTGTCATCACATACAGGCAGACATGGTGCTGGAGAAGACTGCGCCCACGCTTGAGTACCTGAAACCTCAAAGCCCAGCCCCTAGCGACACATTTCCTCCAAGACCACACCTACTACAAGGCCACACCTCCTAACACTGTCACTTCCTGTGAGCCTATGGAGGCCATTTTCATTCAAACCACCACAGTAGTATTCGTTTTCAAAAACTTATTCTTATTATCAGTTATGGGGGGGGGGATATGTGCGCATGAGTGCAGGTGTCTGAGGAGACGAGTGGTGTTGAATCCTCTGGAGCTAGAGTTACAGGTGATCATAAGCCACCATGCGGATCTTCCTAAAGAGCAGCAAGTGCTCTTAACTCCTGAGCCATCCCTTCAGCCCTCACAGTAGTATTTTTTTTATAGCAGGTGCTAGCAAACTCCTTATGTGAAGGATCAAATAGCAAATATTTGTCTCTTTGAAAATCATCCAGCAACCTCTTAATCCTGAACAACAAAGCTTGTTATAAACCATGAAACTTGAATTTCATATTCATGTATCATCTGAAGACACATTGTCATGTTGTAGACCATAATGGTTCATTGTCACTGCTGAGGATTTTCTAGGAGGCACACCTCCAGCATGTTTGTAAGGCTGGTCCTCGACAGGTCTAACTGAAGAGCTACAGCCCACTCAGAATGGGCACAGAGTCATTTCAAGGCTGAAACCCTTGGTGACTACAAGGGCCTGGGGGACTCCTCTTCGACATTCATCTGTTTCTCTTGCCTGGCTGATGATGCAAATGTGGCTGTCTCATGTTCCCACCTCCATCCCTCCCCTGCAATGAAGGAAGACATGGACCCTCAAACTGTGAGCCAGAATGAGGCCTTTGAAGCTTCCTTAAGCTGTTTTCTCATGGATTTCACACAACCAGCAGGCAGGTTTGGTTCCCAGAACATTGTTTCCTAGTCTTTGGTTAACTTGTGTGGATTTTTTTTTTTAAGAAACAATAAATTTACCTGCCAACAGACAAAGAGCTAAGTAAAATTTGACATATAAACAATTGAAATCACACAGCTGAGAAAATGAATACATTCACGCATCAGCATTGATGGAATGAAAAAAAAAAAACCTTTGCCATAAGAAGTAAGTCGAAAGTAGCTCAGTGAGATGGCTCAGTAGGTAAAGACTCATACTATGGAGCCTGACAACCTGAGTTTCAGCCTGCGGACCCACAGGGTGGAAGGAGCAATATGATGGCATAGAGTTGCCCTCTAACCTCCACGTGTGTACTGTCAACGCTCTCTCTCTCTCTCATACACACACATTACATGCAATGTAGTTTTAGAAGGAAGTCAAAAGTGTTGGAGGCTATAGTTTTTAAGTCTTCTGAGAAGCAGACACCAAAGTGAAATTAATTAGTTTTACTTAGAGAAATCAACTTTGTGGACAATGGTAGCAGGTGCTGGAGAGAGCCTAGAAGAGGCCCCGGGTTGCGTGTGAGCTGCTTTCCTGGAGATGAGACAGGAAATCATAGGTAGAAGCGGAGTAGACTACAGTGCAGTCTAGGGAAGGTGACTCAGAGCGTGCCTGGAGTGCGCCCACAAAAAGAGCTTCCTAAGAAACACACGAGCCTTAATTTCCTCACTTCAGCCAGTCTATGCCGGTGAACAGCCTAGTACTAGCCCAAATGCCTATTGATTTCGGAGTTTGGCTTCCGAGCTCTCGGTCTATTCTGCTCCCGTGTTGATGGATGCCTTGAAGGTAAGTCAGGCTGTCCACACTGTCCACACATAAGAATGCATCCCACTGAGCAAGCTCTAAAATGGGCAAAATAGAGCTGTTTTATTTTATGGTTTACACTGAGGCATTGATACATAAAGTTAAACACCAAAATAATGATAACAAACGTGAACTTGGGATCATGGATTACTCCATGGGGAAGGGTGGGGACAAAACTCAAAGTATTTTACACCAGAGTTCAGCATGGCAGAGTGCTAGAAATACCGGCCTCGGCTGGAAAAAGGGCATGCAGGTGTGCATTTTATGATTCACCAAGCTGCACACATATATCTCATGTATTTTTGCACATGTGATGTATCACCCAATTTTACTGAAAAAAAAAAATGTGCGTACTTACAGAGTGGTGTGTGAGAATACTTAGTTATGCTTTCAAGAACAGTGGCCACGTGAATACGAAAACAGAAGCCTACCTGGGAAAAGCAACCTAGGTGAAACTCAGGAAATCCAAGCCTTTTTTTCTCTATTCATTCCCATAGACACCTTGAGACTAGCCTGGACTTCTTCAGTTTCTTGGGGGGGGGAGGGAGGAGATATTCTTTTAACTGATGTCAGTCAACAGAACTCAGCCATCACCACTCAAGGAGACCCCCAAAGGGCAGACTTTCCATCTTTCCCCCATCTCTGTGGATATGGCCAGCCCCACCTACTTGCTTGATACTCAAAGACGTAATGGATCTATCAAAGGCAGCCACGGCTTTCCTTAGTAATCTAGGCCTGTATGACTCTGGCCAGTTTCGATATTATCCTCATCACAGGTTCAGAACTCTCTGCTACACTCACACTGTTTTATGCTCCTACCAACTTCACATGGGATCATTAACACTCAGAGGCTGTCTCTGGACACCAGCAGTTACAATCCAACTTGAAAGAGAGACCAAGAGAAACACTTGATGGTGTCAAAGCAGATTTTCCATTCTTAGTTCATTATTAGTCATCAGTAATTGAATTTTAATTTTAAGAAATGCTACCTTTTTTTTTACCACGAATATTTTCTTTTGATCTATGGACATATTATTAGATGTTTCTAAAAATAAATTCACTATTGCATTGGTGGAATGTTCTACACTTGGTCATGAAGTCAACCCTGCAAATCATCTCAATTTACCAAGCTGTGATCAAGACTCACTTATTTTCATAACTCAACATGGATATATATAATTTTTTTTGCAGAATGGGTATATATCCCAGGGCCTCATATATGCAAAGCAAATGTTCCCTGGCATTCTTGGGTAAGAGAGAGAACATCTGCATTAATTTGATTGTTAAGATCTTGTAAACGAAGAAGGAAAATTCCCATATAGCTTTTGTTCTCTTTCTTGTATATTTAATAAATAAAACCACTCACCCAAACCCTTGTGTCCTTTCTCAAATGCAAGTTTTGACATCCCTGGAAATAGAGCCTTAGTTGCTTGGTATTTTCTTCTGAATTTTGAGAATCTTTCTCAATTTGATTCAAGGTTGCAAGATACAAATTTCAATTTAGTCTATTTAATTAAATTTTCATAATGTTATTACTCACATTCTTTGTATTCTCAGTTTGGGCTGCATAATCTTTCTAATATGTAGGAAAATTGGCTGAAGTCATTCTTTTCCAGATTATAATTTTTTTCTTCTTGTGGCCATTATGCAATAATCTTTTATGTTCAAGTAAATGACAGACATTAGAACTGACAATGTGATTTGTTGAGTGAATATTTCTGCCTTTCCACAGTGTGACTTGTGATGATTATCAAACTAAAATATCTCTCCATCGATTTTCATGTTTTATGCCTTTAATTCTTAATTATATATCACTACAAAAGTGATTTTTAAATGATTTGTTTACATGCTAACCCAATATTTTTATTTTATTCTGTGTCTTTTAAAAATTATTTCATTTTTCTTTTTTTTCTTTTTTTTTAGATAATGTGCCTTTTAGAAACAACCCACAATGAGACTGTATTTGCTGGATGTTTAACCCCAGAGTAAAATTAATTATTTCTATAAGTATCATAGCCTATTTATGTTTACTGTCGTGAATAATGTATAGTTTACTGATTTCTGTCTTGTTTCTTGCTGTGAAGTCTCAGGAGACATTTTTTTTTCTGTTTTTCTTACATTTCACACCATGTTTTGCTCATGTCATTTTCTGTGGAGATACCAACATTGCTGGCTTTGGACTTCGTGCCCATGATCATTCTTGAATTTTAGACTTAAGACCCAAAAAGTCTTATGCGTAAATTTTATAATTAGAGTTTGAGACACATACTTGAAAATAGTTTCCTGAAACGTCAAAACTAAAGCTAAAATGTCTAGAACAACGCTGCTATAAGGTGACATACTTAACGCACCTATGTGCTTGCCTTCACTCTTGCGTTCTCTGGTTAATATTGCTAAGGGTAGTCAGAAGCTTTAGCTTGATGGAACTGTCCATTTCACACTGTTCTGTTAGAACTTTGTTTCTGGAGCAAATGAAAGCGATTCTATGTAAATACTTAATTTTTCTAGTCTTTTCTCGAGTAGTATAACAACCCCACTTCTGTCTCTTCTGATTCATTTCTTAGACAACTTAGTGTTTTATGGGATAATGTTTCTGAGGGAGACTTCAAAAGGTTTTGCTATTGCTGTTGCTGCTCTTGCTGCTGTAAGTGTCTTTGTATCCTTAGGCTTCTTGGTTCTATCTATCCATCTCCCAAAGCAGATAAAAGAAAATCAAAGGTTCACCAATAAATTTTTGCTGATATGAGATTGGTGGTGGGCCAGCAAGACATCTTAATGGATAAAGGAGCTTGCCACAAAGGCTGACAACCTGAGTTCAATCCCAAGGTTCCCCAAGGTAAAAGGAAAGAATCATTTCTACAAGTTGTTCTTGGTAGGTAGGTAGGTGGGTAGGTAGATGGATAGATGGATAGATAGATAGATAGATAGATAGATAGATAGATAGATAGATAGATAGATGATAGATGAAAGAGGTAGATACAGATGATAGATGATGGTAGGTAGACATAGATAAACAGATATAATAAAAATTATTTTAAAAATTATTTTTCAAATGAGATTGGGGGCGATAAAATTATTTATCTTTCAAAACAGTGGTCTATGGCCACAACTGATCCCATCAAAACAAAGAATTTGAGAGAGGTCGTGGCAACTTCAAACTAAATAAAATACATCTATAGGATTTTCCTCCTTCTTGAATGATTACAGGTGATATATAATATACAGATACATAGATTAAGATTCAGGTATCTTACAATACCAAAGGACAATGGTCTCCTTTCACCTGTTATCAATTACACTTGATACTTCTTTGGCTTCCGACAACTTGTCTTATACAGTTTTGTCAGCATTCCTTTTTTTAAATTTTTTTTTCTGCTGCAGCCTATTGTTCTTAACATTATACTGAACTCCTCGTCATCTTCTTTCACTCTTTAGTTTTTTGGTATTTTTCTTCTAAATGTTGAGAACCATTCTCAGTTTGGTTCAACGTCACAAATGGCTTGAACCTAAGCAATTCTTTTTAATAGCTAAAATGGCCAAGTTATGAAAAATTACCTTTTAAGAAAAAAAGTGAGGGGAAGCCACTACAGTACAAATGGGGCTTAAAAACAACAACAAAAAAATTAAAAACAAAACAAAAAAAACTCCACTAAACACTAAGTAATTTCACCCCAATGGAAGCTTCTAAGACATCCCCATATGGCTCAAGAATGGGAAATCTGAAAACCATTGCATTTCTGGTTAAATTATCCACAGAGTGAGCTTGTGTGCTATTTCTAATGTTTTGACGTCTACGATGTCATGTTTTGTTTTTAGTTCCCCTTCTGTCCTTCCCAGGGTCATGTGCCTCAATCTTCTACATACCTGTCAATGGAAAGCTTGCATTCCACATTTTAAGAAAGCAACAGTTCATGAAGAGGCCATATATATGAAGCTTTGCTGCTATTTTAATAGCACATTTAATGTTCATTGATTGTACTTTCCTTTGAAAAGTCAAACGAGAAGAAGCCCAAATTTACATTTTTTTCAGTGAAATTGCCTAGTTACACATTTCAAAAATATATTCAAAATGACTGAAAACATCTGTCCAAGGTGGGAGGGGTGCCGGATGTGGAGGCAGCTTTGGGAACCACATCAATCGAGAAGGAATGCAAGACACTATATATTTTTTGTAGGTTTTTGCTTCCAGATCTGTTATCAACCATTTAAGAAGTCA
The DNA here is from genome assembly GCF_030254825.1 of Meriones unguiculatus. Classification (NCBI taxonomy): domain Eukaryota; kingdom Metazoa; phylum Chordata; class Mammalia; order Rodentia; family Muridae; genus Meriones; species Meriones unguiculatus. Next base: position 70,979,338 of record NC_083361.1, on the reverse strand, counting down.
TTAAATTTTAGCTTCCTTAAAAGCTTCTCTTATCACAATAATCTCCCTTTTCATCAAAGTCTATTGTGTTTTCATCTCATCTTCGACTTCCTGGAGTTTATGGCATCTGAGTCAGATATTTCTCAAAAATTTGCTGGTTCCTATAATAAAAAAATTTCTCCCAGGGAGCAATGCTCCCTCCTGAATCCCATGATCTCTCTTCTTTGTGTTCAGGCCTTTGATCGGGAGAGAGCGATCACATTCTCATTGGCTGCTCACAAACAGCATGGGAGGCTTGCCTTGGCTCAGCACCCCTCCCTGCCTGCTATGACTCTTTCCAATTCCAACCAGCTTCCTCGGGACTTACAGTGATGTAGCCTGAGGAAGAATTCCTGGCTATCTTTCCACTCTGAAACTGTCTCTACTTACTTCTTTTCCAAACCTTTTCGTTCAGTTGTCCTATTGTGACTCCCCATGAGCATAATTCAATAATTGCAGATCAAGAATCAACTAAGAGAGAGATGGAAAAATACAGACAGACAGACAGACAGACATATCCTACAATGGGAAAAGAACTGTCCTATCCAGACAAAGGAACTAAGGGAACTGAATGGGGGTCAGAAGAATGACAGCCTATGCATCATCAGAACGCAGTCCAAAATGGATGGCCTTTTCTATCCTGGAGGTGGGCTAATTCAGAAAAGTAAAAATGAGCCTGAATCTGTATCTCTTATCAGAAACAAGGAAAGCAGTACCACATGGGTTATATATGCCATCGTCATGGAGAAAGTAAAATAAGACTTCAGATCAATAAGTTAGACAGGAGACAGCAAAATCTGCACACCCAGGAGCAGTCAATTTTGTTAAAATATACACGCAGGACACAAAAGCATTAAGGAAAAGATTAGCAAATTAGACTACAATAATTAAGAGGTTTTGTTTATCGGTGACACTACGATGATTGAATAGAAGAGATTTTCATCTAGCATGTATTATCATATATAATCCCTACATATCAATTGTCAAAAAAGAGACAACAGGCACCTATTCAGCCCTAGGCAACCATCCTGAACATAACTCCATAAACGAGTTCATTGAAATGGCTAGCAATACACGAAAATGTTCCCCTTAGTATCAAATTTTCAGCAAATACACATCAAACTACAATGAGATGCCTCTATGAGCAAGCCACAACCTTTATAAACATAATGCAAAGCCAGACATGGTGATGCATACATTTAATCCCAGCCCTTGGCAGGCAAAGGCAGGTGTATCTCTGTTAGTTCAAGTCTGACGCACATAGAGAGATCCAACACAATGAGGCCTACACAGTGAGAACTTGACCCAAAAGAAAACTTTAATGCATTAATAACACTTATTGGAAAAAAATAGTTGGAAGCTATTATTCTTGTAGACAACTGATAAAGTATAAACTTTTACAACCACTTCATAAAATTATTTGTCAGTATGTAATAAAACTGTGTATATGCCTGCTGCCGAACCCAGTTATCCCTGTATAACTCAAAAGAACTGTATACATGTATGCTCAAAGTATCTGAGAAGAATATTCTGAGTACTGTTATTTAACAGTCAAATATTCATCAATACTAGACTGGATAAATAAATCATGGTCTCATCTACAAATAGTACTGCAGTGAACAATGGTGAGCATAATATCATGCATGAATCTCAAAACTAATAGTAAGCAGAAGATAGACACAAAAAAAGTAAAACCATGCAAAACAAATTTGTAGTGGAAAGTTTTATAATAATGCTATCTTGAAAATAGGGAGCATATTGTCTCAAAAAAAAAGGGTGCATGTAGGATATTGTTACCACGGTATTCTGTTTCCTCAACTGGGTGTTAGTTACACAAGGTTGACTCCAAATTGATCCATAAAGGGAAAGATCAATTTCAAACACAAATATATCTGATACCAGAGTCCTATCAATCATAATATAATAGCAAATGTGGGTATGAGATGAAGATGTGGTCTACTATTTATTTATTTATTTTTTTGTTTGTTTGTTTGTTTAATCTCGTTACAGCCTGATTACACCTCCTTCCCTCCTCTCCTCCCACTCCCGCCCTCATGCCCGCTCTCCTCACCCAACCTCTCCTTTGGCTCAGAGAACAGGAGTTCCACAAGGGGTATTAATCCACCCAGCCACCTCAGGACTAAATGCATCCTCTCCCATTCGGGCCTGACAAGGTCCCCTACCTTGTATTCTATCAGACCATCATGGGTTAAAGCTGGATTTCAACACCAACAGAAACAACAGAAAGCCTACAAACTCATGAAAACTGAACAACTCCCTACTCAGTGATCACTGAGTCAGGAGTAATGAAGAAATTAAAGACATCCTAGAAGTCAATGAAAATGAAGGCACAACATACCCAGACTTATGGGATACAATGAAAGCAGTGCTAAGAGGAAAGTTCATAGCACTAATAGGTGCCTTCATAAAGAAATAGGAGACATCCCATACTAGCAATTTAAAAGCACACCTGAAAGTTATAATAGAAAAAAAAAAAGGAAAAACACCCAAGAGGAGTAGACAGCAGGAGATAACCAAACACAGGGCTGAAATAAATAAATTAGAAAGAAAGAGAACAATACAAAAGAGCAACAAAACCAAGAGCTGGTTCTTTAAGAAAATCAACAAGCTAGACAAAGCCTTAACCAAACTAATGAAAAGGCAAAGAGAGAGCATCCAAATTAACAAAATCAGAAATGAAAGGGGGGACATTACAACAGATACTGAGGAAATTCAAAGAATCACTAGATCTTACTTCAAAAACCTGTACTCCACAAAACTGGAAAATCTAAACAAAATAAATGAATTTCTAGATAGATACCACTTACCAACTTAAATCAAGATCTGATAGACAATCTAAATAGACCAACAATCCCTAAAGAAATAGAAGCAGTTATTAAAAGTCTTCCAACCAAAAACAAGCCCAGGGCCAGATGGTTTCAGTGCAGAATTCGACTAGATCTTCAAAGAAGAACTCATGCCAATACTCCTCAAACCATTCCACAAAATAGATGTGGTCCACTTTTAAAGAGACATGAATAGAAACTTGTTCTCTTATTTTGTTACCTGTTTGGTAACTGACACTACACATCCTTGCATGAAAATCCACTGCCACTTAGTGGCAACCTGTGCTAATTGCAGGACCAGATACTTAGAGTGACTTCAAGTCTGTGGAATCAAAATGGCAGAACAAGTTTAGGAAGAAAGGTAGGGTGGAGGAAGGGAGGGGAGAGGGAGGCAGAGGGAATGAATTTCTTTCTTTCTCAAGCACTTGTTTTTAGAACCCAATCACTTTTCCCAAGAAAAGTAGTAGGTTGAATTAGTGTTAAAACATTCAATCTATGAGATACTATTAGATATTAAAATATGAAGAATGGTGCCCACTAACTTCTGAGAACTCCCTTTGTGCCAGGGATTGCCCTGGTATCTTTGCACAAACTGTATTGTTCACTTATTATGATGTTTCTATGAAAAGGCTATAGCTTTGTACCCATTTTAGAGATGAAAGAATGTGCCCATGCTGAGATTTCACAAGGACAACAGCCTAGCCACTAAATGATCAGTTTGAATTCTTACTCGTGTCTGTACGACTTCTGACCTCTTACTCTTCCTGTTCCGTAAAGCATCAAAGTTGGACATTTTATCTTCATAACAGGGAATCTAAGGATGTGAGTTCCAGGTCTGGAGTGATAGGGATTCATCGTGAGTCACAAGCAAATCACTTCTTTGCATGCCAGCAACTTGGCTTTCACATCTCTGAGCTTCAAGGTTTGCTCAGATGATCGCCGAGGCCCCTCCCCACCCCACCATTTAATGGCTCCTGAGTACAGAAGAAAGACATTAATCTAAGTCACTTGCAATATGTTTTTACAGTGTGGTGTGACTATTTTTAGAGCATGGCAGAATAAGAGCTCGTTTCATGGAGCCAGTCACAAATTTCCCACAATCTTTGGGGGAAATCCAAGCCCGAGTGAGTTTAATGCTTAATGAGATGATGTAATGCAAGGAAATATATAGCGGGAAGGAAATTTTATTAGTGTGAGTAAATGTGAATTTTCAAGTGAATTACAAGACCTTAAGAAGTCAATGTATATGCCCCAGGGGGAAAATCACCTAAGCCTTTAAAACAGAGTCTGCAGTGTTCGTTTGCAGGCAGGCTGAGCACCTCCACAGATGGGGGGTGAAAAGGGAAAATTGTGGAGAACCTTTAACCTTATGAAGAAAAACAGATGACCTCAGAAAAATATCTTCAATTAAGCAAATGGAGGACACCTAGTGACAGGTGCACTTGACAGATAAAGGGGCTTTAGAAAAACTCAAGCTAATGTATTCGTTTAGCAGGGGTGCCCTTATGTGAAGCCTGCTAACGTGAAATCCAAGGGATTAGGGACTTTTATGAATAACGTGTGAGGCTGCTCTGCCATTCCAATAGGAAAGCAGACGCTTTCCAGTTGAACATTCGAAGAAGAAGAGGAGGAGGAGGAGGTAGAGGAGGAGGAGGGGGGAAAGGAAGAAGAAAGGGAAGGGAAGAAGGGGGAGGAGGAGAGAGGGAGGAAGAAGAAGCAACAGCAGCATGTTGGTTCAGGCAAATTCAAGAAGTCCTATTCCAAGTCATGTAAATTGCTTGAGGTGTTTCCAAATTGTCACACAACTGTAATAATGGATGGCACATACATCTTTAGCAAATTCCAATCTCATGATGTCTGTTTTAGCACTTGCAATTTTGACAGAGTCTTGGGAGCTAAGAAGTTTAGATATTTCCATTTTTGTCTCAACAGCTAACTCGAAATAGATAAAAAGCAACTGCACAATGAGAGATGCCCCGGAGAGATGCCCTTTCACCATGTTTTACCTGTTTAATCTCTGCAGAGGCACTCCTGGAATTTTTCAGTCATTAAACAGGAATTTATCAGTGTAGGAGCTAAAAATAAACTCGGAGACTAGGCATCTTAGGGAAAGAGACTCAGGGATGCCTGCAAAAGAAACGAAGCGTCGTGGGAAACCATGACCTTGAAAGTACTAACACAACTAATTCATCTCCACACTGCAGCCCCCTATGAGGACTGGGGGTGAAAAGACTGGTGTACAAAAGGACAGTGAGTTATTCATCTTCAACATTCCAAGTGCTGTTGCCTCTTGGTATTGCCTGATGGCTGTTGTACCATGAGTGTGAAATTCACCCACCCCAGCAGGCCTGCGAGTTCTAACACTTGTTCCCCAGTTCCTAGCACTGTCTGAGGAATATCGCAGGAGAGTGGAGCCTCCTTAGAGGAAGTAAGTCAATGGGGGTGGAGCTTGGAGTTCTGCAGCCTGGTAGCACACCGTCAACTTTCTGCTTCCTGTTCCATCAAGATGGAGGTGAGGCGGTCCAACGGCACGTTCCCACCTTGATGGAGCTATCTTCCACCGTGCCTTCCCCTCCATGATGGGACTTTGGAAGCCAAAGTAACCCCTTAATCTCCTTCTTGTCAGGTATCAGGTCACAGTAGCAAGGAAGATAATTAATGCCTGGTTCTTCCGTAGCGTGTTCTTCTGGGCATTCTCTTCACATGAAGCCCAACACTGAGCACCCCTCCAAGTATCTCTTGCCTCCCAGCTCTCCTGTGCCACCTTGATGGCTACCGCGCTCTGAAGCCCATGCCTCCCTTGCCTAATCATACTCCTAAGTGCGTGAGACACTACATTGAGGGTAATCCTCAGGAAATCTCATTACAGGGATCCAATCCAACAAGAATCACTCAACTCCTAGCAACCAGCCTATTGCCTTACATGAAATGGATCCTTTTTACTGGACTCCAAAATTATTTATTGAATAAGTACATTTATAAATTACTCACATCTTCTGCCTTCTCTGAGCTCATCATCCAGCTAAAGAGTGTTCAAAAGCAATCACAATTTATGGCTGAGAAACCACAGCCAGTCAGATGGAGGTGGCAGCTTTTGAGGAAGATCATAAAATATGGATGGCAAATAACAAGACACAGAAAAGAAAATATTTCATGTTTTCTTTTGGATTTTTCTCTTCCGGTTTCTTCGCTTTTTGTTCTCTGAGAACCTCAGAACCCTGTGCTTGAGGCTTTATCTCTGCCCACCAAGTAAACATTCTGACCCACAATCCCCTGCACATTTGTGGGTCAGGTAGATAACTGTGTGTGTATGGCAGGATGGAAGTAGGAGGGGACAGTCCCCGCTCATGCTCTGCACCAGCTCCCTGCGGTCTTTCAGACTGGTCTTGACTGACCTGACAAAACTCAAGCGATATTTTCACCTTCACTGTCCGGTCTCCTCAACATTTTACAGAACTCTGGCTAACCCCCTCTGCCCACAGGGTTCTTCTGTGGGTGCCTTGGGTCCTTATTGTTGACCTCCAAAGCCACATTCAAGTTTCACAATGACTTAAGGGAAGTCCTTGTGAAGCCAGTAAGCCCCTGGGTCCTCCCTTTGACTGGACGCCTGCAGAATATGTGAGAGTACTCCACAATTTATTCCTGAAATATAATGTCCCGGGTCTTTTCTGGCTGTTTCAAGTGAAGTCTGATTTCCCATGGGAAGTTGCTCTTCATGAACAAGAAACTTATTCCATTGTGAAGTGTTCTCTGCTGGACTTTGCACTGATCTTGACCTCAAGCTACTGAGCAAGGAGTTCGGGAAGGAGAACAAGAAGGGATGGGCACTGCCTTCCTGGGATCCCGGCTTTCTTCTTTATAAGCCGGAAAGACCACGTCTTCATCCACATGGAACAAAGCAAGAAACCTCCATCACAAGCCATGCAAATGCACTTTCTGAGCATGTAGCACATTTTTGGGTATTAAATGACCAACCTCCTCTTCTGTTGGCCTCTAAGATGCAGGAGGGAAAGGGTGAGAGTAAGACAGCGCAGCTCCCTCCCTCCCGGGGTTAATGCTGTCAAATTCTGAAACCAATTGCTTGCTATTTAAATAATTTGTTGGAACACAATTGAGAAGAAAGTCAGGCCTTAAATTTTACTTCTCTGTTTTGCAAGGTCAGCCTTCATTCTGTGAGACCCTATAATCCAGGAGAGAACCAGATGGGTTCCGTGCAGGCAGAGCAACACGCCACATCAGGAGTCTCGGATTTATCAAAACAACACTGTTCTCCTCCCAGCCAAGATCCTGACAGCTACAATGTAGCTCTGTAATTATCTAGAAGATGTCTGCAGATCAAAATGGGACTCTGTTCTCCCATTGTTGCCAGCAACCTTGCCCTGCCATTTTTTTTTTTCCTTGCACAGACAGCAGAGACATGAGCAGCCACACGAGATAATGTGCCCAAATTTGGGGATCCTAAATCAGAAGGGAATCTGCCCGAACTGCTATCTTTCAGTGGGTCTGTTCATACCTCCCTGAGACCAGAGTCTATTTTACTTATGTGAAACAACGACAATGTTGACAGCAGATGGGCAGAGAGAACTGGAATTTTGTTTTATAATTTTGGAGTTTTTGAGACTAGATCTCAAAAACTAGATCCAGTCTGTCCTTGAACTCAGGATCCTCCTACGTCTACTTCCTGAGTGCTGGGATTACAGGTGCCTGTCACCACTCTCCACTCCAGAGTTGGTTTTATTCATACAACTGAGAAAGACAAAGCAGAGACTGCTGGCCATCCTTTTCCCCTGGATCTGTTGTTCTAAGACACCAGCCTCACTTTGACCTTTTAGAGGCAAACCTTCTCCTCTCTACCCCCGGGGCTTCATTTTCTAACTTCACTCTGTTATGTTTATTGAAACTGTAGCTCACTAAAAATGCTGCATCTTCTCTTCCTCCCTGCCTCCCCACACCCTGACTCACTTCTGTTCCACCATTTCCTTCTAAATCTTTCCTGCTTCCAGGCACCGATAACCTCACAGTATTCAAGCTGGCCAACTTTGAGGTCTTCTGCCAAGTAATATTTGTTCTGTTCTCTCACTCTCTCTCCCTTCCTTCCCCTCTCATTTTCCCTCTCCCTCTTCTTCTCCCCACCCCTCTCTCTCTCACACACACCCAGAATGACACACAGGTTTTTGTTTTTGTTTTTGCTTTTCAAAGCTTCTTCTACATAAACCTACGGCAGTTTAAATTTTATCATTAAATGAGAAATACAAATTGTGCACATCTGCGTTTCTCTCTGTTCCACTCCCCCTCGGGACACTTCCTGGCTCTTGTCCTTAACCAGCACTTACATACCGTGATTCCAAAGTCCTCCCCTCAGCTGTCTTCTCTTTGTGCTCTAAATATGTTCTTTGAGTGGCCTACCACAGTCCTCCCAGCCTCTCTCATCGCCATCACCAGGAAGACAGCTTTCCTTTGAATTCTACACCTCTAACAGGGCCATTAGAAATTTCCCTTTCCAGAAAGCTTCTGGAATGTGAGGTGGGGGTGGGGGAAATGAGCACATCCACATGAAGTCAGGGCCTACCCCATTCCCCTGAAACACCCCTCCACACACACCACACCTCCATGCACACACACACACACACACACACACACACACACACACACACACACCTTGTCTCTGAATGGCTATCCCATCCCCTTGGGACACCACACTAAAAATCTGGGCATCATCCTCAGCTCTGACATTCAGCTTATGCCCAGATCCTGTTTAGTGGCAAGATGTATTATTGCCCCCAACAGCACTGCCTCAGTTTGGGCCCTTGTCACTTCCGGCTTGGACTATGGCAGAAGCAGCCCTCAATCACGGTACTTGACTTTAGTCACCATCCTTGTCTTGTCTTCTTCAAGTCAATCTCAGCACCCCTTCATTTCACTAAATGTCACATAATTTGTTTCCCTATCCTACACAGGCTGAAACTCTTGAGTTGTTTCCTATCACATTCAATATAAGAGAGAGAGGGAGGGAGAGAGAGAGAGAGAGAGAGAGAGAGAGAGAGAGAGAGAAAGAGAGAGTTCTGTTTCTCTGTGTCATGCACCTGCCTTACTGCCACCTCCACCCCATACGTGCTGGTTGGTGACCTGGCTTTTACTCTGCACGGTTGGCTCAGATGTACCCCCTCTGCTCCTAGCTAAGCCTCTTTCTTTGTAGAGAATCTTCCCTGTTCATCTCTCCACGTTCCTTTTAGCCTTCCACTTCATTTCCTAGGATGGCTGTAGCAAGGTGCCTGAGACTAGGGGAATGAACTGCCTCTCTGTTCTAGAGACTAGAAGTCTGGGTGTTAGATGTCTGCAGAAATAGTTCTTCCTGGTGGCTGTGAGTCAGTCTGCTCTCTGCACTCTCCCGTGTTCCCACAGATTCAGACAGTCCTGGCTTTGAGACAGCATTCTCTCTCAATTCACAACATCTTCTCTCTGTGCATGTCATGCTCCATTTAATATCCTTCCCCCACACTTTTAAGGATGCCAATCAAATTGTGTCAGGGCCCACCCAAATGACTTCATTTTAGTTTCATCATCTGCAAAGACTGTATTTCCAAATGAGGTCAAATTCACAGGTATTGAGAAAAATCTCATCTTCCAGAGATTGGATATCCACACACTGATTTGCATAGCCACTCCCCTCCCTTCTAATTGACATCATTGTCTCATGTCTTCACTTACCCTTAGGGCACTCTTTTTTTTTATAACCTAAATTTGAGTTTAATTCACAAATTCCCTATTTCTTTTTTTTTAATTATTCATTCACTTTACATCCCAATCATAGTTCCCTCCCTCCTCTCCTCCCTGACCTACTGTCTCTCCTTTCCCTCTATGCCCCTGCCCTATTCCTCAGAAAAGGGGAGCCCCCCCCCCGAACCAACCCATCCCAGCACATCAAGTTACATCAGGACTGAGTACATCCTCATTTTCTGTGGCCTGTGGAAGCAGCCCCACCAGGTGGGGAGTGACCAAAAGCAGGCAACAGGGTCCATATCAGAGCCCCTATTCCCCTTACTAGGAGACCCACATGAAGACAGAGCTGCCTATCAGCAACATTTGTATAGGAGCCCTAGGTCAATTCCATGTATGGTCCTTGGTTGATGCTTCAGTCTCCAAAAGCCTCCTGGTTAGTTGGCTCTATTGGTCTTCTTATGGAGCTCCTTTGATCCTTCTATCTTTTCCCCCAACTCTTCCACAAGATTCTCTGAGCTCTGCCCAATGTTTGGCTGTGACTTGTACTCCACAAAATTGGATCTAAATGAAACAGAGACTTTACTTTGTAGATTATACTTACCAAAGTTAAATCAAGATCAGGTAAACAAGTTTAATAGTCCTATGTCCCCTAAGGAAATACAAGCAGTCGTTAAAGTCTCCCATCCAAAAAAAAAAAAAAAAAAAAAAGCCCAGGGCCAGATGGTTTCACAGCAGGATTCTACTAGTCTTTCAAGAAGAGCTAATACCAATACTCCTCAAACTATTCCACAAAACAGAAACATTCTATGAGGCCACAGTCACCCTGATACCTAAGCCACACAAAGACCCAACAAAGAAAGAAAATTTCAGACCAATTTCCCTATGAACATTGATACAAAAATACTCAACAAAATACTCACAAACTGAATCCAAGAGCACATCAAAAATATCATCCACCATGATCTAGTAGGCTTCATCCCAGGCATGAAGGAGTGGTTCAATAAACAAGTATCCAACAACATAATCTATCACATAAACAAACAAACAAACAAAAACACATGATCATATCATTAGATGTCGAAAAAGCATTTGACAAAATCCAACACCCCTTCATGCTAAAAGTCTTGGAAAAATCAGGGATACAAGGCACATCCTTAGGGCACTCTTAACCCAAAAAGTATGCATGCCTTGCTAGCTATTTGCCTTTGCAGAGCATTGAACAACTCTTTCAGTTGCCTCTTGGTGGGCCCAGGACCAATGGAAAAAACTAAAGCCAAAGTTCACTCCAGAGTTAAGAGTCTGACATATCCCTTCACACTATATTGTCACCCTCAAAAAAGAGGGAGCAAATTGTCTGGCCCCAGTGCGAGAGAATGTGCCTAGTTTTGCAGAAACTTAATGTGCCAGGGTGGGTTGGAACCCACGGGGGACCTCCCCCTTCCCTAAGGAGAAGAGGGAAGGGTGGGGGAGGGTGGTGTGAGGGGGAACTGAGAAGAGGAGGGCTTGCAATCAGGTTGTAAAGTGAATGAATAAATAAAATTTTTAAATGAAAAAAAAATAACAGGTGCAAGAAGCCATTAAACTCCTAGACTGCACAAAAGAGGCACCATTGCTCTGACATAAGGCAGAAGAGGTGGGAGAGAAAAGTCTAGGAGGACTTTTACCCACCCTGGAGAGGGAGTAAAACAGCCTGGGCACCTACGTTTAACCCCCAAGAGGTCTAAAGTGCCCCTTCTCTGTCTCTCAGATCAAGTGGGAGCCGTCTCTAAAGGAAACTGTGGACCCAGGAGGAGAGAAGGATGGAGACCACAATGAAGCTATTAGTAAGAGATATGCATCACACCTTTAGGACGACAGTACACACTTGTTTGTTTTGTTGTTTTTCGGTGACTTGCTGAGTTTAATTAGGGCTGCTTGCATGAGCATGGGGGTAGAGTTCTTAACTGTTACATAGGCCACATACTAGTGGCCACACTACTGAAGAAAATGACTCCCCTTAACCCAGAAACCGTTACCTGCCAGTAGTCCATCAGGAAGGGCTACTGAAGCCTTCCCATCCTTGATGGAATGTGGACGAGTCCCACTTGGCGTGGGTCTTATGCAGGTGACCACAGCTGCTGGGAGTTCATGTGTGTGGCAGTCATGTCGTATACAGAAGACGGAGTTTCTCTACACTCCTCCCCATCCTCTGGATTCTACACTCCTTCCTTTCTACCCTCTCTTCTACAGTGTCTCCTGAATCTTGGGGCTTGGGAGCAGCAACGGAGATGTTCCACTTAGGGATATACTTTCAACAGAAAATGGGAAGGGAATTCCTTAGGAAGAGGGGATTCAGTAAGAATGGGAGGAGCTAAGAGAGGGGAATCGAAAATGTAATAATCATATGTAATATACTATGCACGTGTATAAAATGCTAAAATATTTAAATTTTTTATTTCTTTTTCCTTTATTATAATTTATTCACTTTGTCTTTCAGCTGTAGCCCCATCCCTCAGCCTCTCCTAATCCTGCCCTCTCTCCCTCTTCTCCTCCCATGCTCCTCCCCCAGTTCATTGATTGGGGAGATCCTCCTCTCCTTCCAACTGACCCTCGCTTATCAGGTCTCATCAGGACTGGCTGTGTTGTCTTCCTCTGTGGCCTGGTAAGGCTGCTCCCCCCTCAGAGGGAGGTGATCAAAGAGCCAGCCACTGAGTTTGTGTCCTAGACAGCCCCTGTTCCCCTTACTTATAAAACCCATTTGGTGGCCAAGCTGCCATAAGCTAAATCTGTGCAGGGGTTCTAGCTTACCTCCATGCAAGGTCTTTGGTTGTAGTATCAGTCTCAAAAAAGGCCCCTAGGCCCAGACTTTTTGGTTCTATTGCTTTCCTTGTGGAGCTCCTGTTCCTACCATGTCTTTCATCTCCCTCTTCTTTCATAAGATTCCCTGCCCAAAGTCTGGCTATGAGTCTCAGCATCCGCTTCAACACTTGGCTGGTATGTTCAGAGCAGCTTTATTCATAATAGCCAGAATCTGGAAACAACCCAGATATCCCTTAACGAAGAATGGATACAGAAATTGTGGTACATTTACACAATGGAATACCACTCAGCAATTAAAAAACGAGGAATTCATGAAATTTTGAGGCAAATGGTGGAAACATGAGGAGCACCAGGGTTTTCATCACAGTTCACACAATGCTGTGGCAGGGAGCTCTGCCAGAAGCAGGTACCACACCTCATCCCCAAAAGGTCTAGACTGAATTCCCACCCCAATAATGCAGGTTCAATCCCTGTCCCTGTTAGGACGGGATGGGATAGGAAGGTGTCAAGCCAGCTGCCGTGTGGCTTTGAAGACTGTGAGATGGAACACATACCTGGCTCTACTCAGATGACCAAGAACCTGAGACTAGATAGCCCAGACCCCTAGGGTAAAATCAAATAATAGAGGTCTAAGACAAGAAAATGTAGCGATAAAATGTCTTTTAATGATATTCTGCTATATACATAGATCAGTGCCTTTTGTTCAGCCATCACCAGAGAAGCTTCCTCCTGGAGCAGATGGGAACAAATACAGAGACTCACGGCCAGAATTATACAGAGAACGAAAAATCTTGGAATACTCAGCCTTAAGTGGGATGTCTCCATCAAATCCCTCCTCTCAGAGCTCATAGAACCCCATAAAAATAGGTAGAAAGATTTTAAGAGCCAGAGGGGGTGGAGGACAAGGCCCTCTAAATCAGTGTGAGCAGAGTTCATATGAACTCACAGAGACTGAAGCAGCCTGCCCAGGGCCTGCAAGAATCTTCGCCAGGTCCTGTGTGTTTACATCATAGCTTCCAGTTTAATATTTATATTGGACCCCTGATTGTGTGAACAAGTGGATCTCTGATTCTTGTGCCTTCTCTTGAGCTCTTTTCCTTCTGTTGGTTTGTCTTGACCATTTCTGATGTGATAGTTTTGTTTTATCCTGTTATATTTTATTTTGTTAGATTTAAAAAAAATGAATAGATGAATGAATGGTTAAATGAATGAAAACATAGCCACTAGGGTAAAGGCTAGCAGTTGAACTGTCATTTATACCTGCTGGGAGAGGGAAAATCAGTTTTCTCCTGTGGAGTGACACTACATATACCAACCCGTCAGGACAGGCCTCACACTCAGGAGTAGTTGGCCAACACATAATGGACTCCACGTAACGTCTGTTTTTGTTTGGTTACAGTTTGGTGGGGATGTGGAAGGTGTATTTTGTTTCCTTGAGGGGGAAGTTGTTATATTGAGTTTTTGTTTGGTTTTTTGAGACAGAACTTAAAGTCGGGTGGGTAGGGAAGGGGAGAGGATTTGGAAGGACTTTGGGGAGGGAAAGAGCATAATCAAAATATATTTCAGTTTAAAGGTTGTCCTAAGTAATAAAAATATAAGAAAAAAGATAAGACTGTGAAGGGGTGTCAGAACTCAGTGTGTATGTGTGTGTGTGCTGTGGTGTGTGTATGTGGTGTGATGTGTGTGTGTGGTGTGTGTGTGTGGTGTGTGTGTGATGTGTGTGTGTGCCCATGTGCATGCATGTGCATGTATGTATGGGAATACACATGCTACTGAACTGATGGTGACACAGCTGAAGCCAGGTGTGGGTTAAGCCATGGTAGACAATTCATGGAACCTCGTACATAGTAGAATGATGTTCTAAGAGCCAACCCAACCGATGGACATGTTTTTATGTTCTTAAGCTCAGTATCCTGTCTCAGTGGCTGAAAACTGAAGCAGACAGCCAAGTCAAAGCACGAGGGACAACATTGTGGGTTTCAACCAATCCGTACATAAAAGGCATGACCAGCATGAGGGTTTGGCAAGGCACCAAAGAAGAGAGAACCATCCTTAGAGCCTTAGCACTTTGAAAACCATCCTCAAAGCCTTAACACTCAAATCTAAAGAGAACCCATTCAGAATAAGACAGACAAATTATAAAAATATAGCCAGTGAAGATCCAGCAAAGGAAAGGAATCTGAGTCACTGCAGATAAGAACAACTGGGAACTGGTTTTAAAGCTCAGAGACCAGGAAACATCCTTCCTGAAACAAAGCCCTTGGGCATGTGGGGATGGCTGAGATGTGGGAGTTCTCCTGTGGATGAGTTGTAGCTGTTCGTGCTTGGTTCATTCCAAATGAAGAGCCAAAGTGGGCCCTGGAGAGAACCATTTCCCTCAGCCACACCTGGTTAGCCTTGCCCCCAGATCCCTCGTGAGGTTCTTAGCTGTTAACACCAGACCCATCAGTGCAGCAAATGAAACTTATTGAGGATAATTATACTGGGCTTAGCTCTTAATGAAGTGAGGGGTGTTATTCCAAAGAATGGGTTTGCTCATGAGTTCCTTGCTAAGGAGGCCCAAGAGAACAATGAGAACAATGCCTCTCTGGCCTAGTTGGGCTCAATCGACAGGCACAGTAGGTTCTGGACAGTGTAGTGAAAACAGTAGCATAGGTCCTTCTCCAAGCTAGTGTTATTCCTGCTCAGATGTCTGTCCTGGTACCTCCATTTCTTTGGGCCCCAGATGTTTTGTTTTGTTTTGTTTTATCAAAAATGAGCTGAACCACATTATTTAAAGAGACTTGCATGTGATTTCCTATCTTTTCTATATTAGTTCATCACAAACCTCAATGACTTAAACAACTTTGGACCCAGACATCATCCTGTTAGCAAGGATGAGACTGTTCAGGAGTTTCCAGATCAGAGAAGGGGGAGCTGTCTTTTTTCTAGTTTCCAGAACATCCTCTGTCTCCTCTAACTATCGTCCACCTCCCTCACCCTTCCTGTGATTTCTTTGCCCAGTTCGACAGGACTGTGTGATATCTCCCTATCTGAACATCAGCTCATGAGTACCCTTCCCTCCATCTGAAACCTGAGCTTGTTACCCTTTTGTCATTCAACCTGGAATACTCACAAACTCTGAGGTTTGGAACATGGGCACTTTTGAGAACCACTGTTCTACCTACCACATCAACCACGCAAAACTATGTTCCTGTCATAATTGGCTCCAGTCATCTACTCTTGACCTCTCTGGAGCCTGAAGGATGGATTTTATGTAATTAGAGAGGAATGCTTCAGCTTTCTGAACCTTTGATGTTGGAGAAAGTAAAACAAACAAAGAAAGAACATCAACATTATTGCACTCATACAGCAGCTGCTGTGT
The DNA here is from genome assembly GCF_030254825.1 of Meriones unguiculatus. Classification (NCBI taxonomy): domain Eukaryota; kingdom Metazoa; phylum Chordata; class Mammalia; order Rodentia; family Muridae; genus Meriones; species Meriones unguiculatus. The sequence goes on along the minus strand of NC_083361.1, from coordinate 70,963,591 downwards.
CACTCAGTTCATCACTGAAGCTACTTGTTACACACAGAATCCCACAAGATGTGGCTGGGATCACCATTTTCATGGGACTAGACTAGAGTTCTGGGAGTTTAGAGTGGTTAGCAAGTGGTACAGTTGGAACCCAGGCCCATGTGGATTTGAACAGTTTCAGATTGTGTAGTCTTCGAAATGCGTTAGTCTTTTCCCCGTTGACAGTGCTGTTTCTCATACACTCATGACTTCCAAATGTAAATGTAAGAACAACAGAGGCTCTTTATGCTAAGGGCTTTTTCCCTCCCTGTTTTTTGTTCTTGTTTGTTTGGTTGGTTGGTTGGTTGGTTGGTTGGTGGTTTTCTAACTATTTCTAGCTAATAGGATTTTGGGGTGGGGAAATAGGATTTGGGGTGGAGAAATAGACAGCAAATCCTCTCTGCTGGCTGCCTATGCTCTTAGTAGCCCTGAGCCTGCATTTGCTGAACTACAAAGCATGATCATGAGGTCTACTTCACAGAGCTCACTTGAACACTAAAACCATCTCAAGATCCTGGTACGGCATTAGTGTTAATTCTCTCATGCTGCCCGCTCTGTGGTGCCACTAGTCCCTTTGCTCAATCTGCTGCTTTCTTGCCATGACTCTGTCTGCACATTCCCTAGCTTTCCTCTTCATGGTCCAGATTCTCCCACAGTCTGCTACCCATCTCCACCCCAGCGCTCTTCCAATGCCTCAAAATCAATGCGTGAAGCATGACCTCTCCCATCCCACAAGTCCACTCAAGCTCCTGTTTGCCTTGTTCATATTCAGGACTCACACCACTGGCTCAGCCTTTCAGGCCAGTGATTTGAACACCTTCTTGGCTCCTCCTCTCTGACAACTACTGAGTTAGCATTGTCACCGTGGATGGTCCCTTTTGTCAATTCAGCACCAGCCAGTGGCTTCTCTCTTATGTCCTACATGGTACTGACAGGGGCTGTGCCCTCCCGCCTCTCTCCTATGACTTAAAACCTTAGAGGAACAATGGCTAGTCATGATTGCTAGCTGGATATAGAATCACCAAAAGACAGTAACTGACAGTAACTTGAGTAACTGTGAGGGAGTTTCGGGAAAGTGAACTGAGAGGGAAGACTCACACTGTCTGTGGGTAGGGTCACCATCCCATAGGCTGAGGTCCCAGACTGAAATGACAAAGTGAGTGACCCTCCACTTCCCTCTGCTTTCTGACGCTGACAGCGATGCAGCCAGCACCTCACACCATGCCTTCCCCTACCATGATGGACTGCCCTCCCTCAAGCTGAGGGACAGAATAAGCTCCTCCTTCCTTGAGCTGTTTTGTCAGATATTTTGTCGCACTGATGAGAAAGTAACGAATGTAACAGGCCACATCACTTTCCTGGCCAAAGGCCTTTAATAATCACCAGATGCTTTTAAAGCTATGCCCAAACTCCTTACCACGCCTCAAAACCTTTCAAGGTCAAGCCTCTTTTTTTCCACCGCCATTCCTATGCTTAATCTTAGCCAAGAGGCAGAGAAGCAATTCTACCACCACTCCTATCCCTCCCTTGGTGCATTCTAAACTGCAGGCAGATTATCAAAAACCCACTGTCTCATGTTCCCCGACTGCCGCCAAGCTCATTGTTTTTTTCCTGATGTGATGACAAACATTCCTACTCTCCTCCAAGCCAGCATGACTTCTATCTCGCCTTGCTTGAGTCTGTTAGAACCAACAGAATGCTCATTGAGTGGTGCTGTTTAAAGACCTTTCAAGAATGTAAAGGTGACTAGGACCTATAATTTGCTCAGCACTTTGTTTAGTCATACGTGTGTAAGGCTGGCTCTGGTTATACATTCATAAGGAATAGGTGGATCACTCACGCCTGGGTACTCATCTCCACTGCTGCTTACAGGCTCCTCCAATTGTCAGGCGCCAGCTCTAAGGCTGTGTGGCTTTGAGGATCACCACTGTGCCTTATCTCTGAGCTGGCTCTCCTTCCATGCCTTTTCACTGTCCTCTATCATGGGAGTTTGCAGACCTGATGGTGCGTTACTATTAACTATGGAGATTTGCTAACACTGAAGTCTTGGTACCACCTCCATAGAGCCAGGCAACTGAGCTATTTGTATGACTGGAGCTCTTCAGTTTCTGGATTGTCATGTTTGGGACCCATAACAATCTTTCAAACTCCATTGTCAGCACTTACATTAATAAAGGAATGCCACCCATCAACACACACACAAACACACACATACACAAAGACACATGCTCATAGTGTCCACAGGCCCATCCCACTTTCCTATAGAAGTCTTGCCATACATTTGAAGGGTCCACTGATGATCATAGTGAAACACACTCAGTCTCTTCTTGCTTAAAGAGCAAGAGCAACACAGTCTTATATGGCCTCTTTGGTGAAAACACAGCAGCAGTACTTTTTCTTATCACATCTGTTCATTAGCAAGTAAAATGAGTTCTGCTCCATCTGAGAACCCAGGAGAAAGTGGAAGAGGGAAATCAAATCTGAGATCCAATTTTTAAATACGAAATTCATAGATTTAAAAAAATAAAAAGCTTTTCAGATCTTTCCCCATGTATTTCTCAAGTTGTTTCTTCGCTGCTGTGTTTTGGATTCTTTTGATAGTCTCCCTCCACCACTGAGGACCCACATGTTCATGGCTTCAAAGATACTAGATACATCTTTAATAGAATGGTGTATCTAAGCCCTAATCAAAGACAGATGTGTGTTTTTCTGTCATTCGTATCTATAAAGGAGTTATTAAGTTGGTTTACTGCAGTCCCCGTCAGTTGGTTCAGTTTAGCTACCACTGGTTTTCTGAACATAGATTATTTTGAAAAACAAAACAAAACAAAAATTAGGGTCTGAGATTCTTTGCCATTTGCTCACAAAATTGTTAGTGTTGTCAGAGAATTCTCAAATTTCTTTATTTGTGCTTTTCAATTGTTTCTCTTTGTTCTGTTTTGAAATCAGCATGTTCCTGAAGATGCAAGTGCCAAGTGACCTAAAAATGCCCTCTTTGTAGACTTTTGATGGGTGTACCCTGTGTCCATAATCAGGGGGATGAACACTATGAGGAGAATCAGACTGGGATCACCCATGTCATCATTACCTTCACTGAGCAAGAAAAAGAACAGGTATTTCAGAACTTCTGGATGAGTCTCCTCAGAACATTCCAGGGCATTTCAGAGACGTGACCCTCCAACTTTAAATTTTCCCTCCTAGGGACAGTAGGGAGTCTCAGAAGATTTAAGAGAGCAGTGAAACTTACAAAGCTCAGCAAACAATTGCTCTTGGGGAGAGACACATTGATGGAACTGTCTACAAGTTGGGTAGGGAGCTCCAGGATGAATCTCTGTTGACTCCTCAGCAAAGCTCTGGTGGACTTTTTGGTGATACAGCTGCTTTGAGCCTCCATTGTTCTGTAAGTACCTGGTGAACTCATGCAGATGCTAAAATGGGCTTAGGTGGAATCTTCTCTTTGGTCTCTCATTGGTGCCCTATCTGGGGTGAACAGACATTTGTTCACATCTTTGAAGGGAAAGTCACCCAACACATTTTGTAATTTTGTATTTTGTAATTCAGATGGAGAATGGTGAAATGGCATCGTTAAAGATGGGATAAGTTGCCCATGAATGCCATAGCACCCCCAAGAGTGTGAGAAATCTGAATTTACAAAGTCATCTGAGAGGAAGGAAAGAACTGAGGTCTTTAGTGCTACCCTGGTGTGCTGGGCAAGCATCCATCCTTCTTACCCACTCATGACATCAAGGGAGAAGCAGGAAGCTTGGGTGTTGCTTACAATTACAAACTTGCTGTTAAAAATTAAGTACCAAGAAGTATAATCTGTCATTCCATCCTACCCATTCCTTAGGTATTTTATCTCCAACCATGAGGATTGAATAACCATTGCATTAGGAAGGATCCCTAGAGGACTAGAACCAACAGAATATATATTGGCTCTAGTAAACACACACACACACAACTATAAAGAGGGATTCATTAGCTTGGCTTACAAGATAAGGATGGATGGTCATAGAGTGGTTTTCTGCATGCTGGGGAGGCAGAGAACATGGCCACTGGTAGGTCCATGAAGCGGGACACTCAGCAGTTCTATTCTGGTGGCAAGTTACTGGGATTAAGCACACATTGGAAGACCCACAAAGCTGCAGAGTGATGTCAGAGGAGCAGAGTAGGGACAGAGGCAACCGCAGGGTACACCCATACTGCTGTCTCCTCAGACTTCGTGGTATTTCGGTTACCCATTGGGAAGTGTCACCCAATCCAAGGTGAGGTCTTTCCCTCTTGTTAATAGTCTGGAAAACGCCCTTACAGACACTCACAGAAGTGTGTCTCCTAGGTGATTCTAAGCCCTCTCATAGTTGACTATTAAAAAACTAATCATTACAGTTAGGAAGGAAGGACTTAAGAGCACCTAAGAGTAGAAGATTACCTGAAAATCAGGAAGGGTCTGGGGTTACGGATATATCTGGCCTTCCACTGCTAAGTGGGAAAAAAATTACCCTAAAACTTAGTGATTTAAGACAAGTGTGCATGATCTCACAGACTCTGTGGGTCAGGAACTCTACAGTGCTAACGCCAGGTGGCTCTGGCTTGTGTGTCTGGTGACTTTGCTGCCAATAAAGAGGGGACTTCAGCTATCCAAAGGCTGGACTAGGTTCTCAATCCCAACTGTGAGCAGGCGGCCTCCGCCTTTCACTGTGATATGCGGGAGCCTGAAGGCTCTAGGACACAAAAGCCTCTCCATAGGGCCCCTGGAATGTCCTCATAGCATAACAACTGGCTTCCCCCAGAGAGATTGAAAAGAAAAAGTAAGACAAGAAATTCCTCCTGTTTCCTTCCACCAAGCCTCACAAATGGCACACCACCACCACTAGTGATTAGAAATGAGTCACTAAGTCTAGCCCACAGAAAGAGACCTCACCTCTTAACAGGACACTGAACATACCTTAAAAAATCAGGTCTGGAATAGTAGCAAGGAATTTTGTGGAGTATATTACTTGGCAACAGAAATACTATGTGTGTGTTTTTATTATTCTTATTCTAACACAGTTGCTTTCAAACAGCCACCTCTCTCAGACACACTGATATCACCTCCAGCCCTGGCAACCTATCACTCTGCATTTGTACGGCTTTGCAAATCATGTTTGCATACCCAGAGCCAGGGAGCAATTTCATCAACTTATTATGAAGGTCTTACAGGCTGGGGAGCCTTTGAAGGGATCCAGGCTGAGCTCCCTGACCTCAGTCTGACCTCCCAAGCTGTCCTGACTGGAGACACCAGGGAGGAAGCGTTAAATGATTTACATATTTTTCCCCTGCGTATTAAAAGTCGTGTAATTTTGAAGCAAGAGATAGCTCTGTCCCTGCAGAGGCTCCCCCACTCCATCTCAGATAAAAATAAGCAAAGCCGCTTTTAGAAGCTTTGTATACTTTTTCCCCTTCTGACAGCCTTCAAGTGGCAGCATATGATTTGGTCCTGAGACATACAAAGTGTTTTAATTAAAGGTTGTCTAAAAATACAGAACGCTTCCACAACCACATCTGCCATTAACTCTTCTGACATTCGGGCAGCGCGACGTCCCGCCCCAGAAAAGGCTTTACATATTCAAAGGGATCCAAGAGCGCCTGCGCACTGCTGTCCGTTTGCACTGACAAAACCAGAATGGCGTGTTTACAGTCAGTGGCCACAGTAATTACAGGCGCTGTGGGGCCCTCTGCAATTTGTTGCTACAACTTGAGAAACCAGCTTCGAGACGCTGTGGCTGTGGCATTTTTGCTGAATGGCTTAGTTAGGCATTCTGGAAGGAGCAGCGATGGCGGGCATGTTCCTGGCCTGGACCACGAAGCTGGTTCTTCAGCCCGGGTGAGAGCCAGCTCTCCAGTGACCTCCAGCTCTCCATGACCTCCTATGGGCTCACTGTTCTGCATGTGTAGTTGCTATTAAACAATGAAGGTCCTTCATCTTGACCTTATGAAGGTCAAGAAAGACTTCTGTTCAAAGGGTGATAGGAAGTGGGGGTAAGCAGTATATATGTCGCAGAGAGGAGGTCTGAGTTCAAATTCTGGCTTCATTCTTTACTTGCTGAGGCATATGCAGATAACCACCTACCGCCTCTACATTTCCACTTACCCGTCAATACAGCTTGGTTAGTTATAGTTACTACTTTATTTGGATGAGAACGTTCCCTATAGACAGCTTCATGCATTTGAACACTTGATCCCGAGTTAGTGGCACAGGTTGAGAAAGTGGCGGAATCTTTAGGTGGCGGAGCTTTGCTGGAGAAGTACGCCACTCCCCACTTTCCTGCATTTATAGCCTGCACCCCAACTCCACCCCATCCCTCTCTCTTTCCTTCTTGTGGTCCTTCCATGGCCACAGCAACTCTTACAAGGAAAATTACTAGATTGGGGGCCGGCTCGCAGTTCAGAGGTTTGGTCCATTGTCATCACGAAGCATGGCGGTGTGCAGGCAGGTGTGGTGCTGGAGAAGGGAGAATAACGCTGGGCCTGGTTCGAGCATCTGAAACTTCAATGTTCAGCCCCAGCGACACACTTTCTCCAACGAAGCCATGCCTACTCCAATAAGGCCACGCCTCTTAACCGTGCCACTCCCTGTGGGCCTACGGGGGTTGGGGGGGGTCATTTTCCTTCAAAACACCACAACAATCTCTATGTTCCATAACTGGCAACCCGGGCTCTCACCCCTGCCCTCCCTGCCTTCCCTTCCATTATAGAAGCCTCTGGAACGCTCCAAAGAGAGAACGGCTTTTTGGTCAGGGCATTCCATCACAGCAAGAGAAAGGCAACTAACACACTGTCGATATGGATTACCTAGTTCCGCCTAAGCTGGGATGCTTGGAACAGTGCTGGGATGCGTGTGCTTCTACCAATGGCGATGAACCATGTATAATCTAGGACCTAATCTTCAAAGGACTGGAAATATGAACTTGCTGAGCCAGGAGGGAGGGAAAGCTGTGCCTCCTTGAAGGGTTTCTATCCAGATCTGGCTCCGCAGACCGTGGCCTGAGCCAGAAAGGATGACTCAGGGTTAGCTAGGCTAGCTGGGATACAAGGCGGGGCACAGCTCGTGCTCCGCTGAGATCTATCAGTGATTGGCAGCAAGGCCTTGCCAGATACGTCACAGGATGATCCTTCTGTTTCTCCTTCATCCCCAAAACACCTTCCCTTAGGTGAGACTTCATCTTGTGTATTCCTGAGGCTGCTGTGGGTAGCACAGGAGTTCAGGTCTAAGATAATATATTGAAGGTCCCAGTACAGGGAAGCCTACTTTCAATGTGGTCTTAGTTACTTTTTCTAATTGTTGCAGAGAGATTGCAACGCTATGGCCAAGGAAACTTAACAGAAGAAAACATTTAACTGGGGGCTGGCTCACAGTTTCAGATGGCTCATCCACGATCACCCTGGTGGGGGCGGGGGGGTGTCATGGCACTGGAGCAGTATCTGAGAGCTTAATCTCTGATCCTCAGTCAGGAGACAGTGAGAGGGGACCTGGCATGGGCTTTTGAAGTTGTCACACCTTCTCCAACAAAGCCACACCTCCTAATCCTTCCTAAACAGTCCACCAGCTAGGAACCAAACCTTCAAATATATGAGCCTGTGGGGGCCGTACTCTGATAAACCACACAATGTCTTAGGAGTAACACAGTGGAGAATATTCCATTTATTTGAACCTGTGGGATCTAGAGAGCAGTGTAGATTATCATGAGAAAAGCAGATCAAAGGGGTCTAAGCCCAGGATCAAGTGGGGCAGCCGAAAGGTCATGAGACAAAGTGTACTACCATTCGACATGGGACAAGAGAAGACAGGAATGTGGGAAATTGGCACTGATTCTTGTTCTATGGGAACAGATGACGTTTATGTGGAGGGTGCTTTGACAAAGATGCACAAAAGGGGTTAAAAAGCCTCGAGTGTGCTAAGACTATCCCCCACTCAACGTCACAATCTCCCCCCAGCTAGTTTTCAAGAGACTAGTAAGGGAAAAAAAAAGGTTTTTGTTTTTTGTTTTTTTCTTTTACTTTTAATTCTTTTCACTGATACTATGCAAAGATGGGGTCTCGTGGGGCCGGGTCATAGCTGGGATATAGATACAAAGTACCGTGGCTTTCATAGATTCTCAAACCTTGGCTTCCGTAGCTCCAGGCCAACACCGTTTCAACAGTAGTGTTTGAGCCGTGTCTCCGTAAGAAAAATGTGTCTTCCTTTAAAACATAGATCCCATGACCACTATCAGCAACAGCCCAGAAGGCAGAGTATGCATGGAAGAAGTTCCAAGAGACTCCCACATCTGTCAGGACACGGTGCGGTTCCAGCAAACCCATGTGGGCCCAGAGCCGGGTGGTTCGTTTCTGCTACTAGTTATAAATCTAATACACTGAGGCCCAAGCAAGATGCGTCTTCTTCAGCTTCTCCAGCTAGGGGGGAACAGAGCCAGGGCCCTGGGTTCTGTCACTCAGGAAGGCCTGAGTGAGCTGTCTCGCCTCTCAGCGCAGCAAGCATTATCTTGATTTCTCATCTCTACACTCTCAAACTCCCCAGAGCATCTTGTAAGCTCCGCATTGCAGCGCTGCTGTCAATAATCGCCAAGGAGCTGAGTGACCTTGAGCACAGCCTCTCGGCAGCCCCCAGTGTGCTTCACTCCCTCTGCTGGGCTTCTCTGGTGTCGCCCTGCACAGTAGATGTCCTTAGCCCAGTCCTCTGAGTGAGGCCCTCCTAGCTGCGCTTTCTCTGCACACCCTCTCTGTTTTTCCATCACAACTCCAGTCCATGCTGTCATGTTATCAGCCTGTGTCCCTTCCTGGGACAGTCTCAGTGTTCACAGCTTCATCGATATCCACCGCGTCAGAAGGTTCCGGAGCTCAGCCGTGCCCTAATTACACACTTTTAAGTCTTCATTTGTACATTTGAAAGAGAATTGAAGTCTAGGGTTAATACTAAACACGTAATCATCCATTTCCACTGAGTTCTTTGCCAATCATTGTTGCCTCTGCAAATACAAAATTAACAATGATTTCCACAAACATGCTTCTTGTTTGTCATATCCCAAGCTATGCACAAGACAAGCACCTTCTGCAAATCTACCTTCTGCACAAGAGCTCTAGAGGCTAGAACTCCATTGCCATGAGGAGCTGGGAAGTTCCTTTATTTCCCTTGGGCACTGTGTCAGTAGAGGGCGTGTTGCGGTTTGAATACATCATGGTATCCATGGACTCATATGCTGGCGGCCTGGTCCTCAGCTGGTGATGGTATTCAGGGACATGATGGGGACACGTGGGAGCTCGTTAGGGGAAGTGGGCTACTTGAGCACTTTGTCCTTTGTCCCTTCTGATTCTCTGCTTCCTAGCCAGTTTCGGCCGAGTGCTCCGGTTGCAACGGCACACCTTACCCGGAGCCCAAATCACCAGATCCTGCTGTGAACAGACGCCTCTGAAACCACGAGCCAAAATAAACCGTTTCTCCTTTTATACTGTTTTTCTTGGGAATTGGTCACATCCGGAAACCAGGAACACACTGGCACTTCCCTTCAATAAGCTCTAGCTAGCTCATCGCCGAGATGGCTTGTACTGATTATCACAGTGACAGGATTTACAGTCACTTTGGGGATGAACCTCTGGGCATGCCTGTGAGGAAACGTCTAGACTGGATGAGAAGAATTTACTCTAACTAGCCAGACACGAGCTGGGGTCATGGACGGATGGCTAAGGTGGAAGTGAGCTGAGCGCCAGCATTCAACTCCTCCGGCTCCTCACTACACGTATGTTGTGACCAGCAGCCTCAAGCTTCTGCTACTGAGACCTCCGAGCCATGATACTCTCTACAGTAAAATTATAAGCACAAATGAACCCTTCTTCAGGCTGCTTCTGCTGGGTGTTGCGTGGTGCAATAAGCAAAGTAAGTAATGCATCCCCAAATCTCACCAATTTAATGCCTACGCTGTCTTCAGAACTCAGGAGAAATTTACTTTCTCAGGGAGAAACCCTTTCCCAAAATTATACATTACTTTTTTTTTCTATTAGTTTCATTTAATACTCTTACAGTTTCACTGTGTGGTTGGTTTCTGTCTCCTTTTCTGACTGGAAGTCCCTTGAAGGTACCATCCTGTCCAACCTATGTTCACTGTTGCATCCTTCTCTAACCTCCACAAGCATGGAAAATAATTAGCATCCAATGTTGTCTGTTGGATTGGTGAGTGGGAAGGGCAGTGGACATGGGGGGAGGGAGAGTCAGTGAGTGCGAGGTGAATGGGTGGATAGGTGAATATTGAACAAGAAAAGACAGGGTGCCCTGTTTGTCCTGCATATTCACCTGAAACTAAAACCTCTTTCTCTTCTTTGTGCCTTGAGCCATGCCTTCAGTGTCCTGTGTGGCTGTTCAGCCCCAGCAGTCAAGTGGCTCCTGTAAACCTGAAGGAGGCTGGGTGCCAGGCTCATGAGATCAATGACTGAAACTGCAGAGGAGAGCGGTTCAAACCAAAACAGGCAGAGCAGAGAGCACGGACCTGCTGTCTGCACACGTGATTCCCATCACGTGCTGGCCACCAGGCCCAAGAGAAATTCGGTTTTCTTACTTTCTCCGAATGCTTTGCTCTCGAAGCTGAAAACACGATGCTGCCTTCATCTCCCAGAATCCCTGTTTCCTTATTAATATTTCAATTATACTACTTGAATCCTTCCCTTAGAGATACAAAGGAGAGTTTTAAGGCTGGAAAACTCACACAAGGAGTATGCTTGGCTTTTAAACTTTATTTGGCATCATTTCCAAACCAGTGTTATGTTGCACTTTAAAATAGCAATTTCTTGCCCACTCCTTTTATTAATCTGAGGCCGCTTTTCTTCCTAGTCTAAAAGGGAAACCTTCCATCACTGTTAGAATGGTTCAACTTCTGTTCATCAGAAGTGCAGCTGAGAAGGTTCTTTTATGCACTCTGGTGCATGACAGTTGCTGATCATCTAAACGTCAATCATAAAACATTTGCTTTTCCTAAAAGAAAGTCAATAAACTATAAATACCACAGACAAAAGCTGCTTCTTATTTTAATCATCTTGCAGCTATCCGTATACTTTTCAGAAACCACCCCCGAGAGGGAGACAAAACGAGCTTCCGATGGGAGCTGATTCTCTGAGGTCAGATGAGTACAGTGAGCGAGCTGGAGGAAGGCCGTACTCTGCCAGAAAACGTGAGTTCATTTCCTCTCCAAGTGTAAATACGCATATCCACTTGGCTGCTAATGAAGACAACGGCAGGGCAACAGAAGCTCGGCTGACGTGAATGAAGATGAAGTTATGAATACTTGATGACGAAATGCCCCAGTTAAGGGAGGAAGAATATGTAGTCTGAATACATGTGAACTTCCACCTGGGCCGAAATGTACATGTGTGAGTTCCATAAACAGCCTCAACCAAGACTTCTGAGGGAAGGTGTTGGGAAAGAGTGGCACTTTAGTTATTTTAAGAAATACTCATGAATGCTATGTTCAAGAGTTACATGAGTCTTTTTTTTTGGGGGGGGGGATGTGAATAAATGTCTGCTCACCCCAGATAGAGCACTGACCAGAAAAAAGCTAGCACCCAAGTCTAGCTTAGTGAACCAGTGAGTATACTTGGGTTACTGAAAGGAATGTGGATGACTCAATCACAGTCACATCACTGGAAAGCTCACCCTAGCATGAGTGATGACTCAGGGAAACTGCGTCCCTGGAGCTCCCTGCACAGCTCTCAGGCTGCCCAGCCAATCAGAGCGTCTCTCCCGCAAGTTGTTGCTTATAAAACTCTCCTTAGCTTCCTTGTGAATCCTGTAAGCTTCAGGAGTTTCTCCAGGCTTGTAAGTTTCACTTACTTCCTGTATTTCTTGAGCTTCCTGCCTTCTTCCTTCCTCCAGGAGGGAATGTTTCAATTGGGAGGGAATAAGGATAGCAGCAAGTGTTTCTTTGGAGTACGTGAACCCAGGTTGAGGAGGCCAAGGTGGCACTTTAAAGAAATGCATTCCTCTTTTATAAATGGTTTCAAAAGTGTTTTTTTTTTTTCTGTTTTAAAATGTTTGTATCCAAAAAGCAAACAAGGGATTTTCTCCAAGAAGAAAACAAAGGTGCAGGTGGGAACCATGTTTTTGTTTAAAGCTCTGACAAAGTTCCAGATTAAAAAACCAGTTCATACACATCAGCTGGGAGGACCGTGTACCCCACGCTTGTGCATGTATGCACAGTATGCACAGACACACATTTTGAGAGTCAGTCTTCCGAGATGTACATTTCATTTACGACTTGGAATCCTCCTGAAAACTTAGCTCTAATGTTCTAGGATGTGAAGGGATGGGAAGGAGTTTTATGATTTGATGAAACTATGAGCTGAAACTTTCTTTTGATTCTGAATTTTTGTAAATAAAGATTGGCCTTGTGACTTTCACAGGAGTGTCTCGTGTGTCCAGTTATCATCCTGGACAACTTGTTCTACTCTGGCAACATTTGGCTGTTAACTCAGCAAACAGTAATAGGTACGACCTACCTTGTCTTTAGCATGAATCAGTACTAAATCAGTACTTTAGCATGATCAAGTACTAAAATGAGCACATTTAAAGCTGGTCTCTCCACAGTCATCCTCTCTGTTTCACATGCACTTCTCAGTCACCTTCAGGTCCGTGTTGTGTTGTCTGGCTGTACCAGTATTCCCAGTATCAACCTACATCACCATAAAAAAAAAATTCCATTTGTCCATGTCTATATTATGGTACCAAACTGGACATATTTTCAATCAATTTCTAAGAAAATAATGGGAAAGATCAAATACATAAGATAGACCTGATAACACACTTGAAATTTATGTTGAGTCATCTAAGAGTACTTGTGAGGAAGTAGAGCAGCCCTCCCCTGAGGCAGCCAAAGCTTAGGTTCAATAAGAGGTCTTAGTATCAATCAATATAATATATATATCAAGTGTGGATGAGGAAAAAATTAGTTGTTTCAGATATACATTCTAAAATCTCAGACTGACTTTCAGTGACGCTTTCTCAGTCTATTTAGCTCAGCACAGGATAACGCAGCTAGGTGAAGGCAGAGACTCACCTAGTCTGAAGTACTCTATAGCTCTTCCCAGAAACTCTGGAGTAGGGTCTTAGTTTCATTACATGTTGCTTTGAGAAAACAGCATGGACGCGCCCATTGACAGCGGCGGCATTGGGTGAGCCAGCCGGGGCAGTGCTGAAGAGCTCATCCTGGTGGTGTGGATGCAGAAGAGCTGGTGGGCTGACCAGCTCGGCTACCGCCAGGGCCCAGATCCAGGCCTTACAGCCGGCTCACCGCAGCATCTACCCCATCTATGAAATGATGGATCCCATGAAAAGGCCAGATCTGCAGATCCAAGGCTCTGGGAGAACCATGACACAGCTCAATAGCAGGCCATCCAAGAGAAGTCCCAGGGAAGGTTTAATATTGAAAGTATGGTGGAAGCCAAAGGCCTCAAGTCAGACCAATGGCTCATTGCAATGAACAGTTGCAGGTAAAGATGTGTGGATAAAATGGTATACTGTGAGACACACTGTCACACACTGCAGCTTCCGTGACAAGATTTTTTCTTCTTTTGGAGGGAGAGGTGGCAAGGGCAGAGGGTAGAAATGAAGGGACAAGGAGATGAGAGGGACTGGGGCACGTGATGTGAAATTCACAAAGAATCAATTAAAAGTTGTTTTTTTTTTAAGTCTGAAAAAGGACATGACAAAAGCAATTTAAAGGAAAAGGCAGTGTATTTTCTCTCAGTTTCAGCATAACAGGAAAGTCAAGGTGGCCATCACAACCAGAGTCAACAGGAAATGAAGAGGAAATGAACGCATGCACACTTGTGCCAAGCTCATCTTGCCCCTTTTTAACACAATCCATGACACAAGCCCAGGGAAGGGTGCCATCCAGAAGGAGGAGGGGGTGATAGCTCAGATTAAGCCAGTCCTGCACACACGTGCTCACAGTCCACGCTCAGCAGGAATCTTTCACTGAGACTTTTCCTAGATGATTCCAGGTTGTGTCAAGTTAACCAAACTAGCCATCACAAGTAGTCAGCTGACGCAAAGGGTCACTTAAGTTCGTGTGTACTCTGTATTCACATGGTAATTGAACAAGCATTTATTTGTATGAAGCAGAGGTTGTCAAGATAGAAACTACAGCGACAACATATTAAAAATATACCTTTTTAAGATTTGTTTTATTTTCTGTGTGTGTGTGTGTGTGTGTGTGTGTGTGTGTGTGTGTGTGTGCAGGTATGTGAACAGAGCAGAAGAAGGTATCAGAACCCCTGGAGCTGTAGTGATAGGCACTTATGAGCTGCCTAACGTGGGTTTGGGGAACTGAAGTTGGGTCTTCTGCAAGAGCAGTAATCACCTTTAGGAGTTCAGTCCCCTCTCCATTTCTAACATCCGGTTTTTAAATAGCAAAATATAGTAGTCCTGCTTCCCTGACCTTTTAGAGATGACAACCAAACTACAAGCCTGCATGCAGAGTTGAAACCTTGGACACATGTGCGCGCACGCACACGCACACACGCACACACACGCACACACGCGCGCGCGCGCACACGTTCTGCCATGTTCTGGTGACAGAGTAGAAGCTCATTCTTAGAAGGGCCTGTGTGCTTTACCATACCGAGTGGTGAAGAGCTGGAGAGTTCCCACAGTGCTGATCTCCCACCACTCAAGGTTCCTGAAAGTAGCTCTGCTGGGGAAACGTCATAATTGAAACTAAGTAAGATCTTTAAAATATATATGTTTATACAGAGATACCATAAAAATGGATCAAGAAATTGGGAAGATAAATAACAACTAAGCTCATCACTTAAAAAAAAAAAGTGTTATCAGTATAGAAAGGTTGTAACCATTCATGTTGATACAAATTGTCAAATCTTAAAAACAATCCCAGCTTTCAAGTAGGGGAACTAACGAGAAGCAAAGAGCTGGCAAAGCTACAAGATGATCACTTGGAGAAATGTTGTAGTATTAAAATTCAAGGAAGGAGGAAAATATAAACCACCGCCAGACAGCTCACAAATAGAGGCAAACGCAAAACAGAAGAGGAACTGTCAAAAACATAGCAATGCGTGTAAACTCTAACAGCGAGTGTCGTGGTCACTGTCCTATTGCTGAGAAGAGACACTATGACCCCGAGTAGGTCTTCTAAAAGAAAGCACTTACTTGGAGCTGGCTTACAGTGTCAGAGGGTTAGTGCATTATTGTCATGGTGGGGAGTATGAAGCATGCAGGCAGGCATGGTAGTTCTGTTCTGGATTGACAAGCAGCAGGAGAAGACAGCCTGGCATGAGTGGTCAAAACCTCAAAACCCACCCAGAGTGACTCTCTTCCTCCAACAAAGCCACACCCCCTTAATCCTTCCCAAAATGGTGCCACTCCCCATGACTAAGCATTCAAATACATGAGCCTGTGGGGGCCACTCTTATTCCAACCACCACAGTGAGAAGCAGCGGTGACAGGGTTAGAAGTGCATACAAACCCATAGTATGATTAACAAATTGAGATGGAAGGACAATGAAAAAGTATACTAATTTCCATACTGCTCTAGAAATGAAGGCTAAAGATTACAGTTGCCAGGTTAACACTAAAAAAATAAATACAAACCCTTAAAAATATGAAAGAATATAAATATGTTTATAAATATTGGTTGAAGGACTTGTGTCATAAAACTAAAAGATAGCGAGCCAAAATTGTTACGTGTTATAAGTTTATCTTTCATTAAAATATTATGTTATAGTTACCCCCACTCCCTCTCAAATTCATCTTTTCTTTTTCTTTAGTTGTTGTTGTTACATGTATATGTGAGTACATAAATATATAAATACACTAAGTATAATTTTCTGAGTCCATTTATTGTTGCTTGCCTGTGTACGCTTTTAGGGCTGACCTCTTGGAGTTGAATAACCAACTAGAGAGCTCATTCCTGGGAAAAACTCAGTCTCCCTCTCACAGCATTCATTAATTACTTAATTCATCCAGTGCTGAGGCCCCTGGAGATTTCACCCTTCCACTTTCAGATGCCAACTGATGTTGGATTTGCTCACGTCTTCTTAAGGCAGCCATATTGTTGACTTTTATGGATCCGTCTACATTGTCACAGCTAGAAGACAATTCCACGGCAGTCTTGATGGTCCTCTGGCTCTTGACAATTTTTTCACCTCTTCTTCCTCAAGGTTCCCTGAGCCTTAGATGTAGGAGTTTTATTGTAGATGTCTCGGTTGAGGCCTGGTACTCCTCCGTCAGCTGTTCCCTGCATTTTTGCCAGTTGTGACTCCCCGTAATGCTCCCACCTACTCTAAAGAGAAGCTTCTTTGATGAGGAGTGAGAGCTACCATTTCCCTGTGGGTGTAAGGATACATATTTAGAATACAGTTAGGAATGATACTGACTTAGGGAAGTGGCTTTAGTATTAGCCCCAGGTAGCTGAGTAGGCTTACAATAAAGGAATGGTTTTTCTCCTCTTGTTTAGGCCTTGAGTCCAACTGGACAGCTGTTGGTTGCCACCGAAATGTCAGTGACACTAGTGCATCTTGAGGGGCGTCTGGCTGTGGAGAGTGGGCCAAAGTTTTTAAATGAATACAGTACTTGGGAATTGAGAAGCTAGTTCCTCAACGTGAAAAGATACTCTGTACAACTAGTCACCCCAGGAAAATGCAAATCAAAACCACAGCAAGAAATCATGACACACCCGTAGGCCAACCGTGATTCAAACCCTCCGTGAAGTGGAACAGCCCCTTGAAAAAAATAGCTGGGTGGTTTTTACAAAAAGTTAAATATAGACTTAGCATTTGACCCAGAAATTCCACTCCTAGAACACCTGGCTTGTCTGCTCAGGCTACTATAACAAAGTAGCATGAGCGGGACAGCTCGGAACGAACAGACCTATATTATATTTTCTCATAGTTCAACATACTAAGAATTCTGAAATCAAACTGTTACCAAATTTGGTCTCTTGTAAATAGTACACTTCATCATTTTAAGACAGCTCTCTTCACATTTGGAAGCTTACATGGTAGAGAGCCAGGGGTCTATCTAAGAGAAATAGAAATATGTCCTACTAGAACCTTTACACATAAATATTCACAGTGGCATTATTTCTAACAGCCAAAAGGTAGAAAGAATAACTTCCATCATCTACTGAGTTTGATAAACAAAATGTGGATTAATTCTACGATGAAATAGTATTCAACTGCAGAAAAGAAAAAAAAACAAAAAAAAACAAAAAAAACAAAAAACGATCCATGAAGCAAAATGGACGAATCAGGAAAACATTATGTTAATATCTCAAAGAACAAAAAGCAACATAGTTTCTGACTCCATGTATAGCAAGTCCACAAAATCAGAAAGTATAACAGAGGCTCTGTAGAGTGTGATGGAAATGGAGCTTCATTTCTACAGAATCAGAATTTCCTTTTGTGATAATAAAAGTGTTCTTGATCAATCGTGGTACCACTTGCACACTGATTCTAGTGAACATCACTGAATAATACTGTGTCATGTGACTTATATCTCAATAAAGCTATGAATGTTAGTTGTAAAGAACTGAAAACGATAGAAAAAAAAACACAAAAATCCTTCTCTTTAGTGCCTCATCGAACCTGCCTTATAACCATCATAAATCTTCAAAGTCCCCAGTGGGGACCATCAAATGACAGTCTGAGCCAATGTTGGGCCTCTATTGACACTTCTTTGGAAAGTCAGCCCAGCATTGTATATGAGCAATAATTACAACTCACTTTAGGAAAGTGACAGTGAAGGAAATAGTAAGAATGAAATCCTTAGGGATTAGAACAGACCATGCTCTGAATTTATGATTGCTGCAGGTCCTAAACACTCACCTATTTCTAACTGCGCTGTAATTCTCAGCAAAAGGGAATGATCAATGGCTGTTTGTTTGTTTGTTTGTTTGTGACAGGGTTTCTCTGTGTAGCTTTAGATATCCTGGTCTCACTTTGTAGACCAGGCTGGCCTTGAACTCACAAAGATCTGCCTGCCTCTGCCTCCCCAAATGCTAGAATTACAGGCATGCACCATGTGCCCAGCTGAAATGATTAGTGTTTAAAAAGACAAAAATCATCATGACCCTGACTTAAGATGCTTGTCATTCCTTCTGTCTGTGTACCAACTTGTCACACTGAACCCTATAAACACGTGCAAAAGATAATAGGAATAATAAATTTGGCCTGGGGTGGTGGCTCTTGGGTAAAGTGCTGAGCTTGAAACCCCACCACATAGCTCCTATAAATGTCAGCACTGACAGCTAGAGCCAGAGGGTCCCTGGGGCTGTCTGGATAAGCAGTCTAGCCAATCAGAGAACTCCAAGTTCAGTGAGAAAGTGATTAAGGACAGCATTGACCTCTCTCTCACACACACACACACATATACACACAAATACATACAAAATGTTTTCAAATTATAAATATGTGATAGAGTTTTCTCATGTTGTTTCTAATTACTCAAACTAATCTTAACGACCTTTTAGGGTCTTTCAGGTGCAAATTTTAAAATATTTATTTTATTTTTGATTGCGTGTATGGAAGTATGTGCACACAAGTACATGTGTCTTCGGCAGCAGGAGAGAACATCCAACCTCCTAAAGCCGGGGTTACAAGCAGCTGTAAATCACTCAACACGAGTGTTGGGAACAAAACCAGGGTCCTGTGCAAGAGCAGTCAGTGCTCTTAACTGCTGATCCATCCCTTCAGCCCCTCAGAAGCAAAATGTTTCAAAATATAGTACTGTTCCTCATGCATAAACACGCAATTCCACAACAGCAAAACCAGTGCTCATAGGCGTGGCGGTGCTGAGTCAGAAAAAGGTCAAACCATAAGCAGAGGGAAATGAGGGGGCAAGTGTTTCCACCTTTTTACTTTGCAGGGCAGCCAGATTCTGCAGCACACCATCCTGGAAGGAAGAAAACACGTGCGGCTTCTTCATTGTCTGATTTAAAGAAATTAGGAAGCAACAGGGACACACTAGAGTGACCCCAACCACATCACCTCTGACAGGAAGGCCACCAAGCAGAGCTGGCTGGGGAGAGAGGGACAACCCCTCCTAAAAACAAATCCCTGCCTGGCTGTGGTCTCACACATGCTGCCTCTGTGAATGTTACAGAGCACACTGGTGAGTGTGTCTCTGCAGAGCAGAGCACGCCTGCGAAGGAAAGAGGTGGGGCGAGGGGTGACTGAAGGAGGGTTCAAAAGAAACACACACACAGAGGGCGTGGGAGATGGCTCGGTCGTTAAAAGCACTTTCGGCCAGGCCAAGCAAGCAAGACCCAACCCCAGAACCCACATGGTGGAAAAACAGAGCCCTACTCTTTTTTTTTTTTTTAACTTTTTATTGATTTGTTGTCAATTTCACATCAGGCACCCCAATCCTGTTCATCTCCCTTGTCCCTCAATATCCACCCTCTTCCCTTGCAACTTGCCCCCAAAATAAAACAAAATCAAACAACCAGCAACAAAAACCATCTCGTTGTGGATGATGTGATGCGTCTCATGGCTTTTGCTCAAACAGCTCTACTTGCAAATGTTGATTGCAATGAATCGTTGGCCTGGTTTGAGGCCTCTGGCTTCTGCTACACTATCCACACTGGGTCCTTACCAGGCCTCCTCTTAGACATCCTATTGTTGCCCTGTGTCATGGAGATGCTGCAGCTTTGGTTCTGCAGGACCAAGAGCCCTCTTCTTAGAAATTGTCCTCTGACCTCTGCACTTGTGCCATGACATCTACACGGCCCTAAGCTCTAATTAATTAATTTTTAACTCATTAACTTAATTTTTGTAAAATACAAAAAAATTAAAATCCTCATCGGGAGTAATAAGTGCTAAAACTGATAATTCTAAACATTGGCTTGATAATGTGACAAATAACTATGGAATCCTTCTGAATTTTAAAAGAAAAATAAAAAGAGAAAAGATAGTGCATAGATGAAAAACACCTAAGTTCCTGTGTGCCATGCTATCACAGATAAACAAATAATAATCTTACAGACACTGCACTCACCACCAACACCATGCAGGGACAGCTGAGTGCATGTTTTAGAGGACATAGCACAAGGTTCAAAAGATTGGCACACTTGTGCCTGGACAGCTTCACCGAAGACCAGGCGGGAACAAAAAGGTATGAATGTTGTCACCTTGGCTCTGGGAAGCACGATGCGTTATATCCCGAACTGCAGTGTTCAGGGTCCAAGGTTTCACAGCATCCTCTTCTAGCACTCCCGGTCTTGCTCAGTCTTTTCCTACACGGAGTGTGGCTAGCATATGCAATCAGCAGGATGCAGCGGAAATAGATGCAGACCCCAGAGCTTGGTCATGAGGATTTCATGCCTTCTATCTCACGTTCTCTAGCACACCCTCCAGGAACGCCAACTGTCCCTGTCTTTATGACACATAAAATGCTCCGTGGAGCTGCTTGCCTGGGGTGCAGGTGAGGACTCCCTGGCTGACGTGCACTGATTTCCATGGAGGTGGATGACTCCTCACAGACACTCGGGTCTCTATACCCTAGTCACACCTTAGGGTGACTACAGCCATTGCCCTCAGTACAGGTTCACGGTATGTCCAAGGCCAGAGCCATCCAGTTCAGCTCAGACCCTCACCCCACAGAAAGTGGAGTAAGAAGTATTTGTTTAGCTGGAAGACAGACAAGTGTGAAGCTTTAAGCATACAGTATTTTTGTTGCTCCGAGGTGTCATTGAAATCAGCCACTTTCTTCACAAAACAGTATATTTTCCTGAGTGAATACACTTTTAAATTCTACTTTTTTTCAGATGTGAACACATGGCAGACAGTTTTTGTTTGTTTGTTTGTTTGTTTTTTAAGGAACAAAAGTATTTTCAAAGACAAATGATAACACATGATCACAATTACAAAGTTTGAGTTTTTAGGGGAAAATTTGAATTTTGGAAAACATGTAACTGTATTATTTTTGTTACATAAAGACAGACGTTCCTGATAAAATAGTGGCACTATCAACTAATGCCATCTTTAAAGGTATGGGATAAGAAAATATGTCAACATGTAAACTAGACCTGGTAGTAAATTATATGGCCAATGCATGACTTTGCAGAGGATCTGTTCCAAACACAAGGAAGACAGACCGAGTCTGGACAGTTCAGCAGTGAAAAGCTCTTGCTGCTCTTGTGGAGGACCTGGGTTCAGTTCCCGGCACCGCATCAAGCAGCTCACAGATGCCTTTAGCTCCAGTTCCAGGGTTTCTAATGCCATCTGCTGGCCTCCATGAGCATCTGCACACACGCGCGCGCACACACACACACACACACACACACACTTAAAAAGAATAAAACAAACCTTTTAGAAAAGACTGATGGAGGGCTGAAGAGATGGCTCAGTCATTAAGAGCACTGACTGTTGTTCCCAAAGGACCTGGGTTCAATTCCCAGCAGCCACATGGCCGCTCACAACTGTGTGTAACTCCAAGATCTGACACCCTCGCACAGACATAAATACAGGCAAAACACAAATACACATAAAATAAAAATAAATACATTTTAAAAAAAAAGACTAATGGAGCCAGGTGTGTACACACCTTTAATCCTAGCACTCAGGGAGGCAGAGGCAGGCAGGCCAGTCTTTGTGAGGTCGAGGCCAGCCTGCTCTACAAAGCTAATCCGGGACAGCCAACACTACACAGAGAAACCCTGAGACACACTGTCTCTCCAGGCGGGGAGAAATGACTGATAGACCATAATGTAGCACAGCACAGTCAGTCCAGGCTGTAACTCACCTTTTCACCTTCAAAACACTACCACTTGCCAGGGGTTAATGTAATACCAAAGAACACTATCAGTATTCAGAAAGGCTTCAGAAATGCCCTCGTAGCTAATTACAGGGCTGCCAGGCTGGCTCTTCTTTAACAACCATCGAGACAACACAAGTCAGTGAGGCCAGTGAAAGGGAGACGGGATTCAGCTGTTGCCTCAGTCCGTCTACAAGAGATTTGCAGAAAGACGCCATGACGTTGCTTTTCTCGTTTGTATTTTGGAATATAAATAATTCACAGACATAATATGTGTTGGTGGGACGGCTTTACTGCTTAGATGAGTTAATAACAAATATTGTAAAATTCCTTTTTAACTTCCAACATAATTATTGATCAGGATATCCCACCAAAGCAGGTATTAGAGGAGGGAAGTCCTCAGTTACCTTTAAACTATTGTCCAGGCAGAATCGAGATGCCTGTCTGTCTGTCTGTCTGTCTGACTGAGGTTTCTCATGTCTGTTACTCAGAATCAGTGTGGCTGTGGTCACAAATGCCTCCAAAGCCAAAATGACTTGTGACAGGAAAGGTTTTCTTTCTTAATTGTGCCACAAGTTCTCAGTAGAAGAGCAGCTACTTGGGAAAGTCAGTCTTCCTAGGAGAGCTCTGGAAAGGAGGTGTTGGTCTCAAAAGTACTCCCTCCCTACAAATGACAGATGTCTTTTGATTCAGAGGTTATTAAATAAGCTACGTTCTAAGAACAAACCTAATTTTTTAATGAAAAGGTATCAGTTATGAGTAGATCTGAAAGAGCCTACTACACTTCAGGCAAAACTCAAAATAAACCACACCACAAACACAACTCAAATAAATTTTCAACCTGGGGTACTAACACACCACACGCCTGCAATCCAGAACATGGGAGGTAAAGTCAGGGAGGTCAAGGGTTCAAGGTCAGCCTTGGCTACACAATAAGTCCAAGGCTGCCTTCGACTAAATGACACCTTGCCTCAAGAAAACAACAATGAAAGAAATGCACGGAATTAAAACAATAGAAGTACATATGTAAAGGCAGAGAAAGTGGAGAAGGGAAAAGAAAAGGGGGAGGGGAACGCCACAAACCTTATTCTTTTCTCCATCCTGTATCAGAAGACTGTGGAATAATAAGTGTAAAATGATGTCACCCAAGAATTATGTTGTCACATTTCAAAGCAATAGAAAGCCATCGGAGACATTTAAAGGGCTCAGCGACACACCTCCACCTCGCCGACATAACCTTACAGGTATTTTTTTTGCCTCAGAATGAGCAGCTGAGCATGGAAAGGTCGCATTGTAAATGAGACAGCAGTGAACCCAGGAGCCGGAGGAGCTGAAGTAAGACTAAACGCTGTCATAAACGTGATCACTAAGTGGAAGGCCACAGACATTATGCCTATGGAAGAAACAGCACATAGAGTAACAATAGAGACAGCTCAGCTACCTCTCGGGTAAGGATTAAGCAGGAGTGGATTAAGGAGAGGTCCAAATGTTTCTGTTTCTATTTCCAGAATCAAATAATATGATTCTCCTCTCAAAGTGTCATAATTGGAAAATGGTAAGTTGAAAGCTTAAATTTTAAATATGTTCAATAGAAATAAAGTTTTACATATATGCTTCAAATACATTTTTAAAACATGCTTTTTAACAAGAAAACAAAGCTTAAAAAATATCAAAAAGTTAAACTTGCCATTGTTTGGAGATGACAGAGTTATTATCTAAATTTTAAGTTCTTTAGTTTTGAACTGAGGAAAGATACCATAGAAATTTAGATCAAATGAGAGACAAGAAGCACTAAAATAAAATTATACATTAAAAAATAAATTAACAAGAGAGGTAAAACAGGTTTAAGTAAACTATAATTAATCAAATACGAAAGAGAAACGTGTGCACGTTAGAAAAAACTTTTCTGCAGTCTTGGGTCAGAAAAGCACTTGAGAGTTTGCTACTTTGGGGGTGGCTTTAAACATGGCAACCTTAAGCTTTCTCAGGTTAGCCATGCATGGTGGCTGGTGGCGCAAGGCCTTTAATCCCAGCACTTGGGAGGAAGGGGTAGGTGGTGGATGTCTGTGAGTTTGAGGGCAGCCTGGTCTACAAAGCAAGTCCAGGATAGCCAAGGCTCTGTTACACAGAAAAATCCTTTCTCAAAAAAATTAAATAAGTAAGTGTGTAAATAGAATTCTCGTGAAAAAAGAGAACAGTGGTGTTTAAACAGGAATGACCCCCAAAGGCTTATATATTTGAGTACTTGGTTATTAGAAAGTAGTCCTAATAGAAGCTGTGGCCTTGTTGGGAACTGTGTCATTAGGGGTGGGCTTTGGGTTTAAAATGCTCAATCCAGGCCCAGTATCTCTCTTCCTCCTGCCTGCCAATCAATCCGTGTGAGAACTCTTAGCTTCTCTCCAGCACCACGTTTCCCTGAGTGCCACCATGCTCCCGCCATGATCATAATGGACTAAATTTCTGAAATTGTAAGCAGGTCCCAATTAAATTCTTTCTTTTATAAGATGTATCATCCTCATGGCGTCCCTTCACAGCTGTAGAACACTGTCTGAGACAAGGACTCACAAATAAAATTTTTAAACAAACAACAAACAGAAGTTATTTACAGTGTGTAGGACCCATAAATCTAATTTTTAGTGCATTGCTGTTAGAAAATGGTAAATCAAGGGCACGGCAATACTTGTGCTTCAAATGTAAAAGCTATCATTCTGATAGTTTCAGGCCCATGAGGATATAAATAAATATGGATTTTTATAAAGTCATTCCACATCAGCTGAGAAGTGGGGTATTATTTAGACATCAAGGTGATGACGAACAGAGCTGGAGAGATGTTCCCGCTGCTAAGAGCAGGCACTGTTCTTGTACAAAACTGGAACTCAGTTCCCAGCACCCACACAGAGCAACTCGGACCTCCTGCAACTCCAGCTCCAGAGGATCTGAAGGCCTCTGAAAGTACTCACATGCACACACTCACATACAGACACACACATGTACACACCAGTACAAAATAAACATAAATCAAACCAAAAAAAGTGTGATGAAGATGTGCTGGCTCTAAAATGATTTGAACAGAATGAACAAAAAGGGTGCTGAGGAGACTGAGAGAAAGTGGGGAAATACAAGAAGCCTGTGTCACCACAAGACTGATTGGTCTCATTTTACTTGTGTCAGACCAGGTATCAGCCCAGCATCTTTCTCCAAGGAGCCCTGGTGCCTTTACTAGAAGAATGCTATTAGAAATTATGACATAAACATAAGATATTAAATTACCTTTGTAAAACCAGTACGACTAAATGATAACAAATATGTGCTAAAATTGGCATTTTTGCCCATTGCTAGGGAAAGAGTAAGTGGTATGTTCTGTCTGGAAAGCAATACAGTAGTCTGCATAGAATCTTAAATCAGATTTCATGCATTAAATCATATTCTCAAATCTGCCACTGTGTCTCCTTATAGTTACACTGTAAAAGCCAAATAAACCTTCTTGTTAAGCATCTTATTTGGTTTTATTATTATTATTATTATTCTTTTATATATTACATCTTGACTACAGTTTCTGCTCCTTCTCCTCCTCTCAGCCTCTTCCTATCCAGCCTCTCCTCTTCCTCCCCACCCCAAGCAAACTTTAAATTCCAGCACTTAGGAGGCAGAGGCGGGATGATCTCTGTGAGTTCGAGGCCAGCGTGATCTACCTTCCTATTTGCAGACCAGCCAGAAATACACAGTCTTAAAAAAGAAATGCCTGTCTTAAAAAAAAATTAAGAAGAAAAATATATTCTCTGATAGAAAAGACAAATAACATGGAAATTGTCTAAAATAAGAATCACTAAATTATTGACTTGAATTTAAGGTAGGAAAATAAAGATACACACACTTATGAGGACCATAGAAAGATTACCTATATGTAGACGAGAAACACACATGTACAGCATACATGTGTATGTATTTGAATATCTGTGTGTCGCTATTTGCTTGTATATAAATACGTATTTCATAATTTTTGTTAAAATATCTCAACATAAAGGAAATATTTCCAAAATAGTCGATGGTGACTTCTAAATAGGGTTACACTATTTATTTGGTTTGCTTTTTTTTTCCATTTCAAATATTCTTCTCCAAGCTGCCTTTAATCAGAAACAAACATAAACACACATGCTTCTTTCACTTCAGCTTGCTGTGTAAAGCAGCCATCTGAATGAATGCCATGGGTCTTTGTACTTCATAGAGGACTTATATCCTTCTTAAATCACACCATGAGTACCTCATGGTAAGATTCTTGTCTAACCAGAAGATAGGTCAGATCCTCTCAAATTACACAGCAGACTGGGGCCAGCAGTCAGCCCTGCATCCAGGATTCACAGAGCACCAGAGAGCACTGGGTGGAAGGCTTGATTTCTCGCTCGCCTCACTGACTTCTCAGATACAGAAGCATTTTCCCAGATCATGAGACGCCTGGAAGGAAAGAAAACAAGTCTGAGGCTATCGCAGACAGTGGGACATGCTGAAATTACAAAGTTAAACAAACTTGGCTTTCAGAAGATGGCAGGCTGGTAATTAATTCACATAGGACTTGGAGTTCCGGTTTGTTTCTGTCTTCTGCAGATCTGGGTTTGTTGTGGTGGAGAAGTATGTAAGTAATAATTTTATGTTGTCTCCCCCAGCTACAGAGCGAGATCACATGACTCAAAAGTTTTACCAAAAGCAGCACTTTTAGTCTGTAAAGTTGCCAAGGCAACACCAGCTGCTTATGACATCATGTGACTGAGGGGACACAGACTGATTTTAGAAGCCTAAAATTATCACTCAATCTGCTCACCAAAATTCTGAAGCAGCCAAGACAGCCCTGAGCCCAAGGAAAAGCTCCAGAGACACAGCTCAGTGGAAAGGCTGATAGCGATGAATTATGCATTGTTCTCTGAAGTCGGCTACCACAGCCTCAAATCACACCGGGAAAGCACGCTTGCAGGCCACATATGCTGAGCATGAGGAACACAGCTGCTAACCTGTTTTTCATTAAAGCATCGCCGTCACCATCACGGAGGAAAGTCATTTTCGGCTTTTGGTAAATGGACTTTGAAAAAAAATTAAAATCTATTTTTACTTATGTCAAAATTGTATCTCAAGTTATTCTAATTGAAGACGTAATACAGATAAAAAACGGAATAATCACTTTCTAGCCTAATACAGTATTACACAGTAACTGGAGGTGCATATTCATACAGTAATTGTTTTCGTATTTTTAAGACTTTATTTTTATTTGGTGTATGGGCGTTTGGCAGTACGTCTCTCTGAGCACCACGTGGTGTGCCTGGTGCCTGCAGGGACCGGAAAAGATTGCTGGATCCCCTGCAAATGGAGTTACAGACGGTTGTCAGCTGCCATGTGGGTGCTGAGGATCAAACCCTGATCAGCATTTTTGTACACAGATCATTCTGGAAGTCCAAATTTCAGAGGCTTTCAGAGAGAAGTAATTACACAGATTAATTCAAGAGAACTGTGACATGATTTTCAGTTACTCACATTCAGCCATCAGAAACAGCCAACTGGTCTCAAGCTCACATCATCCCCTCCTGTGAAACAAGGACATTAGAATGGTAAGGCAGGCCTTCACTAACTAAATATAACCATTTACAATTTTTTTTTCTCAAAAAAATCACTTTTAAATTAAGATAGCTTTGTTAAAATTTCTGCTCATAATAATGAGTAATATTATTCCTGAGTAATAATGTACAAAGTATGAACACTTCTTAAATGGAAAGCCTTTTCAGCTCCTTGTAATTAGTTTTGCAAACAAGAATTGAGGTGCCTGGTATATGCAGGAAGTGTATTAAGTTCTACAGTGATACGTAAGATGTCTTCTGTTTTAATTACGCTATGGTTAAAGAAAATGAAAAGCACAAGGAGGGCCCCAGAGAGCCAAACATCCATCCAAGTCAATGGGGACGGAAATAGGATTTGAAGAAGAAGGGAGGAGGTGGCCATGACGTATCTGTGATGGAGTCACTGACAAGGCATAGTAGCCTACTTGCATGAGTGTGGGTGGAAGAAGGGATATTTCAGATGCGGTGTAATCTAAATCAAAATATCCTTACCCGAGATACAAATCCCATTTCTGTTTTGGAATATCAGGTAGGAAAGAACAAAGAATTTACCCCAAGTTACATCATGCCCCTTTTTTATTTTTCTCACCTGGAGTGACCAGGGACTGAAAGAAAGAAGGTAAACCGAGGCTGGTGGAGAAGTGCTGCTAGAGAGGTCAGTAGAGACCAGGGGGTCAGTAGAGACCATGTCTCAGAGCCAGGTACCCCATCTCCTGATTCCGTCTGCGGATCCCTCACTTAGTCTCTACCCGGTTACAACTGACAGAATCCAACACCAAGCTTCTCCCCTTGACCAAATTCCAGTCATATTCCTCCAACTGCCTTCCAGACTGTACAAGCTTTAGTAAACACAAACACTACCCAACATCTCAAAGACACCTCAAGTGCTCACCTTAGGAAGCTCACAGCAGCTAAAAAGAATTTAGTGTTTATAGCAACCATTATCTTGAAGACAGAGCGCTCACCCACACACAGCCTCTGCGAAAGGAAAGGAACCTGACTCCCATAAACACCAGTTAACAAGCAACCGTGGATGGGCTTCCTGTGGACCTGCCCTAACCCCACTTCCTGCTTTTTGTTTTTCACTTCCCTGACTCTGCTGAAAGCCCACCGTGCACCCATTCCTACATGGCCATCTCCTAAGAAACAGGAATTGCATTGAGTTCATACTAGATTCCTTTCCCTAATGGAACAGAACACGGTACATTAAAACATGTGTTTACGACCGTCCCGCTGTCCGACCTCATTTCCTTTCGCTGACAGGCGTCTTAAACTCCGCCTCTTCCTTGGGGCATCCGCAGAACACTATAGCTTTTATATCCATGTGCAAACCTGTAGCTCTCAAACCACTTTCCTGCTAGGCTCTTTAGTCTACAAATTAATCTCTCATAAAACATATTTAGAGAGACGCTGCTTTGTGCCCCACAGTTTCACACTAAGGCTGGATCTACCTTAAGATCATCAACATTTGTTATGAGCGAAGAAGCAAAGACGGTAAATCAGAATCTCTGCTTGGGATAAAGCATGGATTTATGACGGAAGGTACGAGTTCCTCACGGTGGCCCTGGAAATGCAGAACAGTCCTAGTGCATTATTTGTAGCAATACTGAGGAGTCAGGTTGTACACCTCTTGAGCAGGTGGTGAACAGATTTTTTTTCTTTATGAAATAAAGCTATAATGTGATGTGGATACAAATGTTTAGATAAAATAAGCGTGTCTCTCTCATGGATTTTCTGCTTAATTGACAAACATACTAAGATATTTTGGCTAAAACAGGAAGGGTTCTGGTCACATATCACAAAAATCTTTTTATTCAAATCTTCGCCAGTGATGGCCAATGTGGTTGTTTGCAGAAAGAGATAGAAAATTAAGCCTTAATTATCTATTAAAGCCATTCATCCAACTGCCTGTTTTCATTTGAAATTCTATGTATAACGTGGAGCTGGCCAGAGACCGAGTTAAAATTTTCATAGTAAGCTGGTTTTCCTCAGTGTGCCCTTAAAGGTGTGTATTAGTTAGGGTTCCGTTGCATCCAGAAGGCTGTATGTTAGTCAGGGTTCTCTAGTGAAACAGAACTGATAGAATAAATCTATATATATTAAAGAAGAATTTACTAGAGTATCTAACAGGCTGTGGCCCAAGTAGTCCAGTCATGGCTATATCTTGACAGAAAGACCAAGAATCCTGTAATTGTTCAGTCCACAAGTCCGGATGCTTCAGCTGCCCTTCAGACTATGTTGGAATGCAAACAAAGTAGGTTCTAATACCAGCAAAGGAATGCCTCAGCGTTAGCGTAGATGAACTTGCCAGAGAGTGTGAGGATAAACAGGCAAAAAGCAAAGATGTCTTTCTTCCATGTCTTTTCATGGGGACTGCCACCAGATTTAGGGTGGGCCTTTCTACCTCAAATGATACAATCAAGAAAAAGCCCTTACAGGCCTTCCCAGCTGCTTGGGTTTTAGTTGAGTCCTGATGCAGTCAACTTGACAACCAAGAATAGCCATCACAAGTTGCCATGGATGGAAACATCAGAAACCCAGGGTCTTGGCAGTGTCCCAACTGTGTGCGCATGACCAGTAGTACCATATGTATAGTGGGAAGAAGGCACTTTCTTTTTCCATGAGCAGAATCCTCATGAAATAAATGTATACAAAGTGCATTGGTTTCCTGGAGTGAAATGACAGGAAGTATAATCATCTAGCAAAAGAAGACAAGCCCAGCTTAAGAAGGGTAAGTGAAGCTCTAGAACAATGGCTCTCAACCTCTGGGTTGCAATCCCCACATAACATATCCTGTGCAGCAGAAATTTACACTACTATTCATAACAGTAGCAAAATTACCATTAAGACGTAGCAATGAAATAATTTTATGGTTTGGGGTCACAAAACATGAGAAACTGTATTAAAGGGTCACAGTTTAGGAAGGTTGGGAACCGCTGGATTGCAGCAAGTTTCAGCAGCTCAGCTCAGCAGCAGCTCTTGGACTGTAGGGGGAGTGGAATGGGTTCTTATGTCACTGCTGATAAGTACAAGCAGGCAAGGGACAGAGCCAACCTGCAAAGCAAAACATCAGGCTGTGGTCCAGAGAGCAGGCCGTCCTGGGAGACCATTTCTGCTCTTTCCCTCACCACGGCCCAGTATGACCACAAGTTCTGCTGCCAACACCCATACCCTGCTCCTATTTCCTGCTCACTTCCCGTGTCCTGAGCCTAAATGCTGCTGCCTTTGATAAACAGAGATTCGGTTTCTGAAGCAGACACCTTCTTTGTCTCCCTCTGACCCTACGTCTTCGACGCCACTGTTCTCCAGGCCCAGAACCTTGAAGTCAGCTCCAGAATTTCCATGTCTTTTTCCCAAACGTAATTACCTCTCCAATTTCGAAATTCTTTCTGTTGTCCTCTGTGTCTCTCATTTCCTGTGTTCCCATGAATTACTGAAAATATCTATCATCACACTAGACTCAGATTCATGAGATCAAGACCATCTTTCCAACCCTGGCCTCTGGTGCAGAGCCTGACTCATAGATGACTTGGGAGTGTTTTGATGAAGAGATGTGATTCAGCCAACTTTCTATTGCATGTGTCTCTTCCCTTGCTTTGTATTCCTGCCAATGTCTTCATCTCTCATCTAGACACTCAGAAATGTAATGATGAAAATCCAAATGCTAGGAAGAAAGTAAACATAATAAGGAAACTGAGGCACGTGGTGGGAGGAGGCACTGTTTTAGGTAAACTAGTAAACAGCGTCCTTGAAGAGGGGACATATGAGCAGAAGCACAAATGATAAGAGAAATGTGCGGTCGTCTGGGGGAGACAAGCCAAAAGGGGAATGGGTGTGTTCTGTGAGAGAAAGTAACAAGCCAGGTCAGCGTAGCCTTGAACCAGAAGAAGAAGACCAGCAGACTGGGTTTCGGATGAAAACAGCATTTGTGCATGTGTCAGGATATGCGGATCCCCTGAAATTCTAACACTGTGGGAACAGTAGTTCAAGGTCACTTTGGCTACATAGTTAAGTCATCTAGGCTACAGGAAACCTTGCGGGGGCGGAGGTGAAGAATGACCCTATCCGAGTGCAATAACATGGTTTAGAGAACAGGTTGAAGTCATCTGAATTACAGGTTTCAGAACTCTGTCTTCGGTATGGGCTGGATTCTATCAGAGCAAACCAAAATCTGACAGAGTTTACTTGAGAGGGTTGAAGGAATGACTGCAAGTACTTGGACCTGAGTTTGAGCTCTAGATCAGGGGATCCTGAGACTCACTGGCCAGGCAATCTAGTGTAATCGATAAGCTTCAGGTAAATGAAAGACTCATTTAACATAAAGAGGTTTCAGGTTCTTCTCAGAGGAAAAAAGTAAGGAGATTAAGAATTCGATGGACTAAAAAGAAGGAACAACTGGGAGATCAAAAAAGCAGCAGGAAAAGGAGCACAGCAATAAAAGACTATCGCCCTTCTACTGTACCCACAGACCAGCGCTAGCTCAGCCACCGTCAGAGAAGCTTTCTGTTGCAGTAGATGGGAACTAACAAAGAAACTTACAACTGGACAATGTGCAGAGAGCGAGAGACTTTAGACCACTCCATCCTAAATGGATGTCTTCATCAAACCCCTCCCCTCAGTGCTTAGGGAGCTATGCAGAAAGGGAGAGCCAGAGGGGATGGATGGCACCAAGAAAACAGTCTTCCAAACACAAAAGAATTGAAACACGTGTGAACTCACAAAGATAGTGGCAGCATTTCCAGGGCCTGCACAAGTTCAAGGTAGATAGGGTCCCAGTGCTGAGAGGAAGAAATGGGCACAAGTCTTCATCCCTAACCAGGAGGATATTTGCAATTGGTACCTGCTTGAAGAGGAAAATTTGTCTCTAATGGCATCTCACTGTTTACACTAACCACACTTAAGGTCAGGCCCCATGCCCAGTCAACACAAAATGAAGTCAATGCTATTTTTGTATATTTTTTGTCTCATATTTCTTTGTTGTTGTTGTTTTCTTAAACTGGTCTTTTGCTTGTGTATGATGGTTTCTGGTGTTTTTATACGGTTTCTCTGTCTGTGTGTATGTGTGAGAGAGACACAGACACACAGACAGAGAGAGTTTCTTGTACTTTCTCCATATTTTTCTTTTTGTTTAAATTTTGCTTTGTTTGCCTCCTTGTTTTCTTAAGAGAGAAGGAAGGTGTGGAGTTGGGTGAGTGGGGAGGTAGGGGAATCTAGGAGTTAGGAAAGGGAAGCTATGATCAGAATATATTTAAAACAGAAGGATCAGAAAGGTCTCTTTCACCCCAGGTCTTAGAGGAGTTGGTGGGCCCTTAATGAGATGGGAACGCAAGGGTAAGGCCATTTTTGTAAAGTGAATGAGCTAGGAAAGCCAACAGAGTGAGACTAGATTCATAATAAGGTAGAAGAGTCATGTTGACAATCACATATTATGTATCTGGAACTGATAGAGAGCCAAGAGAAATCGGGTCAATCATGCACAGAGATCATAGGCATGTATGAGTTCTTTGAAAGCTATGTTAAAGCCATGATCCTCTCTTTGGTTGGGATTCATGGATGTCCACATTGCCCGAATCAGATTGCTTCTACACCTTAGAACATTTTAACTTTTATATATTCTCTTTTATTTTGAACTTCATTATTTAAAAAAAAAATTTTAAAGTTGAAATTAACCAGCTATAAAGGAGCAAGAGCTTTAGAAATTCACATGGCGCTAGTAGGGCCAACATCTGGACACACTGGCTTTAGTAGAGGGCCAAAGCTGTACAAATTCCCATGTGACTTGAGCCAAATTGGCTTGGCAACAGCAACTACAACAATGGCTGGGGAAATAATACAAAAGATATGGGGCCAAGAAAAAGCCAGCCACAGGCCCTATAAATGCCATCTCTACCTCTTAGTAAAGCTTAGTAAAGCTACTCCATAGACTGAAGAACCTTGAAAACTTTCAACCAAAATGCACTGGATTGTCAACCTCAGGTCTAGCCTTGACCATGAAATCCCATGTCAAAGTCTAAATGTTTGAATGGGGCCCTAAACACCATTCATTGCCAGACTTCTTTAGTGACTTTTGTGTCTATCTAAAGTGCTTCCCACCATGACACTTTGGCCCCAAGGCAGGGCTGACTGAACCATCCTGCCATGGGGTACATCTCCGCTCATGTTAGGATCAGGCCACTGAAACGCCATGTTCATCCCTTCGCGCTGTCACAACAGTATGTGTTTGTGAGGCTCATTCACGTTGCTGGCTAAAACTTTAATTCAGTGGGCAATGATGTTATCAGTCTTTCATAGGTTCCGATTTGTGGATCTGAATGGACTCAAACGTTGGCATCTCTGGCCAGGGCATAGGTGGCTTGGTGCTTCTGTTCTAGAGTCCACACTTAGAGGATAATTCTGGGATGTCCCACTGTGTGACAACAGGCACAACCTTATTTATTTATTCCACTTCTAGTGGGCACCTTCACTTCTCCCCAGGGGTCCTATAAGGAATGATTCCATGAATACCCCACACATGCCATTTGGTTCACACACGTGCTACATTTCTGTTGGGTCCTTGTGAGTTACAGAGTCTGCCCATGCAGAGCTTTTTACTAGACGCTGGCAATATGTTCTCCCAGGACTTCAACACATTCTCACTCCCATGAGCAGCAAGCCTTTGAGTCTCCATACCGTCATTAAGGTTGTGAAGTTTTTACATTTCTGCCACGCTGGTGGCTGTGTGGTTCTCATTGTGGTTTTAGTTTTTATTTCCCCAATGACTAATGAGGTAGAAAACTTTTAAGGACATCAGTATCTATTTTGCATCACTAATTGATCTAAGTAAGTTTTTTTTTTTTTTGTATGTATTTTAGACACTGGGGCACTGTCAGTTACTGCAGTTACAAACCTCTTATTCTCCCTACATACCTTGTCCTTTCACACTTTCTAGTGCCTTCTTTTAGAAAAGTGTGTCATGAAGCCAATTTTCTGAATTCTCTCTGCTTCCTGAAGATGCTTTTAGACAAGTTGATACTTTTAAAAGTACAATGAGATGATTTAACCCAAACTAGAAAACCTAGAGGCTGGAGAGATGGCTCAGCGGTTAAGAGCACTGGCTGCTCTTCCAAAAGACCCAAGGTTCAATTCCCAGCAACCACATGGCAGCTCACAACTGCTCATAGCTCCATTTCCAGGGGACTATCACATTCACAGACGTAACCAGCAAAACACTAATGAAGGTAGAATAAAAATAAACTTTTTAAAAAAAATCTAAGAATAACCCTAGAAACTATAAAGTGTTCTAAAAACTTTCATATGTTATTTCAAGTAATGTGCTTTAGAGAACTGTCCCGAAGCCTCATATGAACCCCTGAGGATAGAATGCCAGAGAATGAAGCAAAGAACAGGAATCATGATGGAGATTTTGGCATCTGTCCTTATCAACCTACTTAAAAAAAAAAAAAAAAAAACCATTAAGCTGCTATTCTAGTCTTCCTTTTGTTGTTGAGACTGAATACCAGTCTCAACAGAAGCAACTTAGAGAATTTAGTTTAGCTCACAGACTGGGGGCACAGTCCATCCAGGGGAGTAAGTCAGTCACGGTTGGAGTGTGAAGTGGCTGGTCGTGTTGCATCTTCAGGAAGAAGAGAGAGATGGATGTTGGTATTCAACTCACCTTCTCCTTCTTTTTAATTCAGTCCTGGGCACCAGCACAGGACCTCTTAGCTAATCCTCTCTGGAGATGCCTTCACAGCTATTCCCAGAGGTGTCTCCTAAATGATTTCCAAATCCAGTCAAGCTGACAGACAATAAAGATAACGGCCACACCTGCCGTGGTCTTTATTGCTGACATGTCTGTTAGATATCCTTTACCTCCTGCCTTCATCTTGAATTTCCTCCCACTCCATTCATGATTTTACCTCCACTTCTCTCCCTATGAAGATGAAGGAGCCTCCATCTTCCTTGAAGTTTAGCGATGTTTAAAATTATGGTCTGGCAAGCATACCTACACACATTATACTTATTAATTTAAAAAAAAGAATCTTAAAGCTTAATGTCATGTCAAAATGTCCTCAGAATTTTTAAAATCTGAGTCAAAATGTCACAAAGACTAGCAAGTGGCGTCCTCAGAGCAAAACTTTGATTTTAACAGAGCATTTATAAACTCTTCTGCAAGATATAATTACAGATAAAATGGGACATCAAGAGCAGAAGGTGGCTTTGTTGGATTATGGAAAAGAATATCTGAGCAATATTATTATATAAAGGGAAATTAGCATGTGGTGACTGACTTCACCAATGTTTTCCATATTTTCTTCTCTGCTTAGAGGACTTTTAAAATAATGTTATGGCTCATAGTTATTCCTGCTTCTGTATCTGTCTCCAGATTGAGCTTTGTGAGAACAAGAATTATATCTTATTCATCCTTGCAGTTAGTGTTTTATTCATGATCTTTAACACATTAAGAAAGTCTCCTTCTATTCCCAGTTTCTTAAATGCTTACCAGGAGCCCACATTTGATTTTTCACATGGTTCTTCTGCATGTTTTCAAACGAGCCTCTGTTTTTCTGCTTTGCATGGACATGTCCAACTTTTTAACTTTGCCACATGACATTGTCATTTACAAAGAAAATATGCATGACACACCGTATTCAATAGAATTACAAAAAAAATAAGCACAAAACCAGTCATAATATTTTAAGTAAATTTTAATGTTTTGTTGGGCGGCATTCATAGCCCTCTTGGGACGCATGCAGCATATAGATCACAGGTTGGACCTACCAAACTAGGCTACTGTGACATCCTGGGATAGACCAACTTGATAGTGAGCTGTTAGCATTTTCACGCTCTGCTGATTCAGAGTTGCTTTGTTTTGTTCATGACCTAAACAGACCTTATGAGAAAGTCTTAAATCAGTATGTACGTGAGTGGACATTTTCATGTGTGTGTATGCACTTGTGTGTGTGTATAATCCAGAGGACAACTCTTAAGTATTCTCTCCTCACGTGCTCTCCACCTTGTGTTCTTTTAAACAGAATCTCTCAAAGAACATGGCGCTCATGGTTTTGTCTAGGCTGCATGACCAGCAAGCCCCAAGGGTCCTGCTGTTGTTCTCGCTCAGAAAAGACCCCTGGGCCCAGAGTTTTTGGTTCTGTTGTCTTCCTTGTGGAGCTCCTGTCCCCTCCAGGTCTTTTTATCTCCCCCTTCTTTCATAAGATTCCCTGCACTCTGCCCAAAGTTTGCCTGTTAGCAACAGCATCTGCTTTGGTACACTGCTAGGTAGAGTCTTTCAGAGGCCCTCTGTGGTAGGCTCCTGTCCTGTTCCCTGTTTTCTCCCTCTTCCAATGTCCATCCCGTTTGCCTTTCTGAGTAAGAATTGACCATCTTACCCTGGGTCCTCCTTCTTGATTAGCTTCTTTAGGTGTACAGATTTTAGCATGATTATCCTATA
This sequence comes from Meriones unguiculatus, assembly GCF_030254825.1. Classification (NCBI taxonomy): domain Eukaryota; kingdom Metazoa; phylum Chordata; class Mammalia; order Rodentia; family Muridae; genus Meriones; species Meriones unguiculatus. Next base: position 70,926,753 of record NC_083361.1, on the reverse strand, counting down.
TTATATGTCCAATATCCACTTATAAGTGAGTATATACCATGTGTGTCTTTCTGCTTCTAGGATACCTCAGTCAGGATGATCTTTTCTAGATCCCACCATTTCCCTGCAAATTTCATGACTTCCTTGTTTTTAATTGGTGAATAGTATTCCATTGTGTAAATATACCACAATTTCTGCATCCATTCCTCAGTTGAGGGGCATCTGGATTGTTTCCAGGTTCTGGCTATTACAAATAAAGCTACTACGAACATGGTTGAGCAAATGTCCTTGTTGTATACTTGAGCATATTTTGGGTATATGCCTAGGAGTGGTATAGCTGGATCTTGGGGAAGCACTATTTCTAATTGTCTAATAAAGCACCAGATTGATTTCCAAAGTAGTTGTACAAGTTTACATTCGCACCATCAGAACAAAATGACAACCTGCAGACTAGGAAAGTATCTTCACCAACCCTATATCTGACAGAAGGCTAATATCTAGAATATATAAAGAACTCAAGAAGTTAAAAAGCAACAAATCAAGTAATCCAATTTAAAAATGGGGTACAAAGCTAAATAGAGAATTCTCAATAGAGGAATATTGAATGGCAGAGAAACACTTAAAGAAATGTTCAACATCCTTAGTCATCAGGGAAATGCAAATCAAAACGACCCTGAGATTTCACCTTGCACCCATCAGAATGGCTAAGATCAAAAACTCAAGTGAGAACACATGCTGGAGAAGATGTGTAGAAAGGGGAACCCTCCTCCATTGGAAGGCTTTTACGAGTGTATCTAGGGCGAAGCTACCAAGAGGGGCACTAAGTCTTCCCTTCATGACTGCTTTTATCACACTTGTGGTCTGTCATGTGGTAGGTGTTAATAGTCACGTAGAAAGTGGGAGAAGTATTTCAGCCTAAGGACTGGAGAAGCTAACTGCCACAGAGAAGGTGTGGTTATCTCTCTCTCTCTCTCTCTCTCTCTCTCTCTCTCTCTCTCTCTTTCTGGTAGAAAATTAGTGAGTAAAGATGTAAAGATCAGAAGTTTCTAAATACCTTGAATCTACAGTTGACTATGAGGCTCCAAGGCCCAGCCTCTAATCGAAAGTGAAGGCCTTACATTTGGGCTCTGGGGTGTAACTTCAGCTTCTCCTCCAAAGCATATAGTCTTCTTTCTTTTCTTCTCCTCCAAACTTAGCATCTTTAAATCCCAAAACAGAAAATTGATAACAGAGTAGTAACTTCTGTTTCCCAAGTCCTGACTCTGCTCATCACACACAGCCTGACTGTGTTCCCCTACAGGTCTCCTACGGCACCTCCCATCTCATCCACCACAAAGTACTGCTGCCTCAGTGATCCAAGAGCCCCCCTTGAGTGTTAGCTCTACCCTAACAGAAGTGTCTCAATCTGCACCCCCTCCATCTCCTTCCAGCCAGACCCAACCCAAAAGGCCATATATCTCTGTCCTACCTCTGAGATTTAAGTAATTACTGGTTTTCTAAGAAGGATGTAGAGAGAGCACTTAGGTGGAAGCAAAAAGAGCAGTCATTCTCAGCTACGTGGTGAGTTCCAGGCCAACCTGAGCTACCTGACCTTGTTTTGGAGGAGAAGGGGGAGGAGAAACAGGTGGTTGTAGAGGGAAGGGAGGGGCAGGAGGGAAGTGGAAAGGGGAAGGAAGGAAAGAGAGAAGAGGGAGTAGAGAGGGGAGGTGGGAGATGGGGAAAAGGAGGGGAAGAGAGGGAAAAAGGAAAGAGAGGAAAAGTGGGGTGGGGGAGAAGGGAAGGAGAAGGGGAGAAAAAGATGCCCCAAAAGACTGGTCCAGTGTGTGAAGATTCATAACACCAGCCTCTCTACGAGGAAGTAGCAGGTACCCATGTCCCTCTGACCCATCCTCCTCTTTGTCCCCATAGACTGCTTTGGCCAATGGGCCTTACTCTCTGGATTTCCCTCCCTTGGTAACAATGCTTGATATGAATAGAATGGGAATTAAGGAGATTACCTCACTTTTTGTGAAGCACTCAGTAGGTATCTCCAGGAATAGGCTGGAGATACCACTCAGCAATTGAGAACACTTGCAACTCTCAGAGGAGACCTGGCTTTCATTCCTAACACCCACATGGTGGCTCACAACTACCTATAACTCCAGTTCCAAGGGACCCAATGCCTTCCTCTGACCTCTGAGGCCTCCCGAAAATGCATGGTCACACGCATATGCTCAGGCACACGTGCACACTTACACACACACACACACACACACATACACACACACTAAAATAAATAAGTAGATATTATGAAGGCTATTTGGATCCTATAAAACCACCACATTTAACATCATCCCCTCACCATGAAGTCTTCTCAAATCTGTCTCAGAGTCTCTCTAACTCTTCTCTCCTGAATCTGGACAGTATTCATTGTAGTGAATGCAATGTGGTTGGGAAAAAAAGGGAGGGGGTGGACTGGACAAAGAAAGATCAAGTCGCAACTTCTCATCAGTGTCAGGAGGTGACATGAATGGTTTGCTCTCTCACCTCCATCTGTTTGCATCCTCAATTCTTCCTTCTCCTTTCCGAGAACCTAATCTCCGGCTCTTTGAATAATATTATCTACCCACGCAGCTACAGATCACATTATTTCTGCACCGGTCCAATTTCACCCCTGTTCGTCCTTCTGTCAGGACCGTCCCCTGCACCCATGCTGTGGCCTCATCACTCTGCCTGCTTGGGAGCTGTATTCATACATTTCTTATTATTGTGATGAAATTTGATGTTGGATAACTACAAAGAAAATAGGATTCTGTAGCTCACAGCTTTGGAGACTTGGGGCGTTTTGATAGCCTTGGGATGGGGTGGGGCTTTACAACAGATAGTACATCACATGAAAAGGAAGAAGCAGGTTACAAGCTAGGAAGCCAGAGAAGCAGGTTAAGGGGTCAGGAGAACTACCCAGTAGTCCCATGAGGACTTCCTTAATCCCTTCTGCCCCGGTTAGCCTAAGGTCCACTACCAGGTTCCATTCTGTCCTCATATATTACCACCCTAAAGACCAAACTTTCATCACCTGAATGCCAGAGGACAAATATACAACATCATAAGCCATCTCTTCCTACACTGATCTTGCCTGCCTGCACTTAGAACTGAAATCTCTGTCTTGCCCCTTATGCTTGCCTTTCAATAATACCGTACTTGTTCATATATCCTTTTATGGCTTCCTACATGTGTGGGATGGACCGTAAACAGGACAGTGTTGCCTCCAGGTGTATCTACTTTGGAGTCTGTGAGTCTGGTACTCAGAGTGGCAAAAGGGACTTTGCCAAGATGATTACCTCAAGGACCTGGCAATAATGAGAGAAAACTGAACTGTCTGGAGGAGGTGAATGCAATCAGAAAGGTCCTTTAAGACAGAAGCCGAGAGTCAGGATCAGAGAAAGAATTGGGCCAATGGGAAGACAGACCAGAACGAATTCAGCCTGGAAGAAGGCCATGAGCTGTAGAATACAGATGGTCTCTCCAGGGAGGAAGAAGGAAGGAACAAGACTCCCCTCCAGAGCCTCCACAAGAACACAGGTCTGCCAGTGCCATAAATTTTGCCCTGTCATAATCATTTCTAGAGCTGGGCATGGTGGTGAACACTTTTTATCCCAGCAGAAGCAAATGAATCTCTATATGTTTGAGGTCAGCCTGGTCTACACAGTGAGTTCCAGGTCATTCAAACCATACACTAAGATCCTGTGTCAAAAATAAAAAATAAAAAAAGCAAACAACAATCATTTTAATGCTTCTGACCTCCCCCACTTGCAAGAGTGATTTTCTGTGTTCTTAAGCTGCTTTGTTGCATTTCTTACAGCATCCATGGGAAAGTAGTGTGCCTCGGATCCCTACGGCCTTCTGATATTGGCCATGTGAATTTCTTTACCATCTTTTTTTCTCATTAACTTCTTATTTTTCAAGATTTATTTTTGTCTCATAAGTATGGGCCTTTTGGCTGTATGTATGTCTGCTTTTCCATATGCATGCCTAGTGCCCGTTGAGACCAGCAGAGGGCGTCCTATCCCCCTGAAACTGGAGTTTCGGTTATGAGGGTGCTGGGAATGGAGCCCTGCTCCTCTGGAAAAGCAGCCAGTGCTTAGCTGCTGAGCCATCTCTCCAGCCCCCTTTGTCAACTTCATAATGACTGTAATATCTTACCAAATTGCACAAGCATATTTTCCTACCATCTGTCCCTCTAGAACATTCCCATTTCTACAACTTATTCTCTGTCTTCTCAAAGAATTAGCTATGACTCTTAACATAATCCATAAAAATTTCCCTTGTTGAAAGAGCTTGCCTTCCCTTGTCTCTAAGAAACTGAAGATCATCTTGTAGGCCTCTTCTTTTCTGTGACTGGAAATATTTCCTTCACATGTAGACTTCTTGGAAGAAAAGAGAGGCTGTGAAAGTACCTGGTAAAGGGGAATTATTGTCGATGCTCCTGCAAAGTTCTCTGTGCCCTCTGACCTCTCTGGCTCCTCACCTTGCATAAAAGCTTGGTCCTACATGCCACAATTGCCCAAGACAAGCTTATCTCATTTCCTGAGCCTCTTTCAGCTCCTTTTAGTCACAAAGATTCTTCTCTGTCATCCAGTTCTTTATGACAGGGGTCCAGCCTTCTGTTCTCAGGAATTTCAGCACACACTAAAGCTTAGCTCTTCTCCTTTGTACAAGGCTGCATTGCCTCTCTGGGCCCATCTTGGATGCTACAGAATTTTGCTATGTCTTGGCCAAGCACACCTCCTCCCAAGCCTTACTCTGTTTATGCCATCTGATGAATGAAAGATATGATGCAATAACATGCCTTGAATATGCAGGGCCTGGCGGAGAACATCTATAATCTCGTCACTCAGGAGGCAGAGGCAGGGGGATCTCTGTAGTTCAGGCCAGCCTGGTCTACAGAGCAAGTTCCAGGACAGCCAGCATCTGCTGAGAAACCCTGTCTCAAAAAAAAGAAGAAGCAGAGGAGGAGGACATAGACAGACAGATAGACAGATGTTCTAGAGAGAGGGAGAGAGAGAGCCCAGTGGTTAAGAGCACATACTGTTCTTGCAGAGGACCCTGAGTTCAATTCCCAGCTTCCATATCATGCAACCACTTAAGCTCCAGGTGATCTTATACCTCTCTAATCTCTCCCACAAATAAGCAATAATTTTTTAAGTGCCTTGAATATTACTGGATGGAGACTAAGCTAAATAGGTCCAACTCCTGTCCTTTATTACTTGCTGTATTGGGTGGAAGAATCTGGCTTTGTTCTCTTTAGACACTTCTCCAATAAGGACAATCTTGAACCAGCCTCAGCAACCATTGTAGCCTACTTTCTTCTTATTACATATTTTTGGCATTCAGTTTCCTCAGCTTGGCTAACACTTGATGCTACAAATCTCCATTTTTTTTCTTTTGCTTTGGCTACAAGGTTCTGAGCTATGGAGCCTTAACTTCAATTCCTCCTTGCACAAAATGCATCAGCTAAACCTGTTTTTGACCCCATACCAATATGTTTCAGAACAGTTTCCAGGGTGGGAAGCAAGTAGCAGCTGGGCATGCAGTAGAAGCTGTGGTTTGTGGTAAGAAGCAAGTTCTCAAGTTCCTTTTATCTCCTTCCTTAATAAGGACAAACACTATAAATTTCTGCCATTCTTTTCTTCTCTGACACAAAGCAGCAACCAATAAACAAAAGCAAACTTCAGCATATCAAATACATGCATGCCAAAACTCATTTTGAATTTTCAACAAAAAGATAGGAAAAGAAAATGAGAGGCTCTCTCTGCTTTATGGTTGAAGCCTAGAAGATCAAATACTCACAGTGTAGGTTCCAGAACAAAAGAGACACCTTTTCCAAAGGTGAAAGAAAGTTCTGCCCCCAACTGCCAATTAAAGGGAAACAGTATTCCTTCAGACTGAAAATTCCCTCAAAGTACTGAGATAGGGTGACTGAGAAGTGACTCCCCACCACCACCACCAACACATCAATGTGACAGTTCAGAAAGCAAAAGAAGAAGGGAAGGAGAAGGAGGAAGAGGAGAAGGAAGAGGGAGTATCAGTAATTTTCTGTTGGCCTGATACGACACCAAAACCAAAAGTAAGAAGGAAGAGGGTTGATTTTGACTCACACGAAGAGGATATGATAAGAGTCTATGATGGTGAAAGTAAGGCATAGCAACAAATGGCAGACATGGTGAGAATCACAGGGAGATTAGAACTCACGTCTCGAATCTTAAACATGAAGCAGAGGAAGCAACCGGAAACCATGGGAATCTTTAAACTCTTAAACCTGCTTCCAGTGACAGGCCTCCTCCAACTGGGCCCTGCAGCACTGTGCCTGCTTGCCTCTTGGGGTAGCCTGGTCCTTTTCTCGCTGGACTGGAGGAAGGAAAGCTTAGCTGGGTGCAGGTGAGTGCGATGCAAGACCTTAGATCAGAGATGAGTGAGGTACGCGGGCAATGAACACACCTGGGAACAGCTTTGGAGAACTGATTCTGTTTATTTGGGGGTGAGAAGCGGATATTTATGCACCTGGGGAGGTGGCCAGAGTCTTTGGGGCAAGGTTTTTGTGACTGTGTACCATAAGCTACGGCAGGGGTGTTGGAAAATGCTTCATCTGCATACTCAGGGGTTGTAGGGTTTCCGGGGGTGGGAGGTGGGGGAATCTTATAAGGACAAAGAGTGAAGGTTGACAGTTGTCAGGGTAATAAATTCTTACTAGGGTTGATGGTGGAGGAGCTGCCTTTATGGTGCCAGGTTGGGAGCAGGGAAGTAGCCAACCTCTGTGGTCCTCATGTTTGATAATCCTGGGCCATTACAGTTCCACAAGGCCACAGATCCTAGCCCTCCCTAATTAGCACCACCAACTGGAGACCAAGTATCCTAATACATGAGCCTATGGGGGACATTCTTATTCAAACAACCACACTACACCACCTGCAAGGGAGTCAGTTACAGAGGTAGGGCTTCCGTCAGTGATGGTGAATGATGGATGACAAGGAACTTGTTTACTTGATGAAGAAACATCCTTAGAAGTTCAGAGAGCTTACTGGACAGAAGAACTGAAGTCCAGGAAACAGACGCTCCAAGCCAACAGAGCGAAAGGGAGTGACCAATTATGACAATAATGTGATAGGCTGAGAGGAAGGACAGTGGAAATTGACACAGGTAGTTGACATAAATGTATGTTTTGAATGTGGTTATCTCCTTTTCAGCACATAAGTACCTACTTTGTGTCTATATCATATAGCAGGCAAGGCACAGACAATATGGTGCTGAGAAGTTCCAACAACTCCTGCCTTCATCTAGCCACACAGGAACCAGCTATGTTAAAATCCAGACTCCTTTCTGAACACGCAGTAAAGCTGAGCTCTGGCTCCATCCCAGCACTGCCGTTCCTGTCCACAGAGTGAGGCAATGTGTGACTCAGCTGCTCATAACTACTGACACTCCAATTGGAAAAGGGATGCCAAGGATGGCTTCCCACTTCTGCCCTCCACTTCCTCTTCCTGCCTACCAGACCAGAGTGCCTTTCTCATTGCCTTTCCCAACCTGATCTTATGACACCCTAACCTACCCTGCACTGCACTTGGCCAAAACCCCACCCCTGACCATGGCTCCTAGATGACCTCTCCCCAGAGGCAGACTCCCACCAGTCTCTGTGTTTGGTATTTTCACTGAAAAATGAACTAGGAGTAAAAGAGAAGAAGTGATCCAGTGCATACAGTAAAGCTGCCGTTTCACTAGGAATCACAGTCCACTGACAGAATGTATCGAGATAAAGAAAATTGGAAGTTAGCCACTACTGAAGAGCAAAATAAGAAACTAGGCATGGCTTACTTTACTTATGAGCAGTTTTCCCTGAACCACCAAACAAATGCAAGAAAGTGTCTTAATTTCTCTATGGAGAATAAAGTGTGACACTAAGATAATTAAATTTAATTGGAAGCAAATTGATAAAGTAGACAGTGAGTTGCTGAGAACAAAGGCTTTATCCCGTTCACCCTTGTTTTCAAGCAATTGGGCCATTGGTGCTGTTATCTAATTATGTACAATGGGATACAGAAAGGATTTTCTCTGAGAATGAACAAAACAGAGTTTTCCTTTTGTTGATAAGTAAAATTGTTTTGGTTTGTCTTTCCTATGCTAAATGGTCAGCAGAACAAAATGAGCATGGACTTCTTCTTAAAGGAGAACTTAATCTTGCCAGATTTGTATTTAAACCCAAGTAATACTTTTCTTAAGGCTCTTAGAAAAACTGGCCATTAAGAGCCTGTGTCAAGTCCCTTTGGGCCAAGTACCCTACTGACCTACCACAGATAAAACTGCATCCCGAAGCACTTTTTCCAGCCCCGACATCAATCTGGGTGACTTTTCCATTGAGGCATGTGACTGCTTTTTAAAAAACCCGTAAGTGCATCGACACTGTAACAAAGAGCATGACCAGAGCATGAAGCGGAGGAGTATTTCAAAGAGATAGGCTTGTGCCCCAGAAGCACAAGGTAAGAATAAGGAAGGAAAAATGTGGGAGCAGAGGAAGGAGCCAGGGGAAGGTGGGAATAGCATGAAAAGGACAAAGTGGGTAAGGTAGGGAGAGGTGGCAACTTGGTCAGAGAAAGGCAATAAGAGTAGGAGGGGGACAGAACAACAGAAAATGGAAAGAGGTTTGTGAGGACTGGGGGTTGCTGAAGCAGGAGGTGGTGAAGGCAACAAGGAAGAAGGTTACGGGTAAAGAAGTGGACACTGAAGTGCTTCCTCCCAGATCCTACTGGCTTTGATGCAGAAAGAGCTCTGGTCTCCTCTTCCCATCTGAGCAGGCACCATAAGCACCAATGCAGAACAGGACAGGGAAAGATGGACACTCCCCAGCAGCCATTACTGGCCATGCCTCTACTAGATACATTGTCTGTGTCATTGTGTGCAATCTTCATAATGCAATCTGCCTGAGAGATAGAGACACAAAGACAGAACTGGGAGAAGGAATAAATTCATCTCTCAGTTACAGGCGAGGAAAGTTATGTGTAAAGGAGATTAAGTACTTCTTTGCTTCATGCTCAAACATAAAGTGACATTTGTATGTCCCCTGAGGCTGAGTGGATGGATCAATCAGAAAAGTGCCTACCTTAAAAGCATGAGGGCACAGGTTCAATCCCTGGAACCCATGTAAAAAAGTCAGGCATGACTCCAGGGCAAGCCCCATGCCCAGACACAGCTGGCCAACATGGTGGTATGTGTTTATATATGTGTGTGTGTCTGTGTGTGTGAGAGAGAGACAGACAGAAAGACAGAGATCTGATAGCTCTTGTTGTTTCTTGTTTATATTGACCTCTGTTTTGTTTGTTTTGTGGGGCATTCAAGAGCACAAGAGAAAGCTTGAAGTTGGGTAAGTAGGGGGGTAAAGGGAATCTGGGAGAAGTTGGGGAAGGGCAAAGACTATGCTCAAAATATTTTTCATAAAAATTTTGATAAAAAATATTTTAAATCAGGTGTGGTAACACAATCCTGTAATCACAGAGCTGGAGAGATGGAAACAGGACAAACCCCAAGACTCACTTGCCAGCCAGCTGGTTAAATTTATAAACTCCATGTTCAGTGAGAAAGCCTGTACATGGTGATTTAGAAAGAGAACCAAGATTTACTACCTCCACATACGCCACATATACGTGCGCACCTCTAAACATATGAACAGCTATACACTCTCGAGTACACACACACGCACACACACACAGGCACACCAATTCTCATTCTAGCAAAAAAGAGACCCAAAGAATTATACATTGGTTTTAAAGTCTTAACACAGCCTGACAGGTCTTCCTTCATCTGCTTTAAACACTTACCTAGTAAAACAGTCAGGTCACTTATTAACACTCTAATGTGACAAATGAATAAACTCGGCTACAAGTCACAGCCAAGAAAAAATTCCACAGCAGTGGCTTCAGCCAAGTCTCTCAATCCTCCTCCAAAGAGTGAGTTTTTTCATGTTTCTTCAAGTTAACAGAAAGGGGTGGGACCTGTTTGTGAATGAAAGTGACAGCGGTTCTGGGCTGAAGAGATGAAGGCAGCCGAGCAGGTAAAGGCACTTGCTGCCACCAAGCCCAGTGACCTGTGAGTCATCCTGGGAACCACATGATGCCAGAGGAGAGTGGACTCCTGAAAGTTGCCCTCTGGACTTCCCTCCTTCCGAGCACTGCTCACGTACGCACACATGCGCACGCACACACACACACACACACACACACACACACACGCACACACACACGCATGAAATAGAAGCAAGAGAGATTGTGTAAAGATGCTGACAAAGCCTCTGAAAAGAGCAGATTCACCCTGGAACAAGTTCCAACATCTCAGGCTCTATCAGCTGACATGACAAGGTGCTTAGTCAGAGGAACCCCTCACCCCAGCACAGTAACATAACTGTTTCTCATATGAAGTCTCCATGGTGCTCTGGATGTCATCAGGCATTCATCCAGGTGTCCTTGAGTGCCCTTCGACCCTGTAACTCTGCCTTCCTCGCCAGGTGCTTCCTCAGGTGAAAATGAAAGGGGAAGAGAGGACGGGGATACAGGAGTGTGTTATGGCACCATATAACCTTCAGACACAGTCAGTTCTCTTAGACCTCAGACATACCTGTGAGCAAGGCATGCTGGGCAACAAAATGGTGGCCAGACAAAGAGGAGGTAGGTGCTGTGTACCTCCGGGCATCAAGCCCTTCTCTCATTGTGCTGCATGTAAAACACCATGCTGGCCATGGCCTCTGGATCATGCTGGGGAAAGAGGAGGTTTGGAGAGCAGTGAACTGAGAAGGGAAGATTATCCTCTCTCTGCACACTAATGAGGCAGGGCCAAAACCACCAGTAAAAAGGTCTCATTCGTGAAGGAGAATGGGAGACCACTATGTTGTATATCAGTTCCCTCCAAAGAGAAATATTCCCTCCAGTATGGGGGAGGGGTTGCTAGTGAGACCAGGTGGTGAACAAAAGGTCATATGTCTGGAAGAGCAGGGACTTGAAAGATTCTCCACCACCCCTCTGCAGCGGTATGCAAGGGGGTACATGGCTGCTGGGGAGGAGACTGACCAGCCCAGCTGCAAAGAGCAGAGTCTGGACTATCCAGCTGCCTCAGCTCTCCGGAGTTGTCACCCATGTTGGGGATGGGCTCTTCTATGGTGCAGCTGCTTTTGACACAACCCCCTGCCCCCATGCTTCTGTTAGTAGCCCCGACAAAAACCCGATTGCTTTACCAAGTCGCACATTAGTGAAGGCATTACCTTGACCTTCCGAGATCCCCATTCTGGGGTAGGTAGCATCCTCTCCGAAATACCCCAGCATCACCGACCCAAAGCACTGATGGAGTCCATTTACCCTATGACCCCGAGGGAAAGGCCCTTCCTAGAACACTGCCATCTAGGGGAAACACATAACATTACACTCATAGTCACCAACATGGCCCCCGGAAGGTGTGCTGTTGACCATCATATGTCACTGCTGGAGTGGACACTGGCAAAGATGCCTTTCTTTGAAGCCTTCCTCTCACTTGGGCATGGCTTGAGGGAGGGGCAGACATTGTTCTAAGCCTCAGTCAGAAACTTAAAACATCGGCTACTGATTTCCTTGGCAGTTAGATTCTTTCAAAACTGAACAGCTTCCTGAAGTATTTTTCCCACCTGGTCTCATGCTCTAAGCTTTTTATTGGATATAAGTCTCAAGTCTGCTTTTTTGTTTTGTTTTCTTTTGTTTGTTTAGTTGGTTTTGTGTTTGTTTCCCCCCCACCCAGCTCCTCAGCTCTGTTCTCTCTCTCTCCTTGAAGTAAAGAGGTCTCGTGTTTACTCTGCTCTTGACCCCAGGATTGCAGGGTGCTTAACTAATCCTTCCTATCCCTTTGTCTAAAGCAATGATTCTCAGCCTTCCTAATGCTGCAGTTCTCTAATGTTATTCCTCATGCTATGGTGACTCTCAATCATAGAAATATTTTCGTTGCTACTTAATAACTGTAATTTTGCTAGCTGTGAATCGGAGTGTAAATATCTGATGTGCCAGATGTCTGACAGGTGACCCCTGTGACAAGGTAACTTTAGAGCCCAGAGCAGTCGCGACCCACAGGTTGAGAACCAGTGGTCTGCAGCCTTTCTTTTTCTCTATCTTACTCTCTTTCATCTATGTTTGGGGACTGGTCTACCATCGTTTTATGAGTGTGTCTGCTTCTCATAAGACATGAACCAAAGCAAAAAAAAAAAAAGCCAGAACATCTTTCCCAGGTCCACAGTTTGGCGTGTAGCTCCTTTGAAATGACCAAAGCTGACAGTTTACCAAATGTTTTCACTGTTTAACCCTCTTTCCATCATCTGATGGCCATTGTTTTCTCATGACTTCTTGAAGGAAGTAACCCAATATCACACAAAGTATTTGATGACTTTATGGTAGAAACATCCTCCTTAAGGTACCAGATACCAAGTCTCTGAATTGGTTAGCTGTGACATAGCATATAAACCATGAAATCTCAGCAGCATAACAAAATGCAGTTGGACATTCTCTTATCTGAATGTCTAAAATCTGAAGTATTCCAGAATTCAGATCTAGCTGAATGCCAACACGATGCCACAAGCGTTAAACTCCACATCTGGTCTCATGTGATGGGTTGCTGTCAAAACACAGGTATGCTAAAGCTGCTATGTAAAATTCCTTTCTGGCTACATGTGTCAGACACACAAGAAATGTAAGTGAATTTTATACTGAGACTCACGTCCCAGCCCCAAGCCATCTTTTCTAGTACACACAAGCGTGTCCACCTCTGAAGCTATCTACTACACAAGCACCTTGAGTAAAGGATACTCAACCTATGTTGTATTTCTCTATCATGTGACTCCCAAACAAGAATTTCTTGAGCAACTAGCTCTCCCTGAGACAGCTCAGGGGTCCAGAATCCCTCCATATTGTAGCAGTGTCCTTTTCAAACGGTAGCCTAAGTTCAAGGGGAATACACAGGAGGCTAGAGCAAAGCAAAACACTTTCACTCCCACATCACCGGCTGCAAAGCAATCACATGATAGTTCTTTATAAAAGAGACTGGGAAATATGATCTAACTGCAGTCCCAGGAGAAGAGGAAATATATGCACTAACCAGCTGTGTCTGCAGCATACCTCCACTGCCCAAACAACCGAAATCATTAAAGACCATCGGAGACCATTTTCCCTTGAATATCGTTAGGCATTTGCCATGTGTAAATGAGCCTGCCCTGCAAGGTGTGAAATCTGCTCTGAACAAAGGCAGGCAGTGGTAGGTCCTTGTAACAGCTTTGCATTCTTCTACTGCCTCCCTCCCCAGCATGCTGAGCCGCAGGTTTTATTTAGGCTAAAAGATGGAAGTGCTTGTTTTTGAGTGAGAACTTTCAGTGCCAGGAAAGATGGGTGTTCGCACTTCATGCTCCTCAGGCAGTTTTGGTCTCAAGGGAGCATTTGTTCATCCCAGAAATATCTGTCTGTGCAACTAGGCATCCAGACATTCCTTACTGACCCTCCTCTCTCTCCTCTCTCTCTCTGTCTCTCTCTCTCATCAACAGTTTCAAGTCTGACAGTGGCAGGAGCCTGTGTGTATAGTTAACCTGTTCTCATGATCTCCAGCCTTATTAGAAACTCATGGACACCGACAATGCCACCCCTGACAATGCCAATCTACTCCCAAGGCCTGGGAAATGAGCCTGAGGGTCCCAGAGTTTTAGTGCTTCTGGCAACTCTTATCCTGGCATTGGCTGCCTGCTGGTGGGGCAGGAGCCAACTGAAAGTGATACATGTCACTATTGCCTACTCTAAGAGCCAAGGACCTGGTCACAATAGTCAACCACCCTCCCTTGTCCCCCGTTTCTTCAGGGACAGCTTGTGCCACCCTCCACCACAACTCAAAATGAGTTAAGCCACTCCAAATGAATTAAAATTTTTTTTCAAATACGATCAGTTTTATGTTCAAAGCCAGACAAACTGACAAAATGTTTTAAGTCTTCCAGAATCATTTCAATCATCATTTCCATCTCAGATGCTCCTTGGGCTCTTTACAGCAAAGTGGGTGCCACATGTTCTAAGGGTAATAATTGTTCTTAGAAGGACATACCTACTTCACTCCCCTTCACACACACCCTCCCTTGGCCTTTTTTTGTTTGGTTGATTTTTGTTTTTTTCCGAGACAGGATTTTTCTGTGTAGCTCTGACTGTCTTGGACCTTACAGAGACCTGCCTGCCTCTGCCTCCCGAGTGCGGGGATTGAAAGTGTGTACTGCTATCCTCAGGTCTCCCTTGGCTTTGTCTGTGCCTCGCTGGGTCCATCCGCACACCTCCGGATCTGTTCTTGGCCTTTAAGTTACTCTCTGCTCTGGACCAGTGACCAAAGAATGATCAGAGTCAGAACTGGAAGCAAAGGACTTATCAGCGTCACTGCTGCCATTTCCAGCCCAGCATTTGACTGTGAGAGAAATCCAGCTGCTGTGGATGCCAGTGCAGAGAACACTGATGGAGCCCAGCAGGGTTCCGGTGTGTGAAGAGGCATCCAAGCCTCTAATTAATTAACCAATTCATCCGATCAATCTACAAACATATGCCGATGCTTTCTCTGCCATTCCCTGTGCCGGGCCATGAGAACAGGGTGCTCTCCTTCCAGACTTCAACCCGGGGAATTTTCCTACAGGATTCTCTCGCTCCATATCCTGGGCAGTCCCTTGCTTGCAGTCAGCAGGTCCTCTTTACAGGCCATTGGGCATCCAGTCAAAGATTAAAATCATAATGGATATTTTTTTTTCTCCCAGAGGTATGGTCAAGGGAGTTCAATAAAGAATAAATACCTTTCAGGGGACAAAATAGCCGTGGACTCTACAGACCTCAAAGTTCTTTGTAAAGCAGAGGGCCCCCTGGATGGAGACAAACTCTGCTCCGTAAGAGTGGGCTACAGGGAAGAAAGGGGACCACGGTGGCATCTAGGTGAAGGGATAGAAACCCATTCCTCCCACCCAATAAGGTTTTTCTTATGTTCCAGTGACTGTTCTGGGTCTTCACACTACAAGAAACAGGAGTAAGCATCACTGTCTATAAATGCACATATGTGCACATATGCAGGCATACCTGTATGCATTCACATGCACACACACATAAACACACAAACAATCTGTGCAAGGACATGCTCAGTTGGGCACATCTGCATACCTGTACACATATATGTATGTACATATATACACACATACAAGCACATACATGTGCATACATGCATGAACACATACACACACTCCTGATGTTTCCCAAGTCTCCCTCCTATACCTGTTTTCCATCAAAATCTCTCCTCCACAATGTAACACTGGGGCTCTTGCTCCAGACCTCATGGCTTTGCTTTCCAGGAGGGGCACTGGTTCCACCGGCTCTTCTCCTAGACATAAGTGCTCCCTCAAAGGTCCCCTTCTGAGGCCAATTGTTCTGAGACTCCTCCCAGAACACCAGCTTCTAAGACCTGTCTTGCTATCCACTCAGGAGATTCAATTTCTTACAATAGGGATCCTTGAAAAAGAAGATTAAAGCCCCCCCCCCAAGTGACCTTCCTTTCACACTTGAAGAACCTCAGTCTTGGTTGGAAGGCATATTTCCTCTCATCTTGAGAGTCCAGGATTCCTTTGCTTTTCTTCCTTCAAGCATGGCTGCTGGCAGTCAGTCCAGCTGTTGCCGGCCTGTGCAGCTGCTGTTTCTGCTCCCCCAACTGTTCTTGCAAGACTCAACATGTTTTTTTTTTTTCTTTCTTTCTTTCTTTGCCTGCTTGTCTCTCTTGGCAGAAGGCCCAGCCAAAGAAGTCACCAACATAAATCTGCCCTTCCAGCCAGGGTCACTGCCAGGGCCTGTCCTCTCCATCAGCCGCAAACTTGGCTCTTTCCAATTCTGTCTCATCTTCAAAATCTCATTGCCACTGGCCAGAGCCTTTTATGAGTTTTGCTGGCTGGAGAATAAATCTCGCTGACCCCTGAAGGGGTAGCAATTTAGAATTGGAAATGGTTTCTTCAGTGGGCAAGCATGGCTCTGCTTCCATTTCCATTGTCTCTCACTGCAGGGTTCTCCACCTACTTCTCCGATCTCACACAGGTACATTTGCTGGCCTCCAGAGGTCCCTCCTCAGCTGCCCACTGGGCTTCTAGGGGTCTGAAGAGTTTCATTGAAGAAGCCAAACAAGAATATCCTTCCATTCCTATAACAGAACTCCCAAGAGCTCACTGCAACAACTTTCTGCTCTACAGCCTGAGGCAGATTTCAAGCCAGGCGTCATTTGCCATCCACAGAACATCTGGCAGCCTCCAGAGGAGACATGCTTCTTTGTCCTGCAGGACAGGTGTCCCGCTGGCAGCTACTGGGTAGAGGCCACACATGCTGCTAAGTGTCCCACCATGCACAGAATAGCCCCCAAGCCAAGAATTACCCAAAGTGGAGAGGCTGGGAGACCTGTCATCAAAGATTTGTAAAATATTTTCCCTCCCTCTCAGAACTCACAGCGTAGACCAGGCTGACCTTGAACTCGCAGAAATCCACCTGCTTCTGCCTCCCAAGTGCTGAGGTTAAAGGCCTGAGCCACTCACCCTTCCCTGACTTCAAGTTCTCGGGGCCAAAGTAATTTGAAGGGAACGTCCACTGAGGTACGCTGTTTCACACAGACCAATGCAATAACAGCCGATGGCAGTATTTTGCCCACCTTAAGCAGCACACGTCCTGCTTACACTGCTGGAGCATGTCTGTACGCGTTGCAGGTGAAGCACGCCTGTCAGCTTAAATTATCTCATTTCAGTGTTTGATGGATGTGGATGAAACTGTCCACTTAGAAGCAGCGCTGTTTGGCTAAACCTTCATCATGCAGTTTTTATCTCCACGGAGGATGACGCAGTTCTTCTTAGTAATGTTGTGGTTTAGGCAGAGGGAACAGTGACCTGTTCATAGTGGCGTGTCACATCAGCAAATTTATTTAAAGAACCAGAGTGACTCTTATCTTCCTGGGAAAGCTTCTCCCGGGTCTCCTGGTGGAGGGGCATTCCCCTAGCTGGGGTGAGATCAGGCTTATCGGTGGACCTGAAAATGCTGGGATTGCCTTTCTCCAGACATTTTCGTCTCAAGTCAAAGTTCTGCGGTTCCGATTAACCTCAAGAGTGAAACCAAATCATCGACATCTATTTCGTCTGAAGACTTTGAAGTCACCAGCCAATTTGTCAGCCCAACACGGGACTCAGGAAGCTCAAAGGGAAAAAAAGCATGTGTACTGGGAGGTACACGACTGTGGTCTTCCGGCACAGGCTGGGGTGGGGGAGGGTGAGCAGCAGGGTGCGGTGAGTGTCTGTCAAGGGGAGAAGACAGGAAAAGAAGAAGAGAGTTGGAAGAACAAGCCTCAGAAGCAGAGCTCTACGTGAGACATGGGACGCAGGACCAGAGCGTGGAGGGTCAGATGCAGAAAGGCAAAAACAGGAGAGCAGGGTGAGAGCTAATGTTAATTTTCAACTTGATGGGATCTGGAATCAACTAGGAGACAAGCCACCAGACATTCCGGCAGGGAGTTTTCTTGATTTGAAATAGGAAGATACACCCTAAATATCCAGGGGCACACACACTCATGTGCACACACAGAGGCCAGAGTCAGTGTCGGTGGTCTTCCCCTCTTGCTCTCTACCAAATTTTTCTTTTTCTTTTTTTTTTTTTTTTTTTTTTTTGCATTAGGGTTTTTCACTGAAACTTGAGCTTACCTATGGGCTAGGCTGCCTGGCCAGTGAACCCCTGGGGTAGCCCTACCTCTGTCTCTGTGCTAGAGTTGCAGAGGACACAGCTGGAAAGATGGAAACTCAGGTCCCCATGCTCGCACGGTAAGCATCTCCCTAACCTGGACGCTGGAGAGTTTCTTTGAGATGCTATGCACTTTTGTCCCAGCCCCCCCTTCAAGCTCACCTTGAAGTCAGATCCATTGATCCCCTCAAGCATTTCTTCATGTGGATTGAAGGACAGTCAGTTTGCCTAACCTCAACATCGGCCCAGCTTCTTTGGTTTTTCTTAAGTGTGTTTCTCTGAAACACTCCATCTCTGCCTCCCCAAACCCTCTTACTGGGTGGTAGAGCACAAGCCTCTTATCCATTATTTTTCTGGTCTTCTTGGCACCGTGGGGAAGTTTTCCTTGCGTTACGGAATCCATATCAGAATGCATACTTAAGAAGAGATTCCTAGCCTCAATTGAGGAACTGTCTCCATCAGATTGGCCTGTGGGCATGTCTGAGGTGCATTTTCATGATAAATGATTGATGTGGGAGGGCCCAGCGCACGGAGGACCATGTCATCCCTGGGAAGGTTGTCCTGCATTGTATAAGACAGTGGGCTGAGCAAGCAATGGGGTAGCAAGCCAATAGGAGGGTCCCTCCATAGTCTCTGCTTCAGTTGCTGCCTTCAACTTCCTGCTTTGAGTTCCTGTCCTGGCTTCCCTCAATGACTGACTGGAAGCTGGAAGCTGAAATGCTTCTCCCCTACACCCTCCCCAAAAAAGAGGGTCCCTTGCCTGGAATAGTGGCGCATACATTTAATCCCAGCACTTAGAGGAAAAGGCAGGCAAGTCTCTGTGAGTTCAAAGCCAGTCTCATCTCCATAGTAAGTCCCAGGGCTGCATGATGAGACCCTGCCCCGGTTTGGGGGGTGAAGACTGAGGGGATCCCTCAGCTCCGAAGGCCTCTTTCCTGAGGAGGCTGGAGGCCCCCACCTTCTCTCTGCTCTGACACTTTGTTTAAAGTCACAATCACGTCTTTAAGAGCTCAGCTCTGATCTTATTTCCTCACTTCATTCTACAGTGCCGCTCACCTACCAGGGAGAGCTGATAAGGAGAATTCAGGTTTTAGAATCTAATCAGCGGAGACTAGAGTTGTGCACAGGGGCCCCTCCTCGTGTTTTGTGATAGGCACTTGGCAGCTGTGAGTGTAGTGAATCAACAGACCCAGCGAGACCCAGTCTCTGCTAATTCTGTCTCGCCTTGCATTCATGGAAAACACCATCCCTTCATTGGGCATCAATATTCCAGGACTCATCCACTAGTTACCTTTGCTTGCTTGCTTGCTTGCTTGCTTGCTTGCTTGCTTGCTTGCTTGTTTTTGAGACGGGGTCTCCCTAGCTTTAGCTTTCCTGGAACGTTCTCTGTATCCAACGCCAGCCTTGAGATCACACAGATCCGCCTGCCTCTACCTCTCAAGTGCAGGGGATTAAAGGTGTGAGCTACCATATCCAGCTAGTTACCTTTCTGTTTTGGTCATAAGACGCCGTGAATAGGGCAATTTATAAGAGAAAGTGCTTAACTGAGCTCGGGGTTCCGGAGGGTTAAGAATCCATCACGGCAAAGCAGCCTCAGCATCGGCAAGCAGCAGGAACAGCAGCCAAGAGCTCACCTACCAAACCACAAACAGGAAGCAAATGGGCAAACTGGGAGTGATGAAAGTCTTGAGACTGCCAAGTCTCTCCCCTCCACCAAGTGACAGGGCTCCTCCAACAAAGCCAGGCTTCCTAATCATTCCCAAACACCCACCAACTAGGGACCTAGTCAAGTGTGCCCCAGACCGATGGCGGACCTCTCCTTCAGACCTGCGCAGCTATGTTACTCACCTACCGTGTAAGTACCCAGCGAAGCTTCCGTGGAACGCCTCCCCGCCACTCCGTTCTGTTTCCTTTGCTGAGTTGTTCTCTGGGGGCCCACCCCATCCCAGTGCCCTCCTCCTCCGTGTCAGCCTGCCCCAACACACTCTTCACAGATTAAATGCTACTTCTGAGTATTTGTGAGCGCTCCCGATGAGGCCAGCCTTTGGTTGAATGGGGTGAATAATGCAGATGGCCTTCCCCCTAGGGATTGCTGAGGTCTGAGTGCTGTATCACGCCAGAGTTCGCGCTGGGGAATTCTGGAGCCACTCGCATGGGGGCAGCTCCTGAGCAACCTCTTTCAGAGTCCGCTGCTCCCTCGCAGTAAGTCAAACTTGTACTTTCCCTTCACTTCTGAATAAAATCCTTGGGTAAGGGAAGAGGAGGCATGCTGTCATTAAAATGTGAGGACTTGGGGAGCTAAATGGGTTATGGGGGTTCTCTTTCAGAAACTCCCAGACACACACACACACACACACACACACACACACACACACACGCAGCCAGGGGAGGCACAGGCAGAACAACATAGTGGCTGAAATCTCAGGTGATGGTCTCATGACCCTCTTCTAGAGGGGTTACCAGCTCCATGAATCTTCTCCATAGACATGGCTTCCACTGTAATGTTCTGTTAACTTTATTGCCATATCTGAGGCCCAAGGTCTTCTATGCCATCCCAGCATTTTTGCTTTAAGATGGTCACTGGTACATAGCTATATGGCACGTAGTGTTAATGCTAGTGGCATCTGTCAAGTCCCAAAGAAACTGGGAACAAATCTCAGTGACTGGGGCTCCTCCCAGCACTTCACACTCCACCCCCTACCCTGAACCTGTCCAGCCCAGAGGCTGGGCATCACTTCTTTTCCCCAAGCTTCTGATTCCTGGGTAAACCAGCCATTTTGGCCATGCACTTTATTGGTTCTTCTCTCCTTCTTGGCCTCTTGGTCCTTCACTCTTGGTAGCTTAGTTTCTTTCTCCTCTTGGTTTTTTGGCTCCTCTCTTGGTCTGCTTGCCCTCTCTTTGCCCTCTTTTCTTCCTCTCTCACTCTCCTACTCCTCCTCTCCTGGCCCAATCTATGCTGCTGGCTCTGTTAAATCTGGACCCTTCCGGGAGCTTTTGGTTGAACTCTTCCTCATATTTACAACATTACCTATGAGAAGTCATGTCCTCATTTTCATTCAGCATACAGTTACCATACTTGGATATCTTCTGCTGCACTCAAGC
Source organism: Meriones unguiculatus (assembly GCF_030254825.1). Lineage (NCBI taxonomy): Eukaryota > Metazoa > Chordata > Mammalia > Rodentia > Muridae > Meriones > Meriones unguiculatus. Next base: position 70,905,886 of record NC_083361.1, on the reverse strand, counting down.
TAAGCCCACTCTCTCCCCAAGCTGTACATAATCCCAGGTGACATAGAAGAGCCAGACACGGGTCCCTGCCCCCACCAGGGCCCTCTAAAGGGAAATCCTTGCTACAGAAACTCTTCATCAGCCTCTTTCTTTCCCTCCCTCTAGTCGAAGGTGTCAACTAGGCTGCATTCTGCTGGCTCCCCACCTACTTCTGCATCTTTTTCTCTTGATTCTTTACAGGTCTTTTCTCCAAGAAATATAGTTTGCCATGTCTCATTCCATCTTGATTTATGTAGTAGAAGTTTTGGTTGTATTATACAAATATGTTTTTGATGTAATCCCAAGTGTGAAATGTGGGAATATGCAACTGATAACAGCCTCGTGAGAGGCTCATGGTCCTTGTCAGCTGACAAACAGTCTAGAGAGAGGTGCATGATCCTTGTCGGCTGGAAACTGCCTCATGCAAGGGGCATGTTTTTTTGCCAGCTAAAAAACATCCTGGTGTGGACTCTGTGGGCTCTGAGAAGATATAATAGGAGCAGAGAGAGAGAGAGAACACTTCACTTGAAGATGACCCTAGAGAGAAATGCTTTAGTGAAAGCTTCTTCCAGGAGTTTGCTGTTTGCCACTGTGGCTGCTGCTTTTGATATTGTAGGATTGCTGGTTTGCTGATTTGTTCTGCTGCTGCGTTTGCCACTGCTTCTGGTTTATTGGTTTGCTGGACTGCTGAATATCCTGAGAAGGAAAAGTAGAATCGTTCCAAGGAACTATGTCTGAAGAAGTCTACATCCTGGTCCGCACTAACCCTCTTTCTCGTCTACCTAGGGTTGGTATTGGAAGGCAGGTAGAGGATTAAGGAACCCTAAATAAAGCAGGTTTTAAAAATCAAAGCCTACATATGCTTCTTTTAGCATCCAAATGAGCTGAATACTTACTTAGAGTGGTCCAAAATGTGGTTTTGGAACTGGATGACCCATTAGCAAGCCAGAAAGAGTTTTTATTTCCACCATGAGCATACTCACTGGTGCACAATGGTTGCCTAATTGCTAAATATTGCACAGGTGTTTTCCTGAGAAGAATGTCGCAGTGGGGAGACATTTCCTCTCAAAACTCTCCTGCTGCTGCAGGCCTTTTAGAAACTTATAGAAAGAGATGGCTCATGCAGAGCAATGAGGACAAATCTGAGTTACTGTGACAAACAACAGAGGAAGAGGAGAAAAGGCGCAGGGAAGTGGGTACACACAGATGTATATATTAAATAAGGCTGGAACTTCCCCTAGAGAATTGTGTTCCATGGGTAGGCCAATAGACCCATCATTTACCAAGGTCATCAGGAATGAAGGGCACCAGCAATTCAGGGATGCCTGTCTTCTGAAAGCTAGGAGAGGTTGTAGGTAAAGACCTCACAGAGGGTGGTTTGTTTTGTTTTCTTTTTTAACTTTCATGTGTGTTTGCAATGCTTGCACATAGTCTCATGTGTAAGTTCAAGTGTGCGTGTGCCATGGTGGTCCTGTGGAGGTCAGGGGACAACCCTGACTGTCCCTCCTCACCTTCCACCTTGCTTGTGACAAGGTCTTTTGTTGCTGACCAGTATGGCCAGCCTGTGAACTTTCCACTTTCCATCTCACTATAGGAGCACTGTGATCACACACACACACACACACACACACACACACACACATCCTAAATATAATGAATCCCATAAATGACCATATCCACAACTGTCTGGACTAAAGACCTGGTCTTCATGAGAGGACTGTATACAGTTCAGAATGATTTCTTTTCAGTTGATCTTGATTTATGCATTGAGGTCTCTGTTTAGGAGCAAACACACAACACAGGCCTGTGAAGGAGAATTGAATACCGTGAAAAGAGCCCCAATATGCTTGTTTAAACAGGTTTTCCAGCCTTCCCCTGAGTCTGATTTTCTCATCATCATTTAAACCAACCAATGCCCAATTAGAAAGATTAATTAAAACCTTCCATTATTGGTTTCACACACATTAATACTAAGAACTGATAGGTTTATAATCCTTCTTTCTAAAAGAGAATGCATTTCTGAAAGTTCATTTATTTAACCTTTTTTAAAAATTAAGTCTAGAAATAAGCTTAAGCATTTGTCAATAGGAACACAGATCAAACAAATAAATGTAGGACGAGGGATATAGTTCCGAAAGCGTAGTGCTTCTCTGCCATCCAAGCAGCCCTGCCTGGGTTCAATGCCCAGACCTCCATACCCCAGGCAGATTCATACACACCTATGTCTCAGTATCCTCGGATGCACAGAAAGTTCTGGGCCATCTAGGAATATGCGAGGCACTATACCAAAGAATAAATGTTTGTAAATAGGTGTATATGATATAAATAATCAGCAAGCAATGATTAAGTGCATTAAAAAGGAAGTATCCTCCAGCAATGAACACTGAAATGCCAGACCCTGGGAACAGCTTGAAACACATCTAATAAGTGTTCAAAATGAACTCAGTGGCTGGCTCTTTGATCACCTCCCCCTGAGTGGGGAGCAGCCTTGCCAGGACACAGAGAAAGAATGCAGCCAGTCCTGATGAGACCTGATAGGCTAGGGTCAGATGGAAGGGGAGGAGGACCTCCCCTATCAGTGGACATGGGAGGAGATGAGGGAGGGAGGACGGGATTGGGAGGGAATGAGGGAGGGGGCTACAGCTGGGATACACAGTGAATAAACTGTAATTAATATAAAAATTAAAACAAAAGTTCAAAATGCTGTCTTACAGAAAAGCTTACACTTTCTCTCTAAGATCCACTCAGGCTGGGCATGGCAGCACACACCGATAATCCCAGAACTTGGAGGTTGTAGCAAGAAGGAACAGGTGTCTAAGATCAACTTCAACTACATACTGTGTTCAAGACCATCCCTGGCTGTAATGGAAGTTTTGGTTTCTTTGTATGAGAATAAATATGCTATAATTTTATATAACAAATACTAGAACATATTAACTAGCATATCACATCCTGGATTCAGCCCATATTTGTACATAGAAAAGACAAAGAGTTGTTCAGATGAGCTCATGATGCATTTGTCAGCAACAGTATTTTAAGTATACATGCCCTTTTTATTTAACTTCACACACCAATGTGTTATTGTCCTAAAAGTTTCATTTTAATAGTTCAGGATTCTTTATTACATATTTTGGGCTCAGCAACAGTCGGGATGCACTGATTCCTCTCTGAACAAGAGGTAAAAATGAATGAAAACCTCTAATCCATACTGCCCCATATAGAAAGAAAAGCTTTCTCAAATATCACTTGAAAACTTATGAGACGTTAGGAAAGCTGAGTACATGGTGGGCACTGTGGGTCTTTAGGTTTACTGCCCAAAGCCTGTGCCATCTTTTCAGTAAGGCTGAGATTGCCAAACAGCTCCCTGCAAGCCTACCTGTCCCTGAGAGGAGACCACACACCACTTTTGGAAGCCAGAATAGCCCAGTTAATGCCTCTAACGCTTAGACTCCTGAAGCACTTGCAGCCTGACAGTCTCCAGAACGGTTCAGTCAAGCAGGAAAGCTTCTCACAACAGCAAAGTATGAAACATTTAGAATGCAGGATGGTGTGAATGCTGCCCAAAGGGTGCCAAGAAGCATTGTGGGGTAGTGCCCTCTTATTCAATAAGTTCTGGCTAGAAATTCCTGGCCATGGGAGGTCCTGTGACAAGTCAAGCTATGAAGGAAGGAATGGGCACCCAGTATGGGAGGGGGAACTAAACCCTTCCTTGCACCTTGCAAAGAACGCTGAAGTAAAATTCAGGAGACCTTCCGGCTGTTCCCTGCTCCTAAAGGCTCACTAAGCTTCAAAAGAAATTGGGTGGCTATCTCCCATGACCTCACTGAACGGTTGTCTGAAATCACGTTTTCCAACAGTTTGACTTATATTTTGCTGGTCACTGAGGCTGTGGTATGGTGGGTGGAAGGGAGGCAAAAGGACTGCCAGACAGCGAAGCTGTATCATATTGTATATCACAGGGATATGGGACGGGAAACCTTCCTCCAGTTGTCTGCAAGGGCTATCAGGATGCCAGACACTGAAGCGTACAGTCACAGAAATGAATTGTCCCTACATTCTGGAGGACATAAAGAACGGAATCAGGAGTCTCAGTTCCCTGAGAGGGCTGGGAAGGAAAGAAGCATTTGCCCCAGGTCTCTCTCCTTGGCCGGTGCATGGCTGGCTTCTCCTTGTGTCTAAAGTTATCCTCCGTATATTTAGCTAATCCCAAGGATTCCTCTCAGCTGAGGCATATCAAAGGAGGAGGGTTCTCCACAATGCTCTCAGGGGGAGTTTCTGTGGCTAGCTGGGAAGCACCATCTGATCTCTTAGCATGCTTAGACTATTACCGGTTATGTTAGTCTTCTATTTGCCAACATAACAAATGCCCTACCTGATAGGAGATTGTAAGGCTTGTTCGTACTCACACAGCAGCAGGAATTTCAGTCGTGTAGGCACTTGGCCCTTGTTGCTTTAGGACAGTGGCTCTCAGCCTTCCTAATGCTGCAACCCTTTACAGCATTTATGTTCCTCATGTTGTGGTGACCCCTAACCGTAAAATTACTTCCATTGCTACTTCATAACTTGTAATTTTGCTGCAGTTATGAATTGTCATGTAAACATCTAACCTGCAGATGGTTTCAGGTGACTCCTCCGAACGGTGTGTGTGTGTGTGTGTGTGTGTGTGTGTGTGTGTGTGTGTGTGTGTGAATGACCCACAGGTTGAGAACCACCGCTTTAGGACCTGTGGTGAGGCAGAAAGCTACAGCACGACAGCCAGGAGGCAGAGAGAGAAGAGGAAGAAGAGCATGAACCTCAGACTAGCCTAGACCTCTTAAAGGCCACAGCACCTTCCAGCAGCACCCACCCAAGGACCAACCCCTAAGACCCTCCCAAGGATTTGAAGGAGACTTGAGATACGGACTCTAGACTAGGCATGTGCACAGAATATACCCCAACCAGCTTTTTCCTGCTTTTCAGCTGGCAGAGTACCAAGAAGGTTAAAGGGGGATGTGGCTTAGAATGACTAATTCTTAAAGAGATAAAGGAGCCTAGTGACTGCCAGCAGCTGGGGGGAGGAGTACCCAGAAGCTTCAGCCTGGAATGGAGTGAGAGTTTAGAGCCAGGTAGTAGGGACAGCTATAGAACGGTAGAAACGTAACTAATGGCCCGGACTGTGCCGTTTAAATGGTTACACTCACCGATTTTGTGCTTGTTTCAGGTGTCGATCTGAGTAGGAAATCCAGATAACAAGTGACATCCCTGTATGTATCTGTGAAGGTGTTCCTTGATGATCTTAGCTTCGGAACTGTAGCCTGGATGAAGAAGATCCACCCTTATCAAGGTGGGCCGACATCACACAACACGCTGAAGTCTCGCACAGAAGCAAAGGGCCGACAAGGAAATGCTCCATCTTCTGGAGCTCTGATATTCCCCCTCCCCCGCCCTGGAACATTAGGACTCCAGCTTCTTGGGTCTTCAGACTTGAACAGAAACCTACCCCATCCGCTCTCCTGATTCCCAGACCTTTATCCTTGGACTAAGAGTTACACCATTGGCTCTCTGCTCCTACACCTTCCGCTTCAGACTGAACTATTTGCCCCGTTGCCAGTCTACAGGTGGCACGCCATAGGAGGTCGTATCTTCCGTAATCACATGAGCCAATTCTCATAACAGACACCCTCTTCTATACCTCTGTATATCCCTCTGGGTACACTGTTGGTTGTTTCTCTTGAGAACCCTCTTACAATATTTTACCACTATTTTCTTTGGGAAATGAACCCCTGAAAAGGAGGGAGCCTTAGTGGATAATTTAACATCTAGCAATTATCAAAGTGCAGCTATCCACACTGGGAAAATGATCTGTAGAGTCAGAGAGAACTTAAAGTCCATAATGCCTCTACAATGGATTCGCCATAGGCTCCCTGAGTAAGATGACAGAACTTCAGGGCCATTCAGGCTCTTCTTTAGGATGCAGCTCTAGACAGTTGGGTTTTGGTTAGTTGGTTGGTTGGTTGGTTGGTTGGTTGGCTGGTTTGGGGGTTTGTTTGTTTGTTTTTTGTCAACTCTACATAAGCTAGAGTCATCTGGGAAGAGGTACCTTACCCGAGGGATTGTCTCCATTAGGCAAGACAATGGGGCATTTTCTTAATTATAGATGTGTGAGAGCCAATCCACTGCAGGCACAGTGCCACCCGTGGGCAGGTTATCCTGTGTGCTGTAAGGAAGCTGAGTAAGCTGTGGAGAGCATGGCAGTGAGCTGCTAGCTATTCTTCTATGGCCTTTGCCTCAGTTCCTGTCTCCCGGTTCTTGCCTTGAGCTTCTGCCCTGACTTCCCTTAATGATCAGGAGTGATTGGGAGGGATGTATAAGCCAAATAAACCCTTTGTCCTCCAAGTTGCTTTTCATTGTGTTCTTTATCACAGTAATAGAGAGCAAACTGGGACAAGCTCTGATTTTTGTACTGGACATCACCAAAAATATCAAGAAGCTCATGGAAAAGGATGGAGAAGGAAAGTGAGGACAGGGACACTGTGGGCCCCTGGAGCCCACTGAGGTGAATGTATTCAGAAAGTCAGTTGTCCCCCGAGTACATTATTTACAGAAGTTAAAATCCTCAGTCTGGGTAGAATGGATCAAGGAAGACCTGGTCTCAGAGTTGGTGTGAAGTCTCTAAAGGAATTTAGATGAGGAGGAAATCAGATGAAAAGGAAATTTGACTTGATGCATCAAGTTGAGGCAACTGTACAGAGTTTCAGCTCTGATTCAACTACAGGCTAGGAAGTTAGGCAAATCCTCTCATAGACATGTCCAAAGGCACAAGAACCATGGCTTCCACAGCCCCAACATTCTTGAGAAAGGTGGAAGGTCAAGAAAGTATTAGCTGAGGTGTTCTTTGAACTGCTGTCCGGAGACTCTAGGAAATCATGAAGCATCTCGTTCCATGCTACATCCTCCCAGTCTGAGGTTAAGGTCTAAGGTCCTCAACTCTCCAACCTCAGGAAGCTGGCCCCTTATGCAAGGAAGGGGGTACTGCCTACACCTGCCGTTTTGGTTTCCCACAATAGCATCTTAAGAGGCTCCTCTGTTCAAATGCCCATTTGCAGCCACATCAAACGCTTTCCTCTGAGCCTCAAATCCTCAACATCCACCCCATCCACCCAGATAAGTTTAAACTCTGCTTTGTGTAGGTCTCTCCATCACAGCTGAGTCTTTATTACCGCTTTTAAATCAACACTTCTCCTGGGGAGAGGGACAGTCTCAACAAAACGCACCAAACTGAAAGACACAGGAGGCATTTAGGAAAGCAAAAGTAGAAGTAAGTTTTCTGTGACTTCCACCTAGGTCCAAAATTCCTGATGTCACATGTCATCACCACCTCAGCCCTACTCAGTGCTGTTTCCCAACTGTGCCCCAAGCCAGCAAGGTCAGGAGTGGCCAGGTTACTCTCTCCAAGAGACCTCCTGTGCAACCTCACAATGCCAACTCAGTGAGGTCACTAAAAGTCAAAATGGACCAGAATCAGCAGTTTTACAGTTGAACCTAATACAGGTCAAGGTACTGTAGTGAATAATCTTAATTGTCAATTTGATTAGGTGGAGAAGCCTAGGAGATTAGGGAAGCACCCCTCTGGGGGTATCTATGATGATGTTTCCAGAAATAATTAGCACTTGATGGCTCCAGTCTAATTATTGCATTTATCCTTTGGTGGATCCGTAATTGTTAGAAGGTAAAGGGTAGAGTACAGGGCCTGCTTGTGGGGAATAAGCAACTGGAGGCTGTATGTAACTGTATCTTATCTTAAAAAATATTCCAGGGCTGGAGAGATGGCTCAGGAGTAGCTTTTCCAGAGGATTCAGGTTCAGTTCCCAGAACACAGATGGCAACTCACAGCTCCAATTCAAGTCCATCTAACTCTCTCTTTTGGTCTTCATGGGCATTGCAACTACATAATATGCAGACATACATTCAAGCAAAACACACACATACACCCCACACACACACACAAAATTTTTTAATATTCCTGTTATTTTCATTTCATAAGCATGGGTATTATGCATGCATGTATGTATGTGTATCGTGTGCATGCAGTGCCCTGTACAGGCCAGAGGAGAGCATCAGAGGTCTAGGACTGGAGTTGCAGGTGATAATGAGCTTCCATATGGGTGCTGGGAATTGGACCCAGGTTCTCTAGAACACTGAGTTGTTTCTCCCATTGGCTTCTTTTTGTATCCCCTTCTCTGTGTTTCTTGGCCATCATGATGTGAACTGCACTGCTCTGTCAGGTCTTCCCCACCGCAGAAGGCTGACCTCTTCTAGAGCTGTGAGCAGACATCTGTTTGTCCTCCCTTAAGGTGCTTATGTCAGGTTTGGTTACAGCTATGAAAGGCTAACACAGGTCCTTACAGTTCTCTCTTATTTTTTTCTCATCACTGTAGACACTTCACCAACCACCTCTTGGATCATGGTCTAAGCTACTCCCTCACCTCCCCACTTCAGTCTCCCTAGCCTAACTAACCCTTAAATCACAGCTAGGAAACAACTTGAAATCAATGTCCTTGGTACCCACAAGCCATGCCCCCAAACTCTGCCAAGACTTCCTCTTTCCCAAATTTATCTTCTGGTCTACAGGTCCTTGAAATTCTAACTCGCAGCATCCTAGAGATCTGCTAGACCTGGGTTTTGTATGCCTGCCTTTCATATTGGATATTATGGGGAGGCCAACGTGGCTCATTTGTGCAGTCCAAGAACTTGGTAAGCTGGCACAGAAAGATTGCTCTGAGTTCAAGGGCAGCCTGAGCTGCAGAGCGAGACTCAAAAACCCAAGGTGGGGAAAGATAGAGAGAAAGAGGGAAGGAGGGAGGGAGAAAGGAAAGGAGGGAGGGATGGAGGGAAAAAAGGAAGAGACAGGAAAGCAAGGAGAAAAGTCTCATAGGGAAGCTTTACTTGATGGATAATTCTGTCTAGCCATAACATGGGTCATGCTGAACACATAAATCATTCTTAAAGCCAATGCTTTATTTTCAAGGCAGCTTTCACAACCCCAGCATCAAACTAAACAGAAACCACAGAGCACTTACCCATTTGTATCATAAGCATACCGTATCAGGTGGCTCACTGATTACAACAGATGAATATCTGTTCATCATCATCAACCAAAGAGAATTCTTTTGAATAGGTAATATTGGGGGGGGTGTTTTTGTTTTTGTTTTTTGTAAAAAGATGCAATTACTTAAAGAGGATATAGAGAAAAAGTGTTTGGCTTCAACTCCTAAGCCCAAACCCCTTTCCTAGAGGTTCACTCTATGTGTATACTCCTACTTGGATACATACCTCTATATACAGCTTTAATGTAGGCACAGCATAGCATACACACAACGATGAGCATTAAGTTTTTCCTCCAAATAATATATATTCAGTAGCAGTGTAAATTAATATCAATGTACATTGTTTCCTTCTTTTTAAGGGTGTGGGTGTTCTGCCTACATGTACATCTGTGTCCCACGTGTGAGTGGTGCCTGAGGAACACAGAAGAGGGCATTAGAAATGTTCCAGCTGTAGTTGCAGGCTGTAGTGAGCTGCCATTTGGATGCTGGGAATCAAACCCAGGACCTCTGAGAGAGCACCCAGTAGTCTTCACTGCTGAGCCATCTCTCTAGCCCTGCTTCATTTGTTTTAACAGTAGCCTGAAGAGTCTGAAGTGATGTCTTTAATCAACCCTAGCTAACAGAGAGCTTTTCAGCTGCAGATTTCCAGGCTTCATTGTTAGAAACCAGTCAGTGAGAACTTGAAAGGAGGGTAGAACCAGAAACATATTCTTCTGTCTTCTCCAGGTTGCTTATCATGGACTCCTTTGCAAAGCAATAAAACGTCCATCTTTCTAATTTTTCAGCTGACAAAATGAGAGCTGAAAAGTACAGGTTGGTTTTTCCCAAAGACTCATAGCAAAGAAGTCGGGGGTAGAGTGAACAGCACCATAGGGGTCCCCAAACACGAGCTATGCTTGAATTGGCTCAGCTAGGATGTGTGCCATTAAAGACGAGACTGTGATAAGCAACCCCAAAGGTCATAATTCAATTTACCCAGAGACTGCAAGCAAACATTTTCTTGCAGGACTGTCTCTGTGGTGCTCATCTGAAGGCCCTCAAGTGCCCTCGGAGGCACCAGGGGGCAGAAAGGGACACCGACACAGTCTTAATGAGAAGTGTGTTTTACTGGGCTCTAAATCCATGGGTGGTGAGTTTGAATGTTTTCAGAAAGCAGCACATTAAAATATTCTCAGAGCTCAACAGAGTCAACTTGCGTTTTGAGGGGACTGGAGCTTTCCATGTGCACAGGACGTGGTCTAGAGAGACACGGCTTCCAGATACCTTTAAGGACGACTCTGCTGGTTATGACATGTAAGTGGGTGGTGGGTGTCATGTCATCAAAGTAAGGATAATGACTCTATAGGACTCACCATCTTGCAGGGTTGTTTGAGGTCATTTATGTGAAGGCATCTTGAGTAGGTATCATGAATCCTACTCAAAATAAGTAACACTATTCTGTCACCTCTGAAGTTTTGTTGCGTTGGCTCAGGGCACAGAACCCTCAAGTTTCATCTTCAGCACTCACATACAAAACACATGTTGTCCATCAGAATGCTTTGATGTTGAAGATTTGGCTCAGGTCAAGTTGACCAACGCTATTATATTAATACACCCTCCTTTAAAATTTCAAAATCCTTTTTGACCGATAATCACACTGTAAAAAATTCCAAGAGGACATGGAGACATAAAGTAGTAAAAACATAGTATACACATGGATTTATAGAGCTCTATAACATTTGCCATATGCCTTGCATAATTCTAAATGTTCTTTGGAACAACCCCTTCAAAGGAACCTCACTAGGGCTCCCCATTTCATAGCAGAAAAATTTGAAGCAGCGACTTAAGCCTGAAGCTTAGTAACTCTCACATTACATACTTACTGAACGATACTGCCAGTGTTCTAGCATGGCCCACAAATATTAGTATGATTCTCATCTCCAATGATGACTTTATCAGTTAACTGCACATATACATTCATTTTCTATTTCTGCACAAAAAAAAAGTACCCAAAATTTAGAGGCTTTAACAATAAGCAAGTGTCAACTCTCAGAATCAGAGTGTGGTTTAACTTCAAGTCTCTGAAAGAAGGACCGTTACGAGGCTGCAACCAAGATGGCGGTCAGGGCTGCAGCTTTATCTCGAAGTGCAATATGGGGGAAATATGCTCCAAGCTCATTGGCAGAGTTTAGTTAGTTAGTTAGTTAGTCTTAATTCTCCATATACTACTGGACTGGGGAGCTCAGATCCTGATGGCTTGAAGTAGAGGCACCTCACTCTCACCACATGGACCTTTACAAGGTTGTCTTACTGAGAGAGAGAGAGAGAGAGAGAGAGAGAGAGAGAGAGAGAGATCAAAACCAAAAGATACAACGCTTTTATAACTTAATTCCAAAAAGTGACATTCCATCACTGAGGACATGTTCTGCTCATTAGAAGCAAGTCACGCTGGGCCACCCGCGATCACGGGGAGGGGGTTCTGGGGGGTGGAGAGAATGAGACCATGGAGAGTCATCATAAAGACTGGCTGCTGCCATCACCTTCTAGAAAGTGTCCGCGCATGTTCAAATATTTTCACAGTATTTTTAAACAACAACAACAAAATTATTTCCTCTCCATTTTCCCTTCAGAGACACTGGAGTGACACCTCATTTATTGTAGCAACTAAAAAAGTTCTATTGTGTGTAGAAATGACCTAACTTCATGAGTCTGTCCCCTATTGGTGGGCATGCAGACTTCTGTGCTTTTCACTAAGTGCCAAGCGCCCCTGGAGTTCTGCGTGTAGAGAGGGAAGGGTAGGGCCTCTGCTCTCAAAGAATTCTCAGCCCAGTGGGGACTGTAAATTGTCCTTTCGGACAAGTAAATTTGCAACTCTGGCAGGCCCTGGCAACAGGACACAGGTCCTCTGTAGGCCCAGAAGAGGGCCTGGGCAAATGGGCTACAACCAGAACTCAGGGTGCTGCCAGCGGCTTGAGTATGAAATGTCCCCACATTTTCCTGTGTGTGAAACCTTGGTCTCAGCTGGTGGCCCTGTTGAGGAGGTGCTGGAAGCTTCTGGAAATGGGGCCTAGCTGGAGGAAGTGGGTCACTGTGGGAGACCCGCCTTGAGGCTTAGAGCTCACCAGAGTCTCCTGTCTTTTCTCGACTTCCTGACAGATGGACCAGCTGAGCCACAGCTTGCCATTTTTAGAGCATGCCTGCGTCCTACAGTTCTAATAAATACACAAAACAATGGAATTGATGGGAGAGGGGGAAATCCAAGCAGGAGTTCAGTATTCCAAGTCCAAACAATTGATCATGTTCCCCTTTTCAGTCACCAGTTTGGCATATATAACTTTCTGTCTAAATTAGTCCATGTGGCATTTTTAGGGAGCATTTTTTTTAAGCGAATACTGTATTTACTTTTTTTTTTTTTGCCAGTGAACTTTTTCTAAAAATAATCTTTAAAGAATATATCATAGAGTAAGCTTAATGTTAACTTTTCAATTGACGAGAGAAAGTGGAGAGAAATGTCAGGGCACAGAAGCCCCTGTGAGCAAGGTGCGCTTAGAGTGAAGGGCTCCTCTCTTGTGACCTGGAGACATTCACCGACTGGGTCCTGGTTACTTCAAGTCAATTATCATCATCAGTCAGATGAGAGCATCACTTGACTGTTTTGTTACAAAGGAACAGCTCACATTTTCGGAGAATGATGCTTATTAAAGCCAGGTTTTGGGGGGGGGTTGTTTTTGTTGTTTGAGCTTCTAAAGAATGGAGCTTTGGATTTAGGGGGACCCATGGTTGGTGTCCTAGTTCTGATGTTGCCTGTGGCCTTAGATAAGCCACACAGCTTAACGCTCTCTCCACCAGCCTTCTTACCTAAACTTAGTAGGCTCATCCCCACCTAGAGAGCCTGTGTCAGAGAGAGGGGCTCAATAAAGGATAGAAACCATTAACATCGGCAGGGCCAATGAAGGGATGCTTGACTTCCCTATAGTCTCCAGTTTTTCAGAAAGAAGTTTGGTCTTCCCAAGGCAGTAAAAGGGTTCAACATTTTAAAAGGTGGTAGGCAAGGTCAGAGAAGAAGATAAAGCAGGGGCAGAGTTAACGTTAGAAGGGCCCATATTCCCTAACAAGAAGGACCCTCCTTTGTTTAATGGGAATGTGTATACACATGTCCACACATGAGCATGGACACACAAGCTCACATGTGCCCATGCACGTAGAGGTCAGATGACAATCTCAAGTGTCATCCTTAGGGGTACTGTCGATCTCCTCTGAGACAGGCCTCTCACTGGCCTGGAAGCTGTAGAGCAGGCCACACTGGCTGCCCAGTGAACCCCAAGGGTGTACCTCTGGCTAGCTCTCTGGCCCTACGATTCCAAGCATCCCACCACACCCATCCAGCACTTTTAAGGGAGTTCTAGGAATTGTGTTGAGGTCCTCACACCTGGGAGGCAAACGCTTTGCCGAGTTAGTCACCACCCCATCCTGGAAATGACCCTCTGAAGGAGAAGGGTGTATCGGAGGCATACCAACACAGGCTTGCACTCCCAGAATGTGGGAGACTCAGGCAGCATAGTGAGTTGGAGACCAGTCTGGGCTACATAGTGAGACTCTGTCTCCCTCGGGGGGGGGGGGGGAGGAGTGGCTGTGAGCAGCATAATTTCCATCTTTTCCCAAATTACCTTCCTTAAGCCCATGGAGTTTTCAAGGTAACTAGAACCAACAATTGCATGGCTAGCAGGCCTAAAAATTCAGAAAGGGGTAAATTTTCCCTATTTCTTGAACAGATGAGACCTCTGTGATATAAAAAAAAAAAAAAAATCTGCATTGGTTGATGACTGGGAGTTTGCTACAGAGATTGGCAGTTTCTCCAAGAACAAATTCTAGTAGCATAAGGGGAACTCATAAAAAACAAAAATGGAAAAGGTGTCAAGATATACCTGGAGAAATTTAAACAGTTTCTATTTCTTTTGTCTCTGGCTGCAGGGACCGTGACAACAGAGAGAGCATGACCTATGCTAGAAAAGCCAGGTAGAGTCTGCTCGGGACACTGTGAGTGGACTATTTGTGTCTTTTCTGAGAAAGGGCACAGTGAAGTCCCAGTGCCACCTGTGCTGGAAGATCACAGAAGAGAGGTGAGTGGAAGTGTGTTGGGGGCCAGGGACACGGCTCAGCAGGAAAGGTACTTACCACAGAAGCCTGGTGATCAGAGTCTGGTACTTAGAACCTCACAAAGTCGCCATCTGACCAGCGCACAGACCATGACCAGTGAGCGCATGCATGTGTGGGCACACACACACACAAACCACATGTATATATGTGGTCTCTATTTTGTAGCCTTGGCTATTCCGGAACTCACTAAGACCAGGTTGGATTAAAAGAATGCACCACCAAACCCAGATCAACAATAGACTTAAATAAATTAAAAATTAATTATCTTAGAGGCTGGCGAGATGTCACGGTGATTAAGAGAGCTTGATGCTCTTCCAGAGAATCCAAGTTCAGCCCACAGCCCCCACACCGGACAGCTTACAACTGCCTGTAACTCCAGTTCCAGGGGATCCCATACCTTCTTCCGGCCTCCTCAGACATCCACACACGTGGTGCTTGCACATTCACACACTCACACACATACACACAAATATAAAAAAAATAATAATCCTGATAGCCTATCGAGTCCCAACTGGTCAGCCCTAACTAATCACATGGACACATGCTCCCAGGGACTCAGTAGGGGGTGTGCATGTGTGTATATACATATACAATAATAATAAGTGATATAACCTTGAGGAGAGGTACAGAAGAGGAGTGTGAGGGGGAAAGGGAGCGGTGGAAATGTGAGTACAGCACTCATGCATGAAATTCTCAAAAACACAAAATATTCAGATGAAACACAAATATGTTTAGCTTTGAACCACCCGTTTGGAACAAAGCTAGTAAGTGAGTACCGGCTACGACTCTTTCTTTGATGAGTAAAAACAGTCCCTTGATTGTGGGTCTTGGACCTGCACCTCCAGGGTCCTGACACAACTCCAGCTATCTGGGGTCATAGGTGATTCCAAAATACCCACAGCTCAGCCTGGAGGCCCCTACGTGTTGGATGAAAGCCATAAAGCAGGGAAGGGACAGTAGAAAAGACCCCTGTTGAGGCCTTCGTCATGGGGCTGTCCTGAACACTGGGCTGTTAGCCTTATTTCCAGCCTCTATCTACTAAGACACAAGTACAACCACCCATTATCTCAGAACCAAAATGTGCTAAGAAGAATGCCAAATAGGAGTGTGCGTGCGTGCGTGCGTGCGTGCGTGCGTGCGTGCGTGCGTGCGTGCGTGTGTAAAACCCAGCCCTGTTGAGACCCAGTATTCTACATACATAGATAAAGCAGGACTAGTCATTAGAGGGAGAGGTGTTTGCTAGCGGGTACCTTGTTGCTCTGGAATGGTAGATTCCCTAGTGTAGAAGTGGAGAGGGAAGCTGGTGGTGCTTGGAGAATGTAAATACAGCACCCTTCCTATTTCCAGCCGGAGGACTGTCACCCCTGCCGTTAGTGGTCCCCAGGAAGTCACCTGGAGGATGGAGCGAAAGGCTTAGTTGTACCATAAGCACTCCTCCTGCAAGATCGCTAGCACACGTCTAGTCTCTGCTAGTGACTGTACTAAAATATATCTCCCAACCCTTTCGGCAAAGTGGCCCCCTTCTCGCTGTAAAGAAGGGCAGGCCAGGGGCCAGGGAGAGGGGACCTGAGCATGGAGCCCCAGCATCCACTTAAAATGCCAGGCGTGGCGAGACACAACCCCGGGACTGGAGAGGAAGAGACAGTGTGATCCCTGGGGCTTGAGGAGCAGCCAGCGCAGTGGAATCTTTCCTTGAACCCCAGATTCGATGAGACCTTGTATCAGAAAAAAATAAAAACAAAAAGGGTTTGAGGAAGGCATATGGATTCTGCATGTACACACACAAGAGAAAGAAAAAAGTTATGCAAGCCACCCAAGTATGTAGCCTCAAATTCAGCTTTTTTTTTTTTTTTCTTCTATAGCTTCAGTCCCTCATGCCTATGCTAACTGTAGAGATGTTTCCTTGAGTTGTATAGACCTGGGGTCCAGTGAATCTTGGAGTGCAATATTTCGAAGTCTTTTATAATAAAGCTTATAATATCAATAAAAGGAACCTAAGTAAATAAACAACACATCAACTGGGGATGGGACACACCCTAGGCTGTTTCCCTGTATCATGTCCCTTCTGTTAAAGCAGAAAGCCAAAGTTAAAATACTAAAGAATGTAAGTGGAAATGGAATTCTGGTTCTAGGCGTTTCCAGACAGCTGCACGAGAGGAGGCTTAGACCGAATGGCTTCTCCCACTTCCAGGTCTAAGTCCTGTTGAGGGGGAGAGGCAAAAGAGGGTCACATAGCAGAGAACCTTCCAGAGTTGAAGATAATGCCAGAAATTCTCTAAACAGGCCACTCCTTTCTCTCCTGTCACCTGAAGGCATATCCAACTCATCATTTAAACCTAATACAACTAGGAAATATGGAAGAAGTGGCTTCATTTCCTAAAAACAAATGTCAACACAAAAGGGGACAAGAGGAACAAGTATTATAATTGTGTGTGCATGTATACCTATGTATGTATATATATATATAAAATCTTTAGAGCCACCAGCTAAGATCACCACATTCCGTACTGTTTTCCAGAGGCAGCCCAGTCAGGAAGTTGACTGGAAATTCCGGGGCAGGGTCTGTTCGCTCCTGGATATTCTTTAGGAGACAAAGTTCAGGTCAAGTAAAAGTAGTTGTTGCTCCTTCCTCCCCCCTCCCAACAGAAAAGGCCCCCCATGGCAAGGGGAGAAGTAGAGCTGCTGCCAAGAGCAAACAGAAACTTTCCTCAAGCAACAACAAATAGTTAACACTTGCAGCCTGCCGACACCAATTAGCCTGACCCTAAAGATGCCTGATAAGACAGAAGCTCAAATCCAGGCCCTCAGCAGGCAGAACCCTCCATCCTTTGCAGAGGCCCTCGGTGGGACTCACTTCTCCAAGGCAGCCAGCACATAAGTATCCCTGAATGCCCTGTGTCTGGGGGTGGGGGGTGCCTCAAGTTGAGCAGGACAGTTACTTCCCTGAGCCCCAGGCCTTTTAAAATATCGTTCAAATTGATTGTCAGTTCCACTTTTAAAAAATTTTTTTCTTAATAGTTTTAGGTAAGCATAACAGGTTTGTGTGAGCTGAAAGTGCAAATGTTTCTCTCAAATGTCTCCATTTCCTTTTTGTCTTCTAATTTAAAAATAAATTAACATGTTCCAGCCCCCCATTCCCCACCCCACCCCCCAAATATCATGGTCCCTACCCACTGCCAGCTATGTCTAGTGTAGAAATAAGTCTTGGTCTAGTAAACTGTTTGCAATTTGACAAAAACATTGTTACCTGTGACCATCCATCCAAGGAAATCCTACCCTTCGGTGGAATCTATTGATAAACTATATGTTCTCTGTGGAATCAGTGTATTTCAGTCTATCGATGCTTCTTTTCAAAGGTACACCCCAGGAGGCTTTAAAAGGAAATCAAGTCACCATACAATTCTGATTTTTCTTCAATGTTTTATTTATATAGAAATACTTAAAAAATGAAGTAGCACCATTACTTAAGTTTACCTTTATTATGTAGAACTTTAAATGTCAGAAAAATAAAACTCTTGATACAATTTCAAATCTTGTCTCAGCAAATATAATATTAGTATTTGACCATGAGGTTAAAGGCCCTTTATCATAAAATAAAATATACTTTGTTTTTTTAAACTTTGCTCAGTAAAGTACATTTAAGCTCAAGTAACGTCACCTACATATACATAAACAAGTGGTAAACAAATGTATTAAAATAGAAACACTAAAACTATAGCGGTGCAACAGAATTTCTGTAATTTGCACTGAATTCTATTTATACAAATGTTAGAAAGCATCAACTGTTCCTTTTGACATGTTTATACATTTCCGTTTTTTGTAATAATATAGAATAAAATATGCTTTATATCACTGAATAGAAAATATGCTGGGTGAAGCAGATCTAGAAGATCTGTCTGAACCTATAAAATCTCCATCCCAACAGAATACTGCTCAAAACGTTATACATCTTATGGTTTGTAATCCGTCACAATTGTGTGATTATTAAAATAATACAGTGTTCTTTGCCATAAGGCCATACTAAAAATAAAAAGATTTAACCCAGCTACAAAAAAGTTCACTGAACTTAAATTAAAATACTTGTAAACATCTTTGCAATATGAAATATAATTTTTCAAGTCAAAAAAAGAATAAAATACTTCAATCTGTATTAATGCAATTTCTCTTTAAAACTTTTAAAGGTTTTTTTTTTAATATATAAGAGATATGTTACAGTTTTAACTTTAATAAAGCTGCAGGGTCCTGGCTGTACAGAACTCCTGGCCCTTCCATGAACATTCAAAAAGGATCCACTTGAGTTCTAGAACGAGTGCTGTAGGAACCCACCCACGAAGGGAGACACACAAAACAGTCCACACATCCCATAGCACAATTATTTATCATCTTCATAATTACTGTTCATTTTTCTCCTACTTCAAGAAAATGGAAAACTTGTGGGGTTTTCTTCTTTTGGAAGCTTCCTATTAAGTACAGTGTAAAAACTATCGTTACTAGAATGTCGCCGGTCCTATTATTTATAGAGCATGCAATTCGGGTGGTTTCGGAGACTACAGTACTCCTGATGCAGAGATCCTGGCAAGTTCCTTTGTTTAAAAATGACATTTTAAAAATGAGCGGATACTACAGCTTTCCAAGCTCCTCTGGGATCTCTGAGAGTGAAGAGGGTAAGGTGGAAAGAGGTGGGCACCAGAGGCGTCTGGGCAGGTAGGCCCTAGGGAATGAGGGTCTAGGGAGGAAACCCTCCTTCCCTGCACCGTGCGCGCACGCGCGCACTGCCTTCAGGAAAAGATGCGGATGGCCTGAGTGACCGCGGTGTGGCAGACGGGACACTCGGGCTCGCTCTTCTCACAAATGCGGTTGGCACACTCCATGCAGAAGAGGTTGTGGCCACAGGGCACTAGCGCAGCGATCACTTCGCTCTCGAAGCACACGGAGCAGTCGCGGCTGCCTTTGCGCCTCAGCCCCGAGGAAGAGGAGGAAGAGCTGGAGGAAGAGCTGGAGGACGAGGAGGAGCCCGAGGTGTCCGACGAGGGCAGGCCGGGGAGCTGTGCCCCTAGCCCGTTGGCGTAGGCGGCGTAGGTTAAGCCTCCGCCCCCCGGGTCGCTTCGCACGCGCCGGGCAAGGTGGTGCTCTCCCGCCCCCGGGGCCATGTGCAAGGGCGGAGACAGGCGCGGGCAGCTGGTGCCCGGGTGCAGCCGGCGGTGCACCAGCAGCCCCAGGTTGGCATTGGAGGGCGTGCTGCTGGCGCCGCCCCCGGGAAAGACCACCGAGGACGACGAGGCAGAGGAGGACGCCGAGGAAGAGCAGGAAGAGGACACTGGCGCCGCAGATCCACCTCCGGGGGAGCGCTCGAACTGGGCCCAGAGGAGGGGTGTCCCCGGCGGTGGGGCGGGAGCCGGGTCGAAAGTAGGCTGCAGCTCGGGACCGCCGTCCGGGGAAGGCACTGAGGCTTCCCCCGCCGCGTAGGTGTAACCGTTGCCGTTATTGTTATTTCCATTGTGGGCAAAGCTGAGCGCAGGGCTGGGGGGGCTGTAGTCCGCCAGCCGTGAGGTGGCCGCCGTGCTGCCGCTGGTCCCCCCGCCGAAGTAGGAGTCTGTGGACGCGCTGCCAAGGGAGCTGGAGCTGTCATTGCGATAGCTGGAGAAGGGCTTGCGGCCAGGGGTGGGGGTGATGCTCGGCGTGGGCTTGCTCCAGAGACTGCCCGGCCCGGACCCGCCGGACCCGTGGTGCAGATCAAAGCCCACGTCGGTGCCGTTGGCGTGGAAGTCGTTCTCGTCTGTCAGCTCGATGATGCCGCCCGTGCGCAGCGCGATGTGAGCCTCGATCTCCTCGCGGGCGCGATCCACGTTCTCTGGCATCCCGGTCACCTCGAACACGGGCTCCTTGTCCCGGCTGGGTGTCACGATGTACGTGTGCGTCTGCTGTTGAATGCGCTTGATCGTGGCGCCCTTCGGCCCCACCACGAGCCCCACCACGCGGTAGGGCACCCTCACTTGGATAGTGGTCTGCCCTGGCAGGTTGGGCGGTCCGGGCACGGCGCCGTTGAGAGCCGTGTTTTTGTTCCGTGAGGCTCGGATCATGGAGAAGTGCTCCGCGGCCGAGATGATCTCCCTCCGAGCCATGGCCACATCCTCCTTCCTGCCCGTCACAACAAAGACAGGCTCCTCCCCGCGAACTGGGGTCTTGATGTAAGTGTTGGTCTTCGCCCTCAAAGCTTTGATTTTACAACCTGGGATCCAGGGTGCGAGGGAGGGAGTAGGAGAGAGAGAGAGGGAGAGAGAGACACGCCCATTATCCCGGGGTAACCGCGGAGACCCGGGACAGCCCGCGCCCTAGGCAGCTGGACAGCGGAACACGCGACGGGGAGAAAGGGGGCGTCTCCCTCGCTGACCCCGAACGGCGCCACGAGCTGGACCGCGGCTTCCACCCGCGAAACGCTCGAGGAACAGCCCGTCGGCTGCCCAGCCCTCCCCCAGGGACTGCAGTCGTCCCGAGCAAAGCCCAGAACCCCAGAAAAGTCATCTGGGGAGATGTTCTGGCATCCGACTGAGCGCAGTCACTGCCTTGAAGACACCAAGGGGCTCCCGGGAAACCTAGGGGTGGGGTTGGGGAGATGGCAGTCCTGGGACCCATTGTTCCCTCTCTGGACTCCATTCCGCTTTGCAGAAATCCTGAATCCTCCTGCCACCGTACGCTCCCCTCATCCCACCCTCCCAGAGGACCAGCAGAGGCCCCCTCCCCCAGGATCTTATATTTAAACCCTCTTTCCTAGGGTGGACTGAAGTCTGAAGCCTTAGAGGAGAAGGCGGTGATTTTAGCAGGAGAAAGTGCATCCCGCCGCGGCGCCGGAGCCGTCGGCGGAGACAGCCTGCCTGCACTTTCTTTGTCTAGTGCGCCGGCCCATCGCGCGGCTCTTCCTCCCTCCCCGAGGCTCCCCCGCGCCACAACTCGCGATCTCGCACCCGCCCTCGCCGCGAGGCGGCGGCCGGGGACCCTACACGCCCCTCCGGTCCCCATCCCTGCCGGACCTACCTTGCCGCCCTACGATCTCCGCGACGTGTTCGGAACTGGGGACCGGCACGCACTCGGTCATGTTCACGCTCTTCTTGCGCGGCTCGCTGTCGTACAGAGAGGCGCCCTCGTCACTGTCCAGTCCCAACAGGGAGAGCTGATCCAGCGCGAGCTGCAGGGCTCTTTGGTCATCCAGAGTCTCTCCCCCGCCGCTGCCGCCGCCGCCGCCCCCGCCGCCGCCTCCCCCGCCACCGCCGCCGCCGCCGCCGCCGCTGCCGTTGCGCTCCAGGTCTGCAAACAGCGAGCTGGGCATCGCTCCGCCGCGCGCGCCGCGCCCCAGCCGGCTCTCCGCTCCGCAGCCAGAAGGTGCAGCCACAAAGACAGCCGGGAAGCGGGTGGTCAGGGGCGGGGAGGCCGGTCGGCTGCGGAGGGCTCCGTGGCTCGTTCCTCGGCGCCCGGAGGAGTGGGTCCCTGCGTGCAGTCCGCACCGGGCAGTGGCTGCAAGAGCCCCCGCCTGGGTCCCCACCCCAGATCTGCTGGCGGTTGGGGTGGGGGCAGAGCTCGAGCGGCGGCCGCGCGTGCCCCCCGAGTGCCCGGCTGGCTGGCCACAATGCCGAGCGCAAAGCGAGCAGGAGAGCGACAGCAGCGTTTCTTTAAGGAGCCCCTCCCCGGCTCCTCCACTCCCTCCCTCCCTCCCGCCCGCCCGCCCTCACTCAGCGCTTTTTCCTCCTCTTCTACCCGCCTCTTGACTGAGCCTCTGCAGCCAGACAGCTCCGGAGGGGGACGAGGGAGGCGCAACGTCACCGGCGGGAGCTGACTCTACAATGCTACTGACACTATCGCTGGGGGAGGCGATTGGCGCGCGCCAGGCCGGGGGGCGGGCGGAGGCCGGGGCCGAGCGAGCGGAGGAGCCAGCGCCACCCCCACCGAGCTCGCCGCAGCCCGCCCCGGCCTCCTCCCGGTCGCGCCCCTCCCCCGCCGCCGCCGCGGCCGCCGCGAACGCCTCTCTTTGTTGTCTAATGCGGGACTGGCTGGCTCGGGACGTTTAGGGTGCCCATCAGCCGAGGACAGCCACTGTCCTCAAGTCTCTTCCCTCTCCTGGTGGAGAAGAAAAAGGCGCCCGATTGTGAGGCGGGCGGCTAGGCTCCAAAGAGAGACTTTCCTTCGAAAGTCCCGTTACTGCCCCCAAATAAAGCGTCCCTGGCCCCGACACTACCACTAGGTGGACGGTAGGCAATGCGAGATAGCTGAACAAGAGGGCGGCCCGAGCCTGGGACGCGGAGACCAGGTCTCGAGGTCCCTGGGCCCCCTTGGTATAGTGACTGCTGGGCACGAGCTGCCCACCTGCGCGGGAGCGCACGCGACACAAAAGGCACGCCCGCTCGCACTGCCAGCCGCGCGTGCGCCCACATTTCCGTCCTCTTGGGGAGCACTTTCTCCAAGTGGCCCCGAATGAGGGGATGCCAACACCAGAAGCCGGTGGCAGCGCGGGCCTGACCCCCGGCGCCGCCGGCGACCTCTGGAATGCCCTGCACTCGGGTCCTGCACACGCCTGGCGCGCCGACCGGGACCCCGCGGGCTCCCACACGCGCACGAGCGCCGCGCGGCCACCGCCTGGACGCCGGCCCTCGGCGCCCGGGGACGGCGCGGGCGTGCGCGCCCGCCGCTCCCGGTCCCGCCCCTGCTCGCGCTCAGGCATGCGCATTGTCCGCGAGGTGCCCGGAGCGCGCCGGCCCCGCCCTCCTCCTGGCCGGGTCCCGCCCTCCGCCCGGCCCCGACCCGCGGGGATGTGGTCGGGCCTGGCGCTCTTTGTGCGCTTCTCGGGGGTTGGGGGTGGCGGCCGGGGAAGGGTGGGACGGGACTAGCGGGCGGCGAAGGCGAACTGCGCCCCCTCTCGGCTTCTCCACCGACCGCCTCCGTGCGCGGGCGAAAAGAAAGGAGGTTTTGAGGGGCGGGCCGGGGCGGGGTTCGGGCCTCCGTGCACCTCCCTCCTGCCAAGGGAAGACTTCCCTTCCCCATTCTGCGCGTCCCCCTCTACCTCCTTTGTTCCCGGAGCCCGCCTGTTTATCCGCGCCCCTGCGCCCTGCCTCGGGCGGTTTGGCCTGTAGTCCAGGGTTTCTTTAATCCTGCCAAGGTCCACCCGGAGGGACGCCTGCCGGTGACCGCGGGGCCACTTGTCTACGCCGCAGACTGGTTTACTGGAGAGCACGCCCCACCCTACCCCCACTTGGGGGTGGAGGGACCCCGGGGATCCAAAGCAGATCTGAGGAACCCACCCAGAAAAGGGAAGCGGGCGCCCCAGACCCCGGCTTTTATCCACAATGCCTCCCCTGCTCGATGGCTGGGTGGTTTTGAACATTAAACAGGACAATGGTTGGGAGCGGACTGTTCTGCGAGCGCCGGTACTTTCGAGCCTGTGAAAGTGATCCGGAGCTTACAGGCTCACCTGGAACTGTCTCGGGACAGAGGTGCTGATTACTTCCTTGGGGAAATGAGGCTGAAATAGCCACTCTGGCTATTTCCTCGGGATGTTTACGTCAGCTTCCCTAAGCTGGCTGTGGGAAGCAGTTCTTCTTCAAAGAAGCAGTTCTCTGGGGGGGGGGGGGGGGGGGGAACGGGTGTAAGAGGATGGTGGTGCCGAGTCCGCTGACCTGGAGTTCCAGCCGGGACTTCTCTGGTTTAGGAACTCAGAGTCAGATTGGTTTGAGAAGGAGGAAGGAGTGCCCTTAAGGATCCTTTCCCTGAGTACTGGAGCAAAAAGAGTGACAGAAGGGAGGTGCATGAGGGCAGGAAGCAAAAGAGTCAAGCCTAGAGGCTCCTGCCTGTCTTCCCAGCCCTTGAAAGGATAAAGCAGGAGGATTTCAACCAGCTGCAGGCCAGCCTGGGCTATGTAGTGAGTTCTTGGCCAGTCTAGGCTACAATGAGACACCCTGATTTTTAAAAGTCAACAAAGGGGGCAGTTACAAAAAAGCCCATTTTTACGTTGCCAGCACAACATTTTAGCTTCTGTTTGGGGCCCACTGTGGTTCCTTTAAAAAAGATCATGATGGTGTGCCTGGAAGTGGGATAGAGAGTCCCTCAGAATGCTTGCTGCAGGAAGCTTGCCCACAGAATTTTTTTTTTTTTTTTTTTTTTTTTGCAAGCCTGCCATAACTCTATTCCCCGTGGAACCTGCTTGTAATAAGATTTCAGATGAGTTACTCCTGAAAATTTGGAGGAGTAGGCTCTTCACGGAAGTCCCCAGGGACCCTGGCTCATTAGCAGGAAGGTGAATGCAAAGCTTCACCAAGGTGACATGTTTAATGTCACTCTTCCCTGCCGGATGAAAGTGGGAACCGCACTTGCTTAGAACTGTGAAAGGTGGATGAAATCACACTTTTTTGCTGCACATGAAAGAAAAGTGGAAAGTCTGACCTTAGGAATTCATGGCCAGTTTTGACAGGTCCAGGTAATCCAGACTGGGGGCCTGTTTGGTGAAACCTGTGAAGATAAGTGTTCTGGAAGACACAGCACTGAATACTTTGCTGAGAGCATTGTGGGATGACTGATATGATAGAAACTGTAACCTCTGACAATGCCAGTCCCCACTTCCAGCTGGACTTTTGTGTGGACTATGAAAAGACAGGTATCCAGCTTCCAGTGGGCTGTCTTAGCCAGAGAAGAGGACAAAGGGAACTAACTCATTGTGGAAGACAGGACACTAGCTGGTGCCTTCCTCCAGCCACCGCCCTCCTCTGCTTGCATGCAACACAGCATACCGAGTGCTGGAGTGTTTTCAGACCCCTAAGAATCTTTGTAGAATTAATTCAGAAATGTTCGTTTTCAGTTAATGTCTTATAAGTCAGGACATCATACAACTTGCAAGGCCTATTTCTGGTTTTAAATACACATCCTAATCCCTTGGGGGGGGTTTGTTAGTGGTGGTTTGTTTTTGTTTTTGTTTTTTGTTTTTAGATTGTTCCAGGCTTCTACTGGACACCGGAGCTTAACTGCCTTCCCTGATACAGGACAATACCCCAAGGACTTCCTCATGCAACCCTATTATGTTTTCTTTTTTTATTATTACTAAAAGAGAAAAGTGTGCAGAGTATGGGCTGGCAGCGAGCATTTCGGTTGCTATAAGATATGAAAGGTTTAAGTTATCTCCCAAAAGCAAACAATAAGACAGCCTGTATTCATTCCCAGAGTTTTCAAAGGCTGTTCTGCACACATCTTGCAGACTGAATAGATGGCAAGAGGAATGCAAATCTCCATATAGAAGAAAGCAAGCTCACTTCCATCAATGTGACTGGGCATGAGTAAAGCATCTGTGCGAAAATGATCGAGGTAACAGGAAGAGGACTCTTTCCTAAGCCATTGTTCATGTGCAAACCAGTCACACCAAGGGTAGGGAATCCACTGGGGTCCTGGGAGAGCTACAAAGAGGAGGAGATAAAGTGTTGTGCTTCAGAGGAGGAGGTGCAAGAATTTCTGGAGACCAGAGCTTTGCAGGATGTGGCATCTACCAAGGAACTCAATGCCTGCTTATTAGATGAATGACTGAAACAGGCGGAATAGCCTTGAAGGCATAATTTCCTTAAGTACACACATGAATAATTCAGTCTCTAGAAGGCAGTCCAAATGACTCCAGCTACAACAACATGACTTTGAGCAATGTTAGTAATCACAAATATTTATTACACACATGTGATGTGCCAGACAGTTTATAAATGCTTCTCAATATAATGTAAGGTTTAATCCTCATAATTGCCCGGCATCAAAGATTGTCCATGTACCCATTTGGCAGATGAAAATTAGCTAAGTCTCCTATCCCAGCAGAGGCAAACTTGGAGGCAGAGCTCTAAGTCGATGACACTTTAATGCAGAGACCTTTCACCTAACACAGTACCCTCCCAAGACACCCATAGAGGACCTAGAGTTGTCTTCACGGTATTTCACATGCATTTCAGTAACATTTTAACAATAATGTTTTTTGTTTTCTTAGGGAGAACTCCTAAGATGATGTAAGCTTCAGGACCAACAGATCATAGAAAAACTATTGTCTCCAAGGCCACACAGCTGACAAGTGCCATTGGGGCCTGTGATCTTGACCAATCCTAAGTTCCTTCCTGTCTCTGAACCATGTGTCCTCAGCTAGAAGATGGAAATATTTGCAGACCCAAATCCTACACAGGGTTGTAAAGATCACACACAGGAAGGGATATGAAAGTTCTTTGTTGTTCTTATAGTTTTCCATTGTCTCTGTACTGTTAACATGTCAGTGATGGAATTCATGCAACCCCCATCTATTTAGTAAGATATTTTAATGATGTAGGAAATCCTCTCCTTATGTTTACTGAACATGAAAGCCAACAAGGAATGTGTGTGTCTATGTTCATGTGTGCATGTGTTCAACTGTGTCTGTGTGAGCAGTAAGTAAGCATTTGAAATGTGAATAAACATTAAAAATGCACCAAAATCTTAATGGTTGTTGTGGTTTGTTTGTTTGTTTAGCAAAAACTATTTTTCCTTTATTTTCTGTGTGTTTTAAGACCTGTATGCACAATCTTTAGTCAATTAAATTTCTAGAATCTGGAAAGAAGTCTCAGTGAATTAAGTGGTGTTGGTTCAATCATGAGGACCTGAGGAGTTCAGATCCACAG
The DNA here is from genome assembly GCF_030254825.1 of Meriones unguiculatus. Taxonomy (NCBI): domain Eukaryota; kingdom Metazoa; phylum Chordata; class Mammalia; order Rodentia; family Muridae; genus Meriones; species Meriones unguiculatus. The sequence continues at coordinate 70,878,993 of NC_083361.1, read as the reverse complement.
CCCCCACATAACAAACCTGACTTAATGACACATTGCTGAAAGTACTTGGAGGGCAGGCACAGACAGACCCCAGGGACTAGCCAGCTGTCAGTCTGGCATAAGTGGCAAACTGCAGGTTCAATGAGAGACACTGTCTCAAATGATAAAAATAAACTGGAGGGTGTTTGAGGAAAAGACCCAATGTTGATATCCGGTTTCTAGAGGCATACACAAGCAAGCACTTACCATACACATGACCACACATATACTTACAACACATACTCAGGGTGTAAAATGTGCTTAGTGTTAACTTTTAAATAGTGTAAGAAGCAAAACAAGTGAACAAGCCACTCCCTGTCCTTGCTACGGAGGGTGGTTCTCCAAAAACTGACAGCAGCGCCCCACAGACAAGGACAACAGACACAGCTCATTGAGTGGAAAGAGGTTGAGCTGGTGTGCCTGCATGGAGCCTTCACCCCTAGGTTCTATTCTTTTTGGTGTAGGAAGGTACTCTGCAGACTACCAAAAGAGAAACCTGGACACCAACTCAGCCACAAATTCTTTGACCTACCATTTGTCCTGCCTGCAAGATGTGCTAAGGCAATGGTGGCACAGAACTTGTGGGAGTGGCCAACCAATGTATGATTTAAATTGAGGCCCACTCCACAAGAGGAAGCCCATGTCTGACACTGCCTGGATGTCCAGGAAGCAGCAGAGACTTGGATAGCCTAGAGACCCATGATAGAACCAAACATAGACTGGATAGCCTAGAGAACCAGACATGAAAAAAAATAAAAAAAAAAGAAAAGAAAAAAATCAATGAAATTATTTCTAATGATATTCTGCTGTACACTCATAGATCCATGCCTTATCCATTCATCATCAGACAGGCTTCTACCAGCAGCAGATGAGAGCAAATGCTGAGACCCACAGCTAGACATTGTGCAGAGAGAGACAGAGGAGAGAGAGATAGACAGAGGTGTGTGTGTGTGTGTGTGTGTGTGTGTGTGTGTGTGTGTGTGTGAATTGAAGGTCTCTATCAGGTCCTTCCCCTCAGAGCTTGGAAAATCCTGTGGAAGAGGGAGCAGAAAGATTATAGGAGTCAGAGGGGACTAAGTGAGGACACCAGGAGAACGTGGCCCACTGAACCAACTAAGCAGGGCTCATATAGGCTCACTGAGACTGATGCAGCAAAGACAGGGCCTACATGGACTTGCTCAAGGTCTTCTGTGTAGATGTTGTGACTGTTAGCTTGGTGCTTTTGTGGGGGCAAGTGTGTCTCTGACTCTTCTACCTATTCCTAGGACTCTTTTTTCCAGTTGGGTTGCCTTTTACAGCTTCAGAGTGAGGGCTTTTGCTTTGCCTTGTTGTATTTTGTTTTGTCATGTTTGCTTGTTGTCTCTTGGAGGCCTGGTTTTTTTCTGAAGGGAGATGTAGGGGTAGTGGAGGAGAGATGAGGGGATCTTGGGGCAGTAGAGGGAGGGGAAACTGATGGCAATGTACTGTATAAGAGAAGAATCTATTTTCAATTTTTTTAAAAGGAATTATCTAAAGCACATCCTACTGCACATTTATGTTTCTTAAAGCTGTTAGAATTATGAGTAGAAAGGGCAAAAATTCCAGAACATTTATTGAATCGGCCTATAATAAAGTAACTTTGCTTCTAAAATTTAGTATCACTTAGTTGATAGTGATTGATCAGCATTCTGCAATGCCAGAAAAGAAGAAAGAGAAGATCTGTCAAAGAAAGCAGAATTCCTGGAATGAACGTTCACAGTCCTCAGCAGAAAGGCATGGCTTTCTTCTTTCTCAGGAGAGGTAAGATAAGACTACAGAATTTCAGTATTTGCAACAATTAAATGCTGCCTCTAGGAAATGCTGCCTTTCCCAGAATCTCATGTTAGAGTCCTGTGTTTATCAGTTGATGAGCCACGCAGGAGGCCAGATTTGGGGTCTCTAGTATCCTCATTTGACAGCGAGCACACTGAAGGCCACTGTAGGCACTGGCAGTCTTAAGCAAGAGTACAAAGCCAGAATCAGAGGCTTTCGGTGAAGTTCTCCATCTTTATCATTTCAGGAAATCTGGTCTTGTGAACATCTCCCTGTCAGATACTTTCACTGAGATAGCTTTGCAGTTAATGTTGCTGGAATTCAAACTAAGGAATTGCTCCTCAATCTAGGGAGTGGAAAATAAGAAAAGGAGGGGTCTTGTGGGACTTGTAAAAGCACCATCTGTGGCTTCCTTCACCATTCCATCTTCCCTCTGTGGCACCAGATTGCCTCGGGGTGAAGAAGACATCTCCAGAGACCGTATGCCCTGCTTGCACGCTTGGTGGTGGTACAAACATCATCATGGTCGTACTAGCTGCTCTTGCCACGGAGGTCAAAAGAAATAAGCAGTTTACATCAGCATCTGATGCCAAGCAAACATCTTTTTATTTAAATTTTGTAGGTATCCATACGGTAGGTATCATCACCATCATCACCGTTATTACTCCATAAACCAACTTTCCTAAGTTGACATTTCTAGGAAGAGTTAAGGCTAGAATTTCATCATCTAGACCACCCGCTGGCCTTCTGAAATAAGCTGATGTCCAGGAAAATACAGTGCTAACTGTGAATACTAAAAACCACAATAGTGAAAATAATGAAATATCAGTCACTCCTCAGACGGGCAGCGGATGAGGTTATTCAGAGATATGGATGTCAGCGAGATACCAAGAGGTAATAAAAAGTAAATGAACAGAATAAACGGGAGCCTTTATTCTGACCACAAGTTCTCAGAAAGCCAAAGCTTAAAACAAACAAAACAAAAATACCCAGGGAAGGACAGTACATGATGGGAGGAGTTAAGAGCTTGGCCATATCTAAAGAACCATTTGAATTAAACCGTTTTATTAAAGAAAAAGAACTATTTGAGAAGAATGGTTAGAAACTATATAGGACAGAACAAGGGTAGATATTCCTGGAAAGTAAACGCTATAATAACTTCCTTAAGCCAAGACTTGTCTGCAGGTGGGTGGCCCAGCTCACTACTGATGGACAGGCATGTCCTCCGTGCACCCATACACCCAGGAAAGATTTGTATGTACCTTTTGTACACAGATGAATTTCATCGAGATTCTAGACTGCAGATAGAGCCCAGGTCTGTCTCTGGATCACTCCTTATTCAAAGTTGCCAGCCCAGTGCTTCCAGGACAGACCCTCTAAGTATTTGTTGATTCTTCTACTCCATGGCATTGATAGCACATCTCATTTGTCTTGTGGGATAAGATAGGTTTTGAGAAGAACTACATAAATTCTGAATAGGAATGCTTTTAAAATATAGTCTTATCAGGATGTCAAGTCGTCTACACCTTCTATACCAAATCACTAGCTGTTTGTTCAGTACCTCATCTATCTATCTATCTATCTATCTATCTATCTATCTATCTATCTATCTGCCTGATCTGAGAGCCAGCTATAGCATTATTTGTCTAATGTTTTAGTTCAAGTTCATATATTAAAAAAAAAAAAAATGTTTCCTTTCTACTTCTTATGATCCCTCCACCAGTACACCTGGGGTTATGTACATTACACTTGGACAGCCCTGCTGTAAGGTACTTTTTAGATGAAGTTTTTAAGTTTGCTTCTGTAGGTATTTCCCTAAATTGCGTACACCATTAGAATCATGCTTAGAAAGCCTGTCCTTTACTACAAATTTATAGAAATAATGGTGTTTGTTTCTGTTACTTCTTTTTACAACTAAATTATTTTAAACTGACTTCCTTAAGCCACCCGGCATTTTTGGAGAATATACTGTGAGGGCTGAGGCTATAGCTCAGTGGTAGAGTGCTTCCCTAACACGTGACACACGAGCACACACGCACACATATACATTTTCCCAACAATAACCCGCATAACTGTATATTTAAAAATTCAAAAGTTATGGAAGAAGTTGGTGATGGCCAAAGAGGATTCCTGTGTGAGGCTGAAAACAGAACTCGATGACCTGAAACTCTGGGTTAGAATTTAGAACTCTTCCTCCCCTGCTGCCTCTGGTCACTGAGGGGACCCTGAGCCATAACCCCCAACTCTCCTCTTTTGCCTCCCTCTACCCCAAGGGCACATCACACACAGTTCCATTTGCAAGATGGAACTTCCCGAAAGCAATCAGCCCTTGGATACCTCTGATTTGGGATATACACACTTGCAGTAAAGGCTCTGTATGAGTTGTCGGGGGGGGGGGGGGGGGGGGAGACATCGACCCATGCCGGGTCCTTCTCTCCAGGGAAAGGGGAACACCGGCTGAAGTGGTAGGATAGAAAATTAAGGGGACATGGAAAAGAAAGCGGTCACTCACCCTGGAGTCCAGTTGAAGTCCCTCACCAGCTGAGGGTCATGAATGCCAGCACAATTAACGCTTCCTCTGAAGGACTGCTACAATAACACCACATTCTTCTTATGGAGAGGCTCCAAATAAAAGTGTAATATAGCAGTGAGCCACACGTAAGGCCCGAGCCTTTTTCCTTCCCCAAATGTGAACTTGGGATTTTTCTAGAACTCTTAAAAGAAACCTCATCAGAGGTAAAAGGCATGTCTTAACACCTCATGTAAACCCAAGGTTTTATCTTATTCTAGTACAATCCCACCCCCAAAACTGTCCTGCAGTCTCATTTATAAAGAGAGGGGATCTTTATGAAACATGCACATGCATGAACATCGCCAGCCTTTCTGGACTGCAGGCCCTGCCCGGGTCTCCCTCCGTATCTCTCCTTACTGCAAGCTGTCAGCCCAGTGCCTCCAGGACATACTCTAAGCCTAAAGGGTCTTAGCCACCCTTTAGGCGGTACCCCAAGAGGCACCAAAATTGTATGTATAGCTACTGACATAGCAACACTACTGCTAAAACAGTGAAGCGAGACCTGTAAGAGCATAGAACCTGCTGGGGAAGGGGCCTCTCTTACCTAACACAATCTAACTGGCCAAATGAGTTAGATGTGTGCTCCTGAGATGTGTGCTCAGTCTCTCCATATCACAAACGAGAAAAGTGCAAGCTGACCTGGGAAGCTTTGGATGCCATAGCTGTTGAGGATCTTTCTGAGTGCAGCATCTCTCATTGACTCTTTCCTCCCTCCCTCCCTCCCTCCCTCCCTCCCTCCCTCCCTCCCTCCCTCCCTTCCTTCCTTCCTTCCTTCCTTCCTCTCTTCCTTCCTTCCTTTTTTAAAATTTTTTCCTCTTCCTGCAACTTCTTCCCTCTCTCCTTACCTTTCACAGATGTTTAGAAAGTGTGTGTGTGTGTGTGTGTGTGTGTGTGTGTGTGTGTGTGTGTGCCAGGCACTCTGGGCATCCGAGTATCCGAGTTCAGAGCAATCAGGGCAGAAAGCTGGTAGGAATTTAGGGACCAGTGAGCAGACTAGCCTTGAGGACACACGAATAAACGCACCATTACACTAATCACACCCCAGGGAGAATGGCAGGGACAGATATGCAAGTGTTGGTCCGTTAGTTGCCTTTGATTCCAGGCTTCCTGCTGTGAAGGGGCGGGGTGTAAACATGCCCTCCTCTTGAAGCCTGGGGCCTTACGTATTTTCACACTCCTCCTTATGGATGCATTTCAGACAACTAGCCAGAACTGGGAAGCGCCTCCCACAAGTGCAGGAGCCATTGTGATTAAATCAGTGTATTACTTTATTACTGCAGTAAAAGCCTACTAAAAACTTCGGAGACCCGAGTTCCTGCAGTGTTACAAAGCTGACTGTCCCAAAGATGTCAGGTTCTGTGGGGATGGAGAAGGTGGACCGTGAGCTTCAGCGCAGAGAGCTGCTCTTTGTCCCTCCTGACAGCCTGCAGCAGGAAGTAGGAGAGATGGGACAGGCCAGTGTGGTGGATAATGCTTCCTGTATCATTACTTTGTATTTCCAGATTGCAGGATCCAGACCATTTCTAGTGAATGAGTGCTCCTTTTAGAACAAGGCAAAAAGTGCATGGGGTACCTGGGTCTGAAAAAAACAAAAACAAAAACAAACAAACAAACAAACAAACAAACAAACAAAAACACAGGAAGGGTTTTGTGATTCCAGCATCTTACAGCCATAACCAGTTGAAGGAAATGCAGCTACTCATCCTAAGCTCATGTGGATCTACATAGAGAAACCAGACAGCATTTCATGTTAAAATAGCTTTTTTTGTATTAAGGGGCAAGAAGCCTAAAAAGAAAATTCACATATGCTGTTAACATTGGCTGTTAACCTCGATTTTTTATTTCGAATTGACTGTGTATTTTCACTAATAGCTTTCATTGTTTCTAGTAAGGATTCAATTCCCAGCAACAGTGCCCTGAGAAAGGAACCATTACACCTTCACAGTTATGTAAACTTTCCCTGGAGAGTGTCTCTCCTGGCACTAAACGTTAGAAATTCTTAATTTTAAAGTTCTGTCTGGTACGCATACCTGTGCACACGCTCACTCATACACACATTCTCTCTCTCTCTCTTTCTCTCACTCATACATGCTCTCCTTCACCTTTCCTTCCCTCCACTCACTAGAGGGTCCTGCCACAAGTCCATTGCTGAGCTGAGGCTCTGCCATGGGGAGGCTGTGCTGTGGGCTGTGAAAGGAAGAGCCAGCCCCACTCAGAAATATGGTATGCACCCTACAGACCCAGCCCTCACCCCCACACTGCCTGCTTTGCTACCTGGGCTGCTTCCTTTAGTTACCTATGCACTGCACACTGGATTTTATCTTTCTTCGCCAGATTCAGGGAAACATCACACAACAGAATCAGAGCTGAGAAAAGGCTGAGAAGGTGACCAGGAAGGCGATCTCCAAAGCATCTTTTATCTTAAAAGCTTGTGATTCTTTTTTGAAAATAAATCTGTCAAGTGTCTCTAAGCAAGGTGTGAGTACTAAAACATGTCATCTCGGGCAAGGCTGAGGCGGAGCGAGGTAGAAATCAAACTCCCCTGAAATGTTTCCCAACGGACCCCCAGCCCTCAACTCCCCTCTTCCTCCCCTCTCTCCCTTTTCTTCTTCCTTTCCTCCCCACCCCCCTTCCTTTTCATTTTCAGAGACACCTCCGTTTACTCATCTGGAGAATCAGAAAGGGTAGGTAACACATTGCTCCTGAAAGTGCTTATTTCAAGCAATTTTATTTATCTAGTGTCGCGAGGCACCAAACTCCCAGAAGGGACTCAGCCAACACCAGTTCTGAAGACAACTTGCACTATGTTTTTTCACTCACACGTCACACTGCTCACACATGGGACTCTAACCAGAGTGATGTCACACTGCTCACACTTGCAACTCCATCCTATGTGCCCTTGTTTTAAATTATTTTCGCTTCACAGTTCTTACTGGGGTAGGACTCTGGCAAATGATGCTTTCCCTGATGTCTGTTTTCCCCTGTGCCGCTTCCCCACCACCACCACCACACACACATACACAGACACACACAGACACACACACACACACACACACACACACACACACGCTGCCTTCATCTTTCACCAGGACCTTGGGTCTCTGTCCACACCCTTTTCCTCTGGCCTGTTGGTGACTGCAGACCTTCCCACTTTCCTAGTCAAATGGGAAATCTCCACTTCTTCATGCCACTTTAGAAGCTCTTTAAACTTTGTGTCTCAATTTCCACTTTTGGGAAATGTGAGGATATTCATTTTACCACACCCAGCAGAGTCAGCCTGAGAACAAAATAGTAAGTTACTTATAAACTCTCAACATGGTGCTGCCAGAGGTGTGAACAAATATCTACAGACCCCAAATAGGGCCCCAACCCGATTTTAACATGGTGAGCCAATGAGCTTATTGGGGCCACTTACAGGAACACAGGTGAACACAGGTGACTCAGGCAGCTACCTCACCAAAAAGCCACCCCAACAAGGGTGAACATGTTACGAAAGCTACCTTCCTAAGACTCCCTTCACAACTTGCAGGCAAGTTCACAGGAGACAGAGCCTCCTCTCCCCAATGACTGTTGACTGCTTCGGGGAAAGTGCCTCACGGGGGTGAGGCCTCATGGGTCATGCCATGTTCTTAAGAGCTCTCATAACTTTGCTGTGAGGTTAACCTCTCTAGGATGGACTGTAGCCACTGGCAGGAACTAGCCACACAAGACCCTAGTATAAAGGAAGTGATCTGAAGATGTTTGTGGGATGATTGCAATGCAGAAAGACGGTCCAGGGCTTAGTGGCTGACGCTTTCGTGCTGAGCTCAGGCACTGGAGAAGAAGGTCAGACGCCTTGCCGTAGTGAATGGGATGAGCAGATGTGAGGCCACAGATAGCCTCAACTGTTCAACTCACAGAGGGCAAGTCTGCAGTCACACAGATGCTACTGTCCCCTCAGGCCCGTGACCCAGAGGGGGCACGCTCCAGTTGCAGGCCTCACTGTTCTTGAAGGAGCTGCCTCTGTGGCTGGAGTCCAGGCACCATCTGTGTCTCTGGCCCAGAATGCAGTGGGAGCTCCTGGAAGCACAAGCATGACTGTCCCCCTAGCCTAACATCTGCGAGGGAACTCTTTGCCTCTGGTAGAACCGGGCCAGCTGAACTGTGAGTATATTCAAGCTCCGTGAATAGGTCCAGAACAGCGGCTGTGCAGGCCCAACTGCAGACTCGCACCGTCCGTGTTCCACAGTTTCCAGGCCGTTACATCTCCTCTCAGAATGATGACTTCGTTCACACTCAAGCTTTAGTTGTTTTGTTTGTTTGTTTGTTTTGTAGTATTGTTTTTTTGTTGTTGTTGTTTTTTAGCTTTTCACTGGGGTGTAATTCAAACTTACAGAATATTTGTAAAACTAAAAATAATACAAAGAACACTCACACGTCTATTCAGATTCTTACCTGGAGTTGTTAGTGTCCGACATGTCTCCCACTGGCCGTGCCGTTGGTGTCTTTCCTCTTCACCTTTCTTCTCGTTTCTCTTTCTTCCCAGTCATATATACACGTACCAGACACTTACACTTTCTTCCTGAAACATCTGAGAACCAGGTTCACACCATGGACCTTGAACTTGGAATTCTTCAGTATAAGAATGAGGTATTCTCGTTCAAAAGATCCAGGGATCAGGTAAACTCAAGCCTGATGGGATTTTATAAATTCCGCCATCTGGTTCCAACATTGTCCGTAAGGTCAGAGCTTTGTAAAATTCTCTTTTAAATTAAAATATATATGTATGTATGTACATACACACACGAATACATATATGTATGTATGTACATACACACACAAAGGCTACATTAAACAGTTTACCTGATAGCTCGTACCTGTAATCTCAACACTTGGGAAACTGAGGCAGAATTTGAGACCAGCTTGGGCTGCATAATGAGACTCTGTACCAAAAAAAAAAAAAAAAAAAAAAAAAGAAAAGAAAAAGTAACCACTATATTGTATAGAATCATATAGATTTAAAAATTCCTAGCTTTATGACATGTCTAAATTTAAGTCATGCATATTTTTAGGTATGCCCCATATCCTTTCATTATTCTCTTCTTTTTGTCAAAAAATGACATGAGAGTCCAGTGTCTGTTATTAACTGGCTTCTGGAGTCCCGGATGTTTAATCAGGATAGCCCACAGTTGAAGAAGGCCTCAGGAATGGTTGGCTGGAGGGGAGGCTGAGCAGGTTAATCTACACCTCCGACAGTTATCCGTGGAGCACCTCCCTAGCCTGGACATCAGAGACACGGGGCACAAAGCCTCTGATCCAAACCTGAAGATGTGTCAGCTGAGAACCCGGACCCGGCAGTGAGTCCAACCTGGAGGGTACTTCGCCACTGAACCCGCGCAGCGCCACCCCCCTCCACTCGCTAGGAGACTTGGCCTGAGTCTGTTTCCTCATCTGCAGACGCCCCTTGACTGAGGATGGGGTTACATCACCCCCGAACCCCTCCGTTGAAAACATTCTAACTTCAGAATGAATACGCAGGTTGAGTACCCGTCTGTGAAATAGCTGGTCTATAGGACCGCTTCGGATTGGTCTAGATCTGGAAACATTTGCATATGTATAACGAGATATCCGGGGCATAGCACGCAAGTCTCAAACATAAAACTCACTCGTGTCTCCTATACACTTTACACACACAGCCTAAAGGTAATTTTATGCAATATTTTAGTCCACCTGCATTTTGACTGCCATCTGATCCATGAGGCCACATATGGGATTTTTCCACTTGGAGCGTCATTTCAGCGCTCAAGAAAGTTTCCAAGTTCAGAGCATTTCAGATTCAGATTTTTGAGGAGAGACGCTTGGCCCGTTACACATTAACCTACGAAAGCAGGAAACTTAGTGGCACGGAACGTTCTGGAATGCTAGCAGCTTCCCCTTGTGATCTCCCGGCGGCCACGGGAGGCAGAAGCCTGCTGCTACCTACCCACCATTGAAAAGAGATGAAGAGAGATCAAGGGTCGACATGGAAAGGACGGCTTCTAATGGGTACACCTTCATACAGTCGTGGGCTCCGAGTCAAGAAGTGGAAGCATTGTAAATAAAGAGCTACCCGCAACGCAGATGCTGCCATCCAGGGTGCTTTGGGGACCAAGTAAGAACGGGAGTGAAGCAGGACTGGCAACCATCCCGTGACTGTCATGGCAGGAGATGGCAGTGCAGATGCCTGGCCAGAGGACCCCAGGAGATGGAGCCCATGAGTCTTTCAAGTGAAGTCCCAGAGATCTTCAGAGAGGAGGTATTTGAACGGAGATTTTAAAGGTGATTTATGAATTCACCGGGCAGAGTCCGGAAGCTGAAGGGAAATGAAAGGGTAAGGGTATTTAGTATGCCACACAGAGAAAACGGCCTAGCATTGCACGTGGAAACAGGGACGACTGGGATCTTACAAGTGAGTTGCTGGTAAGTAGGCTCCGAGCTGAAAGAGTAGGTCAGCAGCAGCTGAAGCTGGAAAAGATCAGGGACACAACAGCACGGGCAAAACCACAATAGCCTTTTCGGCTATGCATTGTCACACTCCAGGCTACCAGGTGAGTTGACCAAGAGCTGCCTAAATGCCCGTGGGCCGATCCACTCACTCATCTCTTTGGATGGCTCGACGCTTTGGATAGCCAGACGCTTCTGCAAGATTCTGATTGTGAAATTAACAATGCTCATGACAGAGGATTCTGAAAATATAAGACAACTTTCCCCTCCCCCCCTCTCAATTGAGAAGTGCTCACTTCGTAACAGCCTCGTTATTTCCCATGTCAAGTTGGTTGAAGGGCTGGTTAGTAGAGCATTAAGCCATTTAACTCCTTGCAGTCTCCTATGACTGGACTTAGCATCCTCTGACTGGAGAATAACCAACGCCCTGCACGTGGTGCTAACACCTCATCTCAGGCCTGATTCTTGATGACTCTTCTTCCCAGGAGAGAAAAGACCCAACGTGGTGCACAGCCTTGCTGGGTCCCTAAAGGTGACGCAGTTTTAAAGCAATACATCTTGTTGATGGCTAAAAACCACAGGCTTTGGAGCTGGGGAGATGCTCAGTGGGTCAAACATTTCCAGCACAACCTTAAGGATGTGACTTTGAATCCTCAAAATGCATGTAAAGTCGGCCATGTTGGTGCATGTCTGTAGTCTATCGGTGCTCCTAAAATTCGATGGCAGGCAGATGGGAGAATCCACAAAAATTTGGGGGCCAGCTCCCCAGACACGAGACCCTGTCTCAGAAAATGTGGATGCCAAAGACAGATACCCAAGGTCTGCTGCACTTTTGTGTGCTACAGTACTCCAGCACCCGAAGTGACATCACGCAGGAATACATGCTTGTAAGGAGGGGGAGGGAGAGGGAAAAGGAGAGAATGCACAGAGACTAGAGTTTTTAAATAAGACCCTTCAGGTTTGCCACAAAGCTTACCACAAGCACCACTTGGGGACTTTCCTAGCTCACAGGCCCACCGCTGTTTTGCTCATCAGTCCCGCCAGGCCTGGGTTCAGTGCCTGCCTGCACGTTGGTCTCCAGTTACCCAGGTGAGACTGATAAGCCCTGGAGAAAAATCTTTCTGTCACAGGGTGTGTTTACTTGCTTGACACTCAGCAGAGGTAGCCCCAGAGGGAAACCATTCTGCTAAAGCCCCAAAGCTGGAATCCCCTCATTAAAGCTCTACTCACCCCATTGTTCTTTGACTAGACTGGTCCCCTGGCACTTGGGAAATGCCTTGCTCTCAGACTTAAGTGCTGGCTCCTTTTCTTCCAGTAATGGATTGGTTCAGGGAGCTGAAGCAGAACTCTAAAATTGGGCTTCGATTTGGCTGTGGTGGCCATTAAGGAAGATGTCACAGAGCGGAAATGTGGCTCCTTCAGTTTACTCACAGGAAAGCTTGTTTGTTTTCTGGGGGTGGGGAGTGGGGATGGGAGATTTTTTCTTATTATTGTTTTTTAAATTTAGCTTCATGCTAGTGTTAACGTAAGGCGGTTTCTGTCACCTTGCAAATGGGTTTTAAGAGAAATATGAGAGTGACCTTTCTGTTGAAGGGACTAAGTCTAGATTCTGATTGTCTCGAAACACTAGCCTTGCTCAGGCATCGGCAATATGTTTACTAAAGACACAAGGAGGGCAGTCAAGATGGCTCAGTAAGTCAAGACACTTGCCACCAAAATGGAAGACCCAAATTTCTTCCTCAGGCTTTCATATTTGTATCATGCCTGTGCATATGCGCATATGCAATAAATAAATATAATTTTAAAAAAGAGACAGTCACGGTGAAAAGCAAAAAAAAAGGAGATGTATTCAATGTGGCCACATTAGAAAGAGGAACAAATAAAGGGGTCCAGTAACCCCAAATCCATATTCAGGGTCCTCCCGTAAGACTTAGATTTAAATGGAAAGTAAGAGGCAGCATAGCTAAGCAATTGTCCGGCTCTAGTCTCTCCAGCAAGGAGGTCAAATAAGTTATCAGAACTGTGTGAAATCTCCCTTCTGGCTGAAGACTTTCCCTTCCCCCAGGGTGGGCTTCCTGATGAGATTTTAATTCTTTGTTGACCATTGCTTCCATAGTCAGATAGTCAAAGAGAAAGGCACAAACGTCTCTCTTTAGAATATCTTCTCCTCACAGAAAGGTTACATTTTCCCCAAAGCACTGGTGACCAGGCCCTGACTACAAATCCAGCTCTCTCTCTCTCTCTCTCTCTCTCTCTCTCTCTCTCTCTCTCTCACACACACACACACACACACACACACACACACATTGAGAAAACATGTTGAAGAGGCCCAGGAGTCACACCCAAATACAAGAAATGCATCCAAGCCTCCTATGGAGCTGGTGACACTGGCGAAGGAGGGTGGTGGCTCAGTCTTCGCCTCTCTGGGGCTGTCTGGTCCCCAACGTCTTTTGGTGTTTCTGCCTCATTCTCTCATAATCACTCTTCTTTGTATATCTCTGTATAGTTCGCCAGTCCAAATACCTGACAGAGATTTCCAGTATCCCGGAGTCACAAAGTCTGTGTTTAATGTTATAAAAATCTGATCCAGCTTGGGTCCCACTGGCTATAGTCAAGAGATGGGTAGACCGACCCCCATTTCTGCTCAGCGTGGTTGAGGACTGATCTTGTCTCTCCACCGGGCCATCTCCACTCGCGCTTTCTTCCAGAGCATCCGTGTTCGTCATTTTCCTTGTTACTGTGACCAAGAAGCAACTTAAGGAAGGAGGGACTCGTTCTGGCTCATGGTTTAAGGTGACACAGTCCATCCTCCCAGGGAAGGCATGGCGGCAGAAGTATGAGGCATCTGGGAACATTGTGTCAGCAATAATCAGAAAGCAAAAAGTGGACAGTCGGTGGGGTTGGTCTGTAACACCTCAAGGCTTGCCTCCTGTGACCCACTTCCTCCAGCAAGGTTCTATCTCCTAAAAGATTCACAACCTACCCAAACATCGTCACCCAAGGAAGACCAAGCCATCAAACACACAAATCTATGGGCCACATTTCACGCTCTAGCTACAATATTCACACACTTCGGCATCCTTTATCCTCACACTCTCTGAGATAACTATTGCTGGAGAAATACTTGTTCTTTTTTGCCTACCCAGTGTCTTCTAGTTTTGAACCTCTCTTTTTTTCTTTTGGAAGCACCCCGTCACATTCATGTGGCCCAGACAAGCTAGCAAGCTTCCACTCCCCCACCCTCCTGGTTAGAATCGCCATTATTTGTCAGAATTTGATTCAGTGAGCAGACAGAGGCAATGAAACTCTAAGCCAGGAGGTTTGCTGGTCCTCTCTGAAAAGGAGTTCTCTCTCTCTGCTGGAGGTGCTGAAGTTAAGCCTGGAGCTCTGGTGGCCATCTTGAGTGTCCCCTAAAATGAAGCCAAATCCAGCTGAAAAAAAAAAGACAGAATTAAGAAATAGAAACATGGGGTGGACCACATGACATATTCCTATTAGTGTATAAATTTTATATACACAACCAACCCTCTCCATTTTGACTCCCCTCACTTTAGTCTCCTTTGCTCCCTACTCAGTTTCTCTCCTACTTTCAAGTCACATATATGTGTACATATATGTATATATATACATATATATGTGTGTGTTTATACATGTATATATGTGTCTATGTATGTATTTTTCATGATTTTATGTATCAACCAGGGCTTTTAAGATGGCTCAGCTGGCAAAGATGCTTGTCACCAAGCCTTACAACCTGAGTTCAGTCTCTGAACCCACAGACTGAAAGAAGACAACCAACTCCTACAAACCGCTCTCTGACTTCTGCATGCATGCTGTGAGGTGTGCACCCCAATGCACACAAACTAAGTGCCATTTTTTTATATAAATCTGGAAATCACAAATGAGAAGAGACATGTAGTATTTGCGTATTAGAATCTGGGTTAATCCATGTGATTGTCCTCGGTTGTACCCCTATTTCTGCAAGTGATAGGAGTCCCTCTTTGTGGCTGAATGAACCTCCATGATGTACCGCTGGCACATTCGCCATTCTTCTGTTGGTGGACATCTAGGTTGCTCCCAAGGCTTAGCCCCTGTGAATAGAGCCGCGGTAAACACCCACACGGAATCATCGCTGGGATGTGCTGAAGTCCTCCAGGCAAATACCTGGGAGTGCTACAGCTGGGCCAGGTGATAAAGAGAGGTTGTTTATTTGTTTGTTTATTTATTTTAGAATCCACCCTCCAGATGTCCATAACGGCCGGACCAGTTTGCATCCCCACAAACAATGTATAAGGGTTCTCTTTTCTCTACATCTTTGTCGGTGTTACAGTTTTCTTGACTGCCGTTCTGACTGGGGTGAGATGGACCCCCATGTAGTTTCAGCTCATACTTCCGTGATGACTGGCAATGCTGAACGTTGTATATGTGCATATGTATAATACATATATGTATAGGACATTTGTGCCCCATCCTTTGAGAACGTTCTATTCTTTTTATTAGCCTATTGTTTTATTTAGGTTGTTGTGTTATCTCTTTGAGCATTCTTTGTATATTTGGGATATTAATTTGGATAGCAATTTGGGATAGTAATCTTTTGTCAGATGTCTAGCTAGCAGTAGTTTCTTTCCTTTATTGTGTGCAAAAGTTTTATTTCTATTTTTTTTCCCCTCAAGGTAATGTGAGTTGTTTTTCATCCTTGTACCCAAAAGAATCCCACTGAAAAACTCTGTGGGAAGAAATTATACATTCTTTTCTTTTAATTATGTATATGTATATGCATAGCTTTGTGTGGCTATGTGCGTGCGAGTTTAGGTGTCCCCAAAGTCTGGAGGCATGGAATCCTTTGAGTTAGAGTTACGGGTGCTTGTGAGCCAGCTGATAGAGGTGCTGAGCCTTGAACTCAGGTCCTCTGTTAGAGCACACACATTCTTAACCATAGAGTGGTCTCTGCAGCCTAAAACTTGCATTCTTTTTCATGTCAGCCTCTTCAGTCTTGTACAGAGAATGAAAGAGCTTCCCAGGCCTCAGTGGTGAGGGTTCCAGACTTCAGGGTGAGAGGAGATTCTGTCCTGGAGGTTGAGATATACTGCAGGCAACTATTGAAGTGGAGGCTAGAACAGAAGTCCACCCCGGGACCTCAGCGCTCTGGAAGCAGAGGCAGGAGGATTGCTGCAAGTATGAGGCCAGCCCAGGCTCCATTGTAAGTGTGTAAACATTAAGATCCTATTTCAAAACAAAACAATAACAACAAAAACTCCAGTGGGGGCCCAGATACTATACATCAAAGTTTTTAAGCTTTGCTAGTGAAATTAACAAAGTTTAACAAGCAAACTATCCCATCACTAGATATGAATACACTTGTTTCTTACCTAGGAAGCATGATCCAAATCTAAATTCCTTGGGCCTCTTAGAATTCTATACCAGAACTTTCAGGGATGAGAAGACTTGGGATATTTCCATTTTTCTCATTTCTCAATCTTTGATGCTTCAAACTATGCCTTCAAACTAACCCTTACATAAAGCAGCTCAAAAACCATTAAAATAAGCCAACCTTTAGTGGGTTGGAAACGTGAGAGTTGATTTTGTTGTCTCCTGAACTAGTTAATACTGAACTGTTTTGAACTATTTAATGAGAAAGGGAGAAATGTGCATTTGAAGATAATAAGGTAATTTGACATGTTGCTCTTTTTCTTGCCAAAGTAATTAAACCTTTTTTTAATTGGGGGGGTGGGGTAGAGGGATAAGGAGGATGCAGAGGCCAGCACAGGACTCAACCTCTTTTCCCTTCTCACCTTAACACCTCCATTTTCTTCTGGAATTCCCACAGGTACATGTAGAGCTCAGCCACTCAGCCAAGGGCAGCCAGCCCTCTCCGCACATTCAAAGCTGCCCTAGCTTCACTGCTCAGCCTTATGATTGGTCTGTCAGGCCATCTCTGCAAAGAAGCCTGGGAGGTTCCAGAAATTGCCTTGGAGCATCTCATGAGAGAGTTCTAGCATCCTGGGAACCTAAGATGAGGGTGATTTAAAATAAGGAGGCACAAGCCTTGAGCAATGCCCTCTTTGACCTTGCAGTTTTCTTCCCCAGAGAGGAGAGACAAGCCTGCAGAACAACCACAGCAGAACACCTTTTCAGAGAAGAATCCGGGGGGGGGGGGGCTGTTGGGGGGGTGAGATACATGATAGATAGCTCAACTGGGAAAGTGCTTGCTGTGCCAACACTGTGACCTGAGTTCAATCCCCAGAAGCCATCTTTAATTACACACTTGTAATCCCCAGCTTGGAGAGGCAGGCAAATATCTGCAGATCATTGGTCTTGAGAGCCTCAATTACTTGCCAAGTAAGAGACTCTGGCTCAAAAATAAAATAAAAATAAAAATAAAACCATGTCAGTAGTACCCGAGAAACAACACCCAAGACTGACTTCTGGCCTTCACACTCATATATGTACACTCACAACTACATGTGTGCTCAAACGTGCACCCACATGCATATAACTACACTCAGAAAAGAGAAGACTGGAAAGGGTCCTGTTCTAGCTTACTTCTATGTTGCTGTGATACATCCTGAGCAAAAGCAACTAGCTGGGGAGGAAACCATTTAGTTAGCTTTATCAAGGCTTGAAGGCGAGGCAAGAGCTCAAGATGTCACCCTGCAGGTAGAAACTGAAGCAGAGACCACGGAAGAATATTGCTTCCTGGCTTGTTTTCCTGGCTCGCTCAGCTCCCTTCCTTATGTAGCCCAGGCCCACCTGCCCAGAGTTGGCACAGCCTGCAGTATTTTGGCTCTCCAACATCAATTATTAATCAAGAAAATGCCCACAGACACGCCTCAGGCCAATCTGATGGAGGCGTTCCTCAACTGAGCCCCCCTGTTCCTCAGTCTATGTAGATTTGTGTCAAGTCGACAAAAATTAACCAACCCTGGTTCCCTCTAGCCCAGGTCTGAGGGCAAGTTCTGGGGTAATGTCATACATGAGAGATAGTAGTTTGATTTGCCCCCTCAAGACATGAACTGGCTTCTACCACGTTATGGATAGGTTTCTTTGACTATAGTTTCTATATTCTGAACTTGCATGGAACATTTTGGATGTGGCTTACTGTCTGATTCAACAAAGGGCTACTGGGCTGCAGGGAGAGTTGCTGCCCAACATCGTTGATCCTGTCCCTTACTGCAAGATAAGGTTTCCTGTGGACCCATCAGCTAAGGATATGGTTGCGTGAGACAGCCCCTTTAATAAAATTATCCTGATTTGGCCTTGGACCCCACTGCCACCTGGTTCTGCAATGCATTTAATTCCTGATTTCTCAAAAGTATGTGTAATAGTGAAATTATGTTCATGGATCTCCTTGATGGGCTCTGTAGGGTCAATGCTTGCACTCACAGCTATTCAGCACGGACTCACGTCTCGGGATTATTATACATCTGTTACAGGAAGGAATAACGTTTTGGGAGAAAGACAGATGTTGTCTGAAGGACCCATGGAAGCTAATACATGAAACTTGGATGCTTGCAGACATACAGGGGAGTGTGTATTGGAAGGTTCAGCTTTTATCACTGGACAAATGAGTTCTCCAGGTCTGGTCAGTGTAGACTATCCTGGGCTGCAGAGGCCATTTAGAGACCTTCTTCTCAGTGCATCTTCTTCATGGCCTGTAAGTGCTCCCCGGGGCCAGGGTCAGCCAGGCAGCTTCCCAGAAAGGCAGGTCTAGCAGGTAAGATGGTCTCTATCATTTCCCTTACACATCAGTTCATGGTCCTGTTAAGTCTGGAGCCTGGGCTTATGGACCCTGGCCATGCTGGAACACCAGGACAGCCTCCCTCCACAGCTCTCCTCTACACAGCAGCCTCTTTCCTCAGCTTTACCTCTGGTTGAACCTGCCTCCCCCGGCTCTCATCGCCGTTAGTTCCCACTGAGCTGAACATTTGGCTGTGTTGGTATACTAATTGTGTTTTCACTGTATTGAGCTCTCTGATCATTTCTTGCCTCTTAATTAATTCTCAGTGCCTTAGTGCTTTTCAGGGATGCTTGCATAAGGGCTGACTATACAAGACATCACTTCTTGGTCTTTCTTAGTTACAGCAAATTTTCCCTCCAAGACATTGTTCTTCTTTTCTTGTTTTATTATTTCATTTTAACATCTGAAGGCTAAACACGTGTGCACGCAGGTACACAGGCATAGAAACACAGAGAAGCACAGGGAGGTGACAGGCACTCGGACACACACACACTCCTTCTCGCTTTCCTTTTGTGGCTCCCTCTTGCCCTACATTTGCTCCCGGAGTTCCTCTATGGATCCTCTATGTGTGTCACAAAGGAAAAATGTCACAGCTGGAGTGAGAAATCTGGGAGTGGCCTGAAAGGCAAGAGCCTGGATGATCTCATAACAATGAAACAGTGAAAGAGAACGGGTCAGCCGCCAAGCCTCAGAGTCTCCCCACTTAAAAGAGCCTGGGTAGGAGAGAGCTGTCACAGGAGAAGGAAGGGCCAGAGCAGCAAGCAAAGTGAGGCCAGCCTTGCTTGGAGTCAGGAGATGCAGATGTGAGGAGTCGCTGTGGAGGGGGAGACAAGTCTTCACCTTTGTTGCACGTTTTCTTCTACCTAGTTCAGCCTTTCAGGGTTTCATACCCTCGGAGTTCCTTGGGGGCAGGTGCCAGGTGAGTCTGATATTGTCTGATCTCCAGGCAACAGGCATCATTTCTGCCCAGTCTCCTACCTTAGCCCCAAAGAGAAGGAGAGAGAGGGAGGAGCTAATTGTTTCCCTGTCACAGAATATGACTTCCTGACTGAGTCAGTTGCCTCCGTCTCTGGCACTCCTCATTAGACACTTGAATTTGGATACTTCAATAACACAGAAATGGAGGGGAAAGGAGTGTATAACGAACAACCTTCAAGCAGGAAGGGAAATGAAAGAGAGAAGGCAGCACATTGAAGCACCCTATGGCTCAAATAGACTAATGTCCTGACTCTATAGTTTCATAGATATGGAAACTAAGTCTAAGGACCACTTCATGAGTTGCTAAAAATGGTGTGTTTTACTTAAAAAAAAAAGTGCTGAGTTGTGGCCCACACCTTTAATCCCAGCACACAGGAGGCAAAGGGAGGCAGAACTCTGAGTTTGAGGCCAGCCTGGTCTATAGAGCAAGTTCCAGAACAGCCAGGGCTATTACACAGAGAAATCCTATCCTGGAAAAAAAAATAAACAAAAATAAACAAACAAAAACATGGAACTGAGAAAGGATGCACAAGTCTGCTCTTCAGTGTACAAGGTGAGCTGGACTCCGGAGCAAGAGCAGGGATTCTCCGATCATAACCTAGCCTCGAGAGACACGGGCCTGAGAAGTCTGGTAGGATTTGGCTTTTCAGGGAAATAAGCTGATCTTTCAAGAGTAGGAAAGGACAGCTTGTCCCCGGTCAACAGAAGAAGGTCTGAACCTTCTTGGCAGTGCAGGCAAGTGTGACAGTGTGGGCTGCCTTATCTGCCTGCATGCCATACTTGGCAAGGTCCATAGATTC